>NC_053036.3:188314317-188625049 GCF_002575655.3 Aegilops tauschii subsp. strangulata
AGGGTACCAAGAGCTTCAGCGTCTTCTTCCGCGTCGGTGGGTGGTGGACTCGACCAACGGGGAGCACCACGTCGACGGCAACACTATCTCCGGCGGGCGGCGGCTCGGGTGGTGGTGGAGAACTCCGGTGGAGGGCTGCAAACTACGAATTGAAGCGTGGGTCACAAAGAGGGATGCATGGTGAAGCTACTGGCAAGAGAATGGAGGCGGAGGAGTACACACGGGGGCGAATCGAGCTGGATCCCGTGGCGGGTCGCGGCGGCCGGAGTCGAGGAAGGAGACCTCCTCGGGGCTCTTCCAATGGCTAGGCGTGCTCTAGGTGGAGTGCAGGGATGGTGGGTGCTCGAGTTGAAGCTCGGGGCCTCTATTTATAGGCGGATCGACGGGGTGGCCGTGAACGGAGAATCTCCGGCGAGCGATTACAGCGGAGCAGTGGATTGGCAGGAGGTTTGAGTGGCCAGGCAGCATCAGTGGAGGTTACTGGAGTCGTTCCACAGCTAAACAGAGTTGGTCTTGGCGTAATGGCGTCGGTCCACGGTGAGGTGACCGCACGGGCTCAACGGCGGCAGAGAGCGCGCTCTGCGCCCTACGGTTCACGACGAGGGCGGCAGCGGGTTCGGGGGAGTGGAGGGCCACGCGGCGAGCTCCGGTGGTTTGGGCGGCGCTGGGTGGCGTCGTCGGCGCCGTGTCTCTCGCTGGCGGCCGCAAAGCCGCCGCTGGCGTCGGTCACGGGGCGGCGCACCTTCTGCTGCTCGTTGCGGACGCCCGCAAGGTGCCAGGCGTTCGTGCGGTGCAGGAACAAGAGGGAGGGGACGAGGAGCAAGGCGACACAGTGGCACTGGCGAGATCGACAACCATCTCTGAAGAAAACGACAGTGGGCACTGAACTGAACTCTGAATTTTTCTGAACTTGATATGACCATGCACTGCAGGTGTTCGACAGAAAGATTTGGGAATGAGATAAATTTTTCTGGGGCTGTAACTTGGTGAGGTGACCACTCAATGCACCCAGAGGCTGCCTGATTTTACTTGGAATTTTTGGAGAAGGTTTTGAATGAATTTCACCAAATTTGACAAATCTGGTCCAAACTTGCAGCAGGTGTAGTTTGAAAATTTTGAACTGAAGACCAGTGGATCTTCATGGATCTTGGTTGAGGGTTCAAAGGACTAGGGAGGAGAGTTGGTTTGGGGGCAAAAATCAAAACAGAAAGTGGAGTTCCTTTGTAAATCTCCAAGTGCTAGAAGAGAAGGCAGAAATTTGTTTGGATAAGATTTAAATGGAAATAATCACATGGGGAGGTTCAACTTGCTGGATTTGATGCAAATCATGATCCAAGGTGAGGGAAGGGTTAGGGGAGAGGATTTGCACTAAGGCCATGGCAAGAAGGAATTGTTGAAAGTGGCAAAGGATTATTCCAAAAGCCATAGTGTATTTGCAAAAGATTTTTCAAAAGTTATTTTCCCCAATGAAAAAAAACATTTTGTCTTGAGTCCAAATGAAAAGCAAGAACCTCCAAGACCAAAGACAGATCTTGGGTGAATCCAAATAAAACTTTTGCCAAAAAAAATATTTGAGAGGGAGAGTTCTCTTGAAGAAAAAATTTAAATCACTCCCCTCAAGTTAAATAAAAATCTTTTTGAAAAATCCAAATAAAAACTTGGGTGTCACAACACCTACCCCCTTAGGAAAAATCTCGTCCTCGAGATTTCTGCTGATCCTCAAATAGATATGGATACTCTGCTCGAAGGAAATCTTCCCTTTCCCATGTAGCTTCATCCTCAGTGTGGTTGCTCCACTGAACCCTGAAAAATCTTGTTGTTTTCTGACGGGTCCTCCGTTCAGACTCTTCTAAAATCTTTACTGGTCTTTCTCTGTAGGTGAGATCTGGTTGCATATCAATGTCCTCATGAGGTACATGCTTCTCCGGGTTACTCACGCATTTCCTCAACTGTGAGACGTGGAATACGTCATGGACGTCTGACAGCTCCTTGGGTAGGTCTAGTTGGTAGGCCACCGTGCCTCTTCGTGCCTTTACACAAAATGGTCCAATAAATCTTGGGGCTAGCTTCCCCTTAATTCTGAACCGTTGTAGACTCCTCATAGGAGATACTCGTAGGTATACGGAATCACCGGGTTCAAAGCTGACCTCACGATGCTTCTGATCATAGTAGCTCTTTTGTCGGCTCTGTGCTGTCTTGAGCCTGTCCCGGATTTGTTTAACTTTCTCCTCGGCCTCTTTAAGCATGTCTGGGCCGAAGATACGGCTGTCACCTATTTCTGACCAGTTCAGTGGGGTACGACACCTCCGTCCGTACAATGCTTCAAAGGGTGCCATTTGCAAGCTGGCTTGGTAACTGTTGTTGTAAGCAAATTCGGCATACGGCAAACTCTCTTCCCAGCTGGATCCATAAGTGAGCACACAAGCTCTTAGCATATCTTCTAGGATTTGGTTTACACGTTCTGTCTGTCCATCAGTCTGAGGGTGGTATGCTGTACTGAAAGCTAGTTGCGTGCCCAGAGCTTGTTGTAGGTGATCCCAAAATTTGGAGACAAATTGTGTGCCTCGGTCTGATATTATAGTCTTTGGGACTCCGTGCAAGCAAACTATACGGGAGAGATAAAGTTTTGACAGTCTTTGTGTGGAGTAGGTAGTCTTTACGGGAATGAAATGAGCAACCTTGGTTAGTCGGTCTGTGATGACCCATATGGCGTCATTTCCGCGTTGTGATCGGGGTAATCCGACAATGAAATCCATTCCTATTTCATCCCATTTCCACTCCGGTATCCTGTTTGGATGGAGTAGCCCTGCTGGCTTTTGGTGCTCGGCCTTGATGCACTGACATGAATCGCAACAAGCAATGAATGTGGCTATATCTCTTTTCATACCGTGCCACCAAAATCTTTCCTGAATGTCCTTGTACATTTTGGTTCCTCCAGGATGGATCGAGTATGGAGCGGTGTGGCTTTCCGTTAAGATCTGTTGCTTGAGTTCCTCAATGTTAGGTACGCAAAGTCTGTCTCGGTACCATAATGTTCCTTCACTGTCTATGACGAACTCCGAAGTCTTACTAAGATTCATTTTCTTCTTTATACCTTCGATGTTGGGATGCCCCTGTTGAGCCTTCTTAATTTGTTCCACCAGGGTGGGTTGTATCTCCAGGTTCGATACGGTGCCCTCGGAGACTAACATCATGTTGAGCCTAGCGAACTCTCGCTGAAACTCAGGCCTCAAATTTGGCTGCCGTCATTGTCCGGGCTGGGGTTTCGACTAAGGGCATCGGCCACTACATTTGCTTTCCCTGGGTGGTAGTGAATAACAACGTCATAGTCCTTGACCAGTTCCAACCAGCGTCGTTGGCGTAAATTCAGCTCTGGCTGTGTGAAAATATATTTGAGGCTCTTATGGTCCGTATATATTTCACAGCGATTTCCCAACAGGAACTGCCTCCACTCCTTGAGTGCATGTATAACTGCTGCTAGCTCCAAGTCATGTGTTGGGTAATTCTCCTCATGTTTTCGCAGCTGCCTGGAGGCATATGCGACAACTTTGCCATCCTGCATTAGTACGCATCCGAGTCCTTTTCGGGACGCGTCACAATACACTTCAAAACTTTTGTGTATGTCTGGCACGGTTAAGACCGGTGCGGTTGTCAGCTTCTTCTTGAGTTCTTGGAAGCTCTGCTCGCATGCTTCCGTCCATACGAATTTCTTGTCCTTCTTGAGCAACTGGGTTATAGGTTTCGCCACAGTGGAGAATCCTTCAATAAATCTTCTGTAATATCCGGCCATTCCTAGGAAACTCCGCACATCAGTAACGTTGGCGGGTGGCTTCCAGTCCAATATGGCCTTGACTTTTTCTGGGTCTACGGCCACGCCTTCTTGGTTCAGTATATGGCCTAAGAAACCAACTTGTCTTAGCCAAAATTCGCACTTGCTAAATTTGGCATACAACTGATGCTTCCTCAATTCTCCCAAAACAATTCTGAGGTGCTCAGCATGCTCTTCTGGTGTCCTTGAGTAAACCAGAATATCGTCAATGAATACCACCACAAATTTGTCCATGAATTTCATGAACACTTTGTTCATGAGGTGGACGAAATATGCGGGGGCGTTCGTTAGTCCAAAAGGCATCACTGTAAACTCGTATAGCCCATAACTGGAAGTGAAAGCTGTCTTGGGGATATCTTCTGTCCGTACTTTCAATTGGTGATAGCCCGATCTCAAATCAATTTTTGAGAATACCTTGGCTTGTGCGAGCTGGTCAAACAAATCATTTATCCGTGGCATCGGATATTTGTTTTTGATGGTGACCATATTGAGGGCTCGATAGTCTATACACAGTCTCAGTGTCCCATCCTTTTTCTTGGCGAACAACACAGGTGAACCCCAAGGTGAGGAGCTGGCTCGAATAAATCCTTTGTCCAACAACTCCTTTATCTGCTTCTTCAACTCCACCAATTCTGAGGGTGCCATTCTATACGGCTTCTTATAGATGGGAGCGGTGCCAGGTGCTAGTTCAATGCTGAATTCTATCTCTCGGTCTGGTGGCATGCCTGGTAGTTCTTCAGGGAACACATCAGGAAACTCGCATACCACCGGAACTTTTCTCAGTTCTGCAATGTCCATTTTGTTCAGTTTTGGTTTCTGTGATCGTGGCCTCTCTTGAGCGGAAACTCTTATTGTCTTGCGGTGATGGTGAGTGAGGATCACTGTCCGATTGAAACAGTCAATGAATCCTTTGTTGGTGGTCAACCAATCCATCCCTAAAATGACATCCAGTCCTTTACTCTCCAACACGATGAGATTCGCATGGAATTGTAGTCCTTCGAACTCAATGACCACTCCTTGGCAGTAACCCTGAGCGATTTGCTTATTTCCGGGGGACTTGATGATCATAGATTTTTCCAAGGGAAGTATCGGAAAACCATGTTGCGAAACAAAACTCTTCGAAACGAACGAATGGGAAGCTCCAGAATCAAACAAAACCGTGGCAGGTACTGTGTTGATAGGGAACGTACCGAGCACGATGTCTGGGGCATTTTGCGCTTCTTCCCTGGTCACGTGGTTCAGGTGACCCTTCCTGTGGTTGTTGTTGGGGTTGAAATTGTTGCGCTTGGGGGCTGGATTGTTTCCACCATTGTTCGGCTTGGGTGCCGAGTCTCTTGGCTTCGGGCACTATTTAGCATAATGCCCTTGTTGACCACAAGCATAGCAGGTGACCCCTGGACGGTATGTGTACTCCTTATCCCTGGCATGAAATTGTCCGACGGGCCTTGGCTCAGTAGTCGTGGATCTCCTTGCGTCTGTCCTTGGGACCTCAGTCTTGCCTCGGTTGTTGCAAGCAAGAGTCGTCTTGTCCCTCTTTCGCTTGCGGATATCTTCCAGACTATGGCGCTCATTCTCCGAGGTGATGGCCTTGTCCACCAGCGTCTTAAAATCCGGAAAGGTGTGTACAATCAGCTGGCATCTTAGCGCTGGTGCCAGGCCGTCCAGGAATTTTTCCATCTTCTTGCTTTCGGTCATGTGCTCGTCGTAGGCATAATGAGACAGCTGGGTAAACTGACCATTGTATTCTGTCACTGACATGCCTCTCTGCTTCAGGTCATCAAACTCTCTCTTCTTGATCTTTAGGATGCTCCTGGGGATGTGTGCCCCACGGAAGCCTTCCTTGAACTCTTCCCAGGTGATGTTGTGTTCCCTGGGATGCATGTGTAGGAAGTTTTCCCACCATGCTGCGGCTGCTCTAGTAAGGTAGTGTGGTGCATAAAGCACCTTCTCATGATCTGAGCACTGAGCAATAATCAGTTTCCTTTCAATCTCACGAAGCCAATCATCGGCTTCCAGCGGCCTATCGGTGTGAGCAAAAGTTGAGGGGCGAGTCTTCTGTAATTCAGATAACTTGGAATGTGGTTGATAGGGCTCACGGTGGTTTCCCATATTGATGACATGATTCATCATCTCTCGGTGCTGTTGCTGGCTTTGCTCGAAGAGACGGCATACTTGAGACAGTGCTGCTTCGTTGTCTTGTTGACTGGACTGACCCTGAGTGAAATTGTTGCTGGTCTGTGTCCCGTATACCTCTTCTGGCTGATTGGGCATGGAGCGAGTCCACGGGCGAGACATTTTTTTCCAGTCTGGGGTATTATTTGCAAAACCCATGAGAAACACTATGCAGCACAAGAAAAATCTTGCAAAGGCAACAATTAAAAAGGCTTTAAGGTTTTTCAAGAAAACATAAACGATTTTGCACTGAGAAGAACTGCTTAACATAAATCTTACATGCGAAAAGCAAACACACGATACAGCACTCAGGATGCGCGTACACAATCCTGACATGTTATTTAGACTAGCGTACTACTCCGGAAGGCAGCAAACACACCAATACAAACTAGCGTACAGATAAAACAACACATCATACAGGCAGGCATAACACGCGGCTACTCGGTGCTCTCAGTCGGAGATGGTGAAGATCTCCTTCCCCTTGCCGATGGCAAGACTCAACGGTCCAGGAGAGTCAACCTCCACCTCCTCTCTAGCTGGCTCCTGGCGCGTAACGTTGCGCTGCGGTGATGGTGCGGGGGCGACTGGCGGTAGAGCGGGTGCGGCAAGCGGTGCGGCTCTGACTGGAGTAGGAGCGATGACTCGGTCGAACTCCTCAGTGGTAGGCAGACGGCGAGCAGTGGCCAAAATGGCCGGTGCATAAGAGGCTGAAGACAAGACGAATGTCAGAGGCGGCGCCGTGTGGAGAAGCTCCTTCCTGCTGGCAGGACCGCCCCGGACTAAGTCCATGCGGGCAGCCACAAGATCATCTACGAGGTTGTCGAAAGACTCCTCCAGAGCCTTGAGATACTCCACAACCATCTCGATGGCTTCATCTCGTTCTCCCCGATGGCAGGCGAACGCATAGTGGCTGGTGTAAGGCACATGGCATGGGAGGTAGCGGTAGCGACGAGTCTTCATCGTAGGATGTCCCGAAGGCGCGCTATCGCCTCACGGGCAGCCATCTGCATGGCATGCCTCTCCGTAGGCATGGCCCTTCCCACAAAACGGAAGTGGCGAGCTGCAGATCATCCTCCCTTGAACTGCACCACAGCTTGGTGCATAGACACGTCGTCACTGAGCTTGTGCTGGTAGAGTGTGAACTCCGGGCGAGCTGCTGGCCCGATCGCGAGCTTGGTGCTGGAGACGAGGAGCTTGACAAACCCCTCGGGCACGTTGGTGAACACTCGATTCTCACAGCTGCTGCCAGCCATCTACAAAAGTAGGCAAAAATTCTGAGTAGTCATGTCATAAATTTATGATGACCAACAGAAAATAGCTACAATTGCAAAATGCTGAAAAAGCACAAAAACGCTAATAACCGATTAGCGATCGCACCTAGTGGCTTCCTACAGTCAGCCTGGCTCTGATACCAAGCTTGTCACGACCGGTTTTTCAATAAAATAATTATTGAGAGACCAATCCCTTTTACGGACCAGCGAGGAAGAATTCCTTCTCACTGGTAGACAATATCTTGGTCACAGAAGAAAAATACCAGGAGTACTGAATATAATACAAAGTTGAGCGGAGACTGCCCAACAATTTATTACATGCACGCCGATAAAACAAGACGGCGGATAGGGTGGCAAACTACTAACTCACGATAATAATGGTGGTGGAAATATCACCGCGAAGCGAGTGATATGATTCCAGGAGACTACAGCTCTTCGAGCGTCGGAGTGAGGCTCGAGGAGACTTATTGCGGGTGGCGGAAGCGTATACAAAACAAGTGACCAATATCCGGGATCGCGCAGGACTGACTGGGACTCCTCTAGGCGTCGGACGCGCTATCAAACTCTTCATCCAAGAGATCGCCTTCGTCAACATCTGGCCAAATCAACAAGCCAGGTGAGTACTATGAAAGTACTCGCAAGACAGTTCGGACATAAGATGTAACAAACGTAAACATGAAGCATATGAACACGTTAACCAGTGCGATCAGACATAGAGATAATAAATACTGGGTGCCAAGCGAGGGTCTGAATGACACCTCGAGCGGAAACTGCAGAATAGTAATACTGGTGCCAAACGAGTGTCTGAAAGACTCCTCGAGAGGAAAATGCAGAATAATAATACTGGTGCCAAACGAGTGTCTGAAAGACTCCTCGAGCGGAAAATGCAGAATAGTAATACTGGTGCCAAACGAGTGTCTGAAAGACTCCTCGAGCAGAAAATGCGGAATAATAATGCCACAGTCGGGCGTCGGGGTGACACCACATAAAGGGCTTATAACAGAAAATAAAGACAGTGCATGCCACAGTCGGACGTCTGAGCGACATCACATAAAGGGCTTATATTTAAAGAAGAAACAAGAACACGCCACAGTCGGACGTCTGCGCGACGTCACATAAAGGGCTTATATTACAGTTCAATAATACAATAGTTCGGGAACATAAATTATCACAAGCATGGGATAATTATAAAGTTAGTCCATCCACAGGAATAACAATAAATCTGGATTTACCACTTGAGCTTGTTCACCGGGGACAAGTTTTCCACGCGGATAGATATGGATATAATGTTTTCACTACTTGATCATGGATACGATGACTTGGAAGGAATTGACTCTGCAGAGTTTGTACTTAACCACAGCCAACAGATTTCAGTAGTCACGGGGACTAGTTCCATCTACGGTGTTTTGGAAGAAACACGTCTAACCAATACACACCCAATTCAACCTTTCGAAGCCAGGGATCACCCTCGGCAACGTTCAAGAAAAACCTTGAGACGGGGAGGCTACAACCTCGCGTAGCATGGGATCAAATTTCTATACGCGCGCTTTAAGGGGGTGCCCCCCCTCTCGGTCCCAACCGGAAACACCCATGCCCCCTGACCGGATGACTGGCTTTAATCCTGGGCCAAGGTACCATCATCCCGGCCTCTCTGTTTGGTGTGTACACGGAAAGAGGTTACCAACTTACTAAACCGCATCCTGGCAATGAAACATGTGGTAGCACGGAAGGGGGAAAGAACGATAACGTGGCTCCAACCACGTTAACGTCGGAGAAAGTCAGATGACGCAAGGCTGGTATGCTACAACAGTACCACCTTGCTGCCCTTCATGTCACCACATGATTAGGCCATCTCTCATCAGAGATCATCGCAACTTTGGAACATGCGGGAAAAGAACGATAACGTGGCTCCAACCATGTTAACGTCGGAGAAAGTCGGATGACGCAAGGCTGGTATGCTACAACAGTACCACCTTGCTGCCCTTCATGTCACCACATGATCAGGCCATCTCTCATCAGAGATCATCGCAACTTTGGAACATGCGGGTAGTTGCCTTACAAGCAACGAGGTATTTACCGACACTCATATGCCTCGCACAAACTTTCAAGCAAACATGCAAAACACTTATCATATCAAATGTTCAAACATGCTTGCCTGGTTCGGAGAAGTCGGAGTCTAGCTCGACGAAGTTCGCGGCTCCGTCACCTCTTCCGGAACCTACGGCAATCACGAAACGGGCACTAACGTGAAAACCAATGGGTGCACAGAAACTTTTCCAAATATTTTTCAAATAAATCCCATAAAAACTAGACAAAATTTGAAGATTGTCAGAAAAAGAATCACTCAAAAATCCCTTTTTATTAAAAAGTTATAAAGGTTTCTGTCCAGGGACTTATCTGTAATGAAACAGAAAAGTTCCAGGGTTTTAACTGAGAAAACAGAAAACGGTTCGATTGGAAATGCGCAAGCTCAAGAGGGAAAGCGTATTTTCCCGAAGGCGCCAACAGAAAACGGTTCGCAAAAGAATAGAACAGAGGCTGACATGCGGGGTCCACCTGTCAGGTTTGAAAAGCTCGCCGGCGCCCGAAGACTGCGGTGGACGCCGGCGTCGAACCACGGCGAGTTAGGCGGAACGGAGGGTACCAAGAGCTTCAGCGTCTTCTTCCGCGTCGGTGGGTGGTGGACTCGACCAACGGGGAGCACCACGTCGACGGCAACACTATCTCCGGCGGGCGGCGGCTCGGGTGGTGGTGGAGAACTCCGGTGGAGGGCTGCAAACTACGAATTGAAGCGTGGGTCACAAAGAGGGATGCATGGTGAAGCTACTGGCAAGAGAATGGAGGCGGAGGAGTACACACGGGGGCGAATCGAGCTGGATCCCGTGGCGGGTCGCGGCGGCCGGAGTCGAGGAAGGAGACCTCCTCGGGGCTCTTCCAATGGCTAGGCGTGCTCTAGGTGGAGTGCAGGGATGGTGGGTGCTCGAGTTGAAGCTCGGGGCCTCTATTTATAGGCGGATCGACGGGGTGGCCGTGAACGGAGAATCTCCGGCGAGCGATTACAGCGGAGCAGTGGATTGGCAGGAGGTTTGAGTGGCCAGGCAGCATCAGTGGAGGTTACTGGAGTCGTTCCACAGCTAAACAGAGTTGGTCTTGGCGTAATGGCGTCGGTCCACGGTGAGGTGACCGCACGGGCTCAACGGCGGCAGAGAGCGCGCTCTGCGCCCTACGGTTCACGACGAGGGCGGCAGCGGGTTCGGGGGAGTGGAGGGCCACGCGGCGAGCTCCGGTGGTTTGGGCGGCGCTGGGTGGCGTCGTCGGCGCCGTGTCTCTCGCTGGCGGCCGCAAAGCCGCCGCTGGCGTCGGTCACGGGGCGGCGCACCTTCTGCTGCTCGTTGCGGACGCCCGCAAGGTGCCAGGCGTTCGTGCGGTGCAGGAACAAGAGGGAGGGGACGAGGAGCAAGGCGACACAGTGGCACTGGCGAGATCGACAACCATCTCTGAAGAAAACGACAGTGGGCACTGAACTGAACTCTGAATTTTTCTGAACTTGATATGACCATGCACTGCAGGTGTTCGACAGAAAGATTTGGGAATGAGATAAATTTTTCTGGGGCTGTAACTTGGTGAGGTGACCACTCAATGCACCCAGAGGCTGCCTGATTTTACTTGGAATTTTTGGAGAAGGTTTTGAATGAATTTCACCAAATTTGACAAATCTGGTCCAAACTTGCAGCAGGTGTAGTTTGAAAATTTTGAACTGAAGACCAGTGGATCTTCATGGATCTTGGTTGAGGGTTCAAAGGACTAGGGAGGAGAGTTGGTTTGGGGGCAAAAATCAAAACAGAAAGTGGAGTTCCTTTGTAAATCTCCAAGTGCTAGAAGAGAAGGCAGAAATTTGTTTGAATAAGATTTAAATGGAAATAATCACATGGGGAGGTTCAACTTGCTGGATTTGATGCAAATCATGATCCAAGGTGAGGGAAGGGTTAGGGGAGAGGATTTGCACTAAGGCCATGGCAAGAAGGAATTGTTGAAAGTGGCAAAGGATTATTCCAAAAGCCATAGTGTATTTGCAAAAGATTTTTCAAAAGTTATTTTCCCCAATGAAAAAAAACATTTTGTCTTGAGTCCAAATGAAAAGCAAGAACCTCCAAGACCAAAGACAGATCTTGGGTGAATCCAAATAAAACTTTTGCCTAAAAAAATATTTGAGAGGGAGAGTTCTCTTGAAGAAAAAATTTAAATCACTCCCCTCAAGTTAAATAAAAATCTTTTTGAAAAATCCAAATAAAAACTTGGGTGTCACAACACCTACCCCCTTAGGAAAAATCTCGTCCTCGAGATTTCTGCTGATCCTCAAATAGATATGGATACTCTGCTCGAAGGAAATCTTCCCTTTCCCATGTAGCTTCATCCTCAGTGTGGTTGCTCCACTGAACCCTGAAAAATCTTGTTGTTTTCTGACGGGTCCTCCGTTCAGACTCTTCTAAAATCTTTACTGGTCTTTCTCTGTAGGTGAGATCTGGTTGCATATCAATGTCCTCATGAGGTACATGCTTCTCCGGGTTACTCACGCATTTCCTCTACTTTGTTCTTGCAAGTTTTACGTGGCTGCTACGGGCTGAGCAAGAACCGTTCTTACCTACGCATCAAAACCACAACGATATTTCGTCAATAATGTGCCGTTTTAACCTTCACCAGGCGTAGCCACACTTGATTCAACTAAAGTTGGACAAACTGACACCCGCCAGCCACCTGTGTGCGAAGCACGTCGGTAGAACCAATCTCGCATAAGCGTACGCGTAATGTCGGTCCAGGCCGCTTCATCCAACAATACCGCCGAATCAAAGTATGCCATGCTGGTAAGCAGTATGACTTGTATCGCCCACAACTCACTTGTGTTCTACTCGTGCATATAACATCTACGCATAAACCTGGCTCGGATGCCACTGTTGGGGAACGTAGTAATTTCAAAAAAATTGCTACGCACACGAAAGATCATGGTGATGCATAGCAACAAGAGGGGAGAGTGTCGTCCACGTACCCTCATAGACCGTAAGCGGAAGCATTATGACAACGCGGTTGATGTAGCCGTACGTCTTCACGATCGACCGATCCTAGTACCGAACATACGGCACCTCCGCGATCTGCACACATTCAGCTCGGTGACGTCCCACGAACTCACGATCCAGTAGAGCTTCGAGGGAGAGTTCCGTTAGCACGACGGCGTGATGCCGGTGTTGATGAAGCTACCGACGCAGGGCTTCGCCTAAGCACCGCTACAATATGACCGAGGTGGATTATGGTGGAGGGGGGCACCGCACACGGCTAAAAGATCAATGATCAACTTGTGTGTCTATGGGGCCCCCCTCCTCCGTATATAAAGGAGTGGAGGAGGGGGGAGGGCCGGCCCTCCTATGGCGCGCCCTGGAGGAGTCCTACTCCCACCGGGAGTAGGATTCCCCCCTTCCATGAGTAGGAGTAGGAGGGAAGGAAGGAGGAGAGAGGGGGAAGGGAAAAAGGGGGCGTTGCACCCCTTCCTTGTCCAATTTGGACTAGAGGGGGAGGGGGCGCGTGGCCTACCCTGGCCGCCCTTCCTCTCTCCACCAAGGACCATGAGGCCCATTACACTCCCCGGGGGGTTCTTGTAACCCCCCGCTACTCCAATATTCGTCCGAACTCATCCGGAACCCTTCCGAAGTCCAAACATAGTCATCCAATATATTGATCTTTATGTCTCGACCATTTCGAGACTCCTCGTCATGTCCGTGATCATATCCAGGACTCCGAACTACCTTCGGTACATCAAAACACATAAACTCATATTACCGATCGTCACCGAACGTTAAGCGTGCGGACCCTACGGGTTCGAGAACTATGTAGACATGACCGAGACACGTCTCCGGTCAATAACCAATAGCGTAACCTGGATGCTCATATTGGTTCCTACATATTCTACGAAGATCTTCATCGGTCAAACCGCATAACAACATGCGTTGTTCCCTTTGTCATCGGTATGTTACTTGCCCGAGATTCGATCGTCGGTATCTCAATACCTAGTTCAATCTCATTACCGGCAAGTCTCTTTACTCGTTCCGTAATGCATCATTCCGCAACTAACTCATTAGTTACAATGCTTGCAAGGCTTATAGTGATGTGCATTACCGAGAGGGCTCAGAGATGCCTCTCCGACAATCGGAGTGACAAATCCTAATCTCGATCTATGCCAACTCAACAAGTACCATCGGAGACACATGTGGAGCACCTTTATAATCACCTAGTTACGTTGTGACATTTGGTAGCACACAAAGTGTTCCTCCGGTATTCGGGAGTTGCATAATCTCATAGTCATAGGAACATGCATATGTCATGAAGAAAGCAATAGCAATATACTAAACGATCAAATGCTAAGCTAATGGAATGGGTCAAGTCAATCACATCATTCTCTAATGATGTGATCCCATTAATCAAATGACAACTCATGTCTATGGCTAGGAAACTTAACCATCTTTGATTCAACGAGCTAGTTTTGTAGAGGCATACTAGTGGCACTTTGTTTGTCTATGTATTCACACATGTACTAAGTTTCCGGTTAATACAATTCTAGCATGAATAATAAACATTTATCATGATATAAGGAAATATAATTAACAACTTTATTATTGCCTCTAGGGCATATTTCCTTCAGTAGGAACATAGTAAGAAAAGGGAATAACAGTTGATTGCTTAAATACTATACAATTTATTTGATATTGCTGGGTAAGTCAACATGCAGATAGTTGAAAAGAAAACTTACTTCGAACAAAGTCTTGACGGATGATATCATCGGGGAAGTTACATATATCTCATGACCAGGCCCTTTTATGTGCAGTGCAATTATAGTGCCAACTTTCAGTTCATAAAACTTAAACATTTCTTTCCAAAAGCCAGTGCCAAAATAGGAGTCACCACGTTCATCAAGTCTTACAGTAGCAACGATTGTAAATCCATAGTTTGTGTGCAGTATGACATCCCTGCAGTCTTGATTTATGTAAAGGGAAAGATTGTGCACTATAGATTCTGTTGCATAGCAAGGGAGGCACTGCAGAAAATGGTAGGATTTTTAAGGAAAATATGGTAACATGCAAAAATGGGCCCAAATTGAATGAACTATACAGCAGTCGAAATCGAAGGACAAAAATTTATAATTAAACAGATAGGGTAAACATGATGTCATGGAAATATGAGAGTAATCGAAAGAACAATAAATCATTAATTTGCCTAATATAGAAAGAAGAGGGGATAAATCCCCTTTGACGTATATGGTGCATGTGGCAGCTTTTATCCAAATATAGTAATATTTAGAATATGGTCAGGAAATTAGGCCATGCCAGCCGATCTGGGTGAGATTGAACATACCGCGCGCATCCTCTAGTCATCTGGTACGGTGAGATGGAATGTCTGGCGGAGGCCGCAAGGTCCTGATGTGTCCGCGCATTGTACACTCTATGAAAGGAAGAAAACCCTCAAATCAGCTCGAATAAAAATGAATTCACGGCGGTTTTCAGCCGGGTGATTAAAGGAGGTAGATGAACTAGGATAAGAGATAACATAATATCTCATTAAATTAGTTACCTTGTTGTCCATGAGAAAGAACCCTCAGTACGGTAGATTCCCCAACCGAGCGGAGCTGGGTCGACCGCGAGCAGCGTCGAGAAAGTCGATGGCGATAGGCGGCGGCAAGCGGAAGTGGCGAAATGTGGTGGGCTTTGCCGGCAGCCTGGCGGCGGCGGCAAGCGTTGTGCTAAGTGTTTACCGCCGCGATAGGCGGTGCCATGCATAGACGCAGAGAGCTTGTGCAGGTGTGAATGGGGACCGGAGCGGGTGGTGGGCGGGGTGAGGGTTTTTGTGAAGTGGGGATGGTGAGGGTTTTCTTTTATATTTTTTGAATTGGGTGGTGAGCGTTTTCTGTCCTACAAAGAATTTTGGAGGCGACGGTTCGCTAGAGCCAATTGTGTGTGATTGACGCAACAGGCAAGATGAAAGTCATTGCATACAGTTCCAATTTTGGGAACCGTGTGTGATTGACATACTACCTGCGTCCTGGTTTATTGGTCCCCATTGTAATTTTTACCAAATTTTGACCAAATATTTAACTAACAAATGTTTATGCATGTTACCAAAAATTATATCACTGAACACTATGCTCAAATACCCATCCAACGATATAATTTTTGCTGGCCTGCACTAACATTTTGTGAGTTAAACCTTTGGTCAAAATTTAACACAAATTACAAAGGCGACCAATAAACCAAGACGGAGGTAGATTCCATCAACCGAACTGATTGCATCCATATCCCATGGTTACACATATGTAAACATAGATTAAACATACTCAGACATAGATAATAAGCGTACACGTACACAAGCATAGTTCAACCATAAGTACATATATAGTTCAACCGCCATTAAGCATACTCAAGCGTACATAGTTCGATCCCACATCTCATCTCACATGCTGGCACGATCCTGAATCTTCTCCAGGTACTCGGCGTACGCGTCGTGCGCCACCCTACGAGAATACTTCTGCTTGAAGGAGCCAATGGCCCGTCCTCTTGCATGCGCCAGAACACTTAGATACGCGTCATGAAGCTTGTGGTTGCAAAATGGGCATCGATAGCCGCCGTTCCAGGTCCTAATACGCCTGTTACGCATTCCCACATAAAGCTCTCTCAGGATTTGCCTCTTGTACCTCCTCTGGCCATCTTCATCCTCGCTGTCCACATCGTCAGACAGCACCTATACAAATAGTAAAACAAATTTGGCATCAAATCAATGATTACATGTCATGAAGTAGGATTAGGAATTTATGGCTATTTATTTATACATATCCAGAGATTATGGTTCGATTTTTAAACACAGTCGACTATGTATAGACCAATCTTGAAGAAAATAATGGCACAAATATATTTAGGTCATTCAAAATCAATTGTCAAGTCCTAGCTAGGAATTATTAGCACGAACACCAACCCTAGTCGGATTACTAGCAGAAATCATTTGCACAGATGAAACAACTAATCACTTATCACTTGTACCATTCAAACAATCAATACACTACAAGGATCTAATGAAACTTACTCAGATTTCATGGATTGGGAGAACATAACCATATGATTTCTATTCCAAAAAGGGGGAGGCAGGAGTAACCAGAGAAACCCTATGATCTATTTGACACATAAATGGGTATAGATGCCTAACCAGCTGTCCGTCGTTGTCGGAGTCGTCGTTGGAGTCGTTGCCGGAGTGGTCGTCGGACTCATCGCCGGGGTCGTCACCAGAGTCGGTGTGGGACTCTGCCTCCGGCTGTGGAAGGTTGACGCCATTGACGACGTCAGGGTGCAACGATAACTCGCAGGCGGTGAAGACAACCTCTGTCTACATCTCCATGCTGTGCTACAGTGCTTTAGCAGCCCCGGAGTCGCCACTCCCTCCGATGGGGCGCTTCGGCGGCATCCTCATACACTGACGACTTTGAGGACTGAGAGTGGCGTCGAGGATGCAAGCGGAGAGAGAGGATTGTGTGTGTGGTGAGGATGGGGGGTGCGGCCGCTCGGGCGCACCATTAATATGTCTTAGTGGGAGTTGTGGGAGAGAGGCGAGCAGCGGTCAAACCGATGGCTCGCCTCCCGGTGAGCCTGCACACCGGACTGCTGGCATGCCTACCAAAGTTTCACACAACTACTCACACACCTCCCGATGACACTGTGCAACGAGCATGCCTCCGTTAATTCACACACCTGGACGCACGCCTCCTGGTCTGCGTGCGCGGCGGACTGCTCGCATGCGTCCCATTAACTCACGCCTGCTCGCACGGCACACGGGTCGCGCAGTGGCACGCATATTGTTTTTCTATCTGGATGATTAATGCTGCCGCTTTATTGCTTAACCGAAGCATGGCACGTATCCATTGTTGGTCTAACGCTCACGGTTCGAATAAATATTTTGTTTGGGATATTGGTTCCCAATTATTAATAATCTCCCGTTTGTAATTAGATAAAGATTACATCAAAACTGGTCTCAAATTTGACAAAAAAGTACAATGCCACTTTGTATTGGTGTCCATATGACAACACGATAAGTTTCATGAAATTCAAATAAGTTTTGGATGTACTAGAATTTAAAAATCAAGATTATCAATATTTGAAATTTGTTGCACGGGGAGTAAACATGCACCCAGTGAGACACATATGTTTTTGCAATCCATTTAGGTGCACTGTCACGTGTGCATGTAGCTCAAATTTGATTTTTGCACATTATACCCGTAGAGAATCAATCAATTAATGTACTAAAACGTCTTAATGATCTCTGTGATTTTTTTGAAATTAAAATGTCCCTCCTTTGGTAACATATGTTCACCACGGGATAATTAATTTAACATGCATCATAGTTGCGGTGGATTCGCGGTGTGTGTGTGGGTGTGTGTGTCTGGGGGTGGCGGGTGGCTCGCAATACACTACGAGTTGTGAGCCACCGTGTGGGTTGGCCATTTTGTTAGGCAAGCCGGTGCCACATCAGAGTCGTGAATTCATTATTTAAAACATTACACAACCCTTTCATACATACATGTTTTTGCCACATGCAGTCGATGGTTGTCCTACACGACACCCGATACTCACGTGTGACGCTTTCTGTGGGCCCGCGAGGTCGTCGTCCATCACTTTGACGAACAGCCGGTAGTGAGGTTAATTTGACCAGAAAGGTAGAATCTTTTTTGTTTGTGTTATGGTGATATATAGTACGCGTCGAATAGGTGGGAGGGGACTAGCATATATACTATACGTACGCGTCCGTGAACAAGTACACCTCACTCGGTGTCGGGACTTTTCGGTTTCCGAGGCACGTGCCACATCAAAATTGTGAAATTGGCTATTCAAACATCACACAACATCTCTTTGGGCCACATGCATGCACGCGGTGGTTATCCTAGCTAGGACACTCACGTGTGACGCTTCCATCTGTGGGCCCACGAGGCCATCATTGATGCATGCATGTATCAGTTTGAGCTACATCGGGAGAGGGTAATTAATTTCACCATTGATGAGGATTCTTTTGGGTTGTACATATTACGGCAGGAGCATATAGTATGTGGTGAAGAGGAGGAAGGGGACCATCATATGTAGTAGGCTTCATGAACCTCGCTCTGTGTGGGTGCATGGTTCACAGTTTTGAGGCATGTGGCACATTAAAGTTGTGCATTTCGGGTATTCAACATATATATGTTTGGCCCACATGCAAAGCGGTGGTGGTTGTCCTCTCGCACCCACTTAAGCGATTATCGGCAATGTCGATGCTTTCCATCTGTGGGCCCGCTTGGTCCATCACTACTTTTTGCCTGACAACAAGAGAGGTTAATTTGACATAGGAGGGGATTATTTTTTATTTGTAATACGGTATATATATATATGTCATGCTCTGGGATGACATGCATGATACAATTTGAGCACACACACATGCAAGTGTATGCATGAATCCCTCCCATCGAGTCGAAGTGGCTAGTACAACGACACGTCATGAACCGATCTCGCTCTGTGTGGGGAGCTAGTGTACGATTTTTGACGCACGCGCCACATCAATGTTGTGAAATGGTATTCAAACATGCATGCACGCATCACCTCCATACATATGCATGTAGTGGTTGCCTTCGAACGGTACACTCCCTCGCGTGGTTATCGGTGACAAGCCTATATATTCGTGGGCCCGTGTGGACATCCATGATCACCTTGACTGACAACAATAGAGGTTAACATGGCGGATTCTTCATTTGGTTCATGTTATCAGAGTATAGGTCATGGTGATATTCAGACCTAATTATGTTTGACCGCATATACTATGCACGCATGCATGCATGAATCCCCGTCGTTGGCTTGAAGTGTAGTGTAACATACATATGCATCGTCAACCTAACCATCACTCAGTGTGGGGATTTCTAGTTCGAAATCACGGTGCCACGTCAAAGTTGTTCCATTTTTACTAAAAAACACACCTCTCCATACATATGTTTGGGCCACACGCATGCAGTGGTTGTCTTCGGGGACTAGCTACTTGTGTGATTATTGGCGAGCTAGCCCATCTCTGGGGTCGCATGGACGGCAATCACTTTGACCAACAACAAGAGAGAGGTTGTACGACCAAGGTGGATTATTCTTGGTCCGTTTTATGATCCATCTTGGTGAGATATGACTCTCTGGCCCGCCGATTGAAAGTGTGTGGGGGGGCTGCTATGTACTTCGCACTTTGCTAGGTGAACCTCGGTTGGGGGGGCATGCATTCATAGCTTAGGATTCCCTTCGTGGCGACACTAGGGGAGCTGCTAGCTACTTTGCACTTTGCCTAGGTGAACCTTGGTTGGGGGGGCATGCATTCATAGCTTAGGATTCCCTTCATGCCGACACAGGGGGGGCTGCTAGCTACTTCGCACTTTGCTAGGTGAACCTCGATGGGGGGGGCATGCAATCATAGCTTAGGATTCCCTTCGTGCCGACACGAGTGAGGGGGGAGGCTTCTAGCTACTTTGCACTTTGCTAGGTGAACCTCAATTGGGGGCGGGGCATGCCTTAGGATTCCCTTCGTGCCGACACGAGGGAGGGGGTCTACTAGCTACTTCACACTTTGCTAGGTGAACCTCGGTTGGGGGGGGGAGGGGGCATGCATTCATAGCTTAGGATTCCCTTCGTGCCTACACGAGAGGGGTGGGAGCAAGCAATACCGTGCGCTTCGCGAGATAGGTGCCACATCGAAGTTGCATTTGGTATTTGAAAATCAAACCACCCTTTCATACATAAATTTGGTACATGCAAGTGTGTTCGTGTTCTGACCCTCTCCCGCGTCATTTTTCGCCAAATTTATGAACATTAGACAAGTCAGATGATGCAACAGGCACGGTTCACTCAAACTAACCGTGTGCATTGGGCTCCACGAGGCTTCCCCTCTCAAAAATATCTACCCGCCTGCAGCTTTTTTCTATTTGATAACACACGGTTATTGTGTTTCGACCGTGTGTGATGTTTCTTGTTCCCAATCCCGCCTGCATCCCTTGAAAACATCTGCCCGCCTCAAGGGTTTTTCTGTTTCATAACACACAGTTGTTATCTCTGGACCGTGTGCGATGGACCATTCAAAATTTTCAATAGCCCCAGAATTTCACTCCCGCGTTTGACTCTCGCGTAGTAAAATTTTCAGTACCCACGTCATTTCCTCAAACACCCCCTCCCCCCTCCACACACACACACACACCAAAACCTCCTCGGGCATGCGCGCGCACACACACCCCCTCCCTCGCTCGAAACCCTAGCAAGGTCCCCGCCACCGCTGCCGCAAGGCCTCCATTGTCAGCATCTGCCGGTTTGCTCGTGCAGCTTACCCACCGATCTCCATACCCAGGACGCCCTGAGTTTCTTAGATGACGCCTGCCAAACGTCCCCTTTCCCATAGATCCCCATCCCCCACTCCAGTGCGTCACAGCCTAAGCCCGGCTACGCTTCCCGTGGAGCTCGAGGAGCGACTGGCCTAAAAGAGGTGTATTGCAGTCTCTTCGCCCGACGTCACCGAGGAAGCTGACGACCATTACTGGTGGCAGGCACTCAAGCTACGGGCTAGAGTATGAGGGCATGTCTCAGCCGCCGACTACGACATCGAGGTCATCGACAGCGATGGCCTGAGGCGGGCTGTGTCACAGGTTAAGTGGCCCACCCCCAACCCCCCGGGTTCAACCGCCATCGATCTCATCCATGGCCCTGCCGCTGATCTCCTCTGGCTCGCTGTCAACAATTTGCCATCCTACATCGCCATCGAGCCCCTTTTTTCATTTCTGAAGGACACGTTCTGCAACGCTGGCTTGGGATCCACAGCTTCCACGTCAGACCTCATCGATGGCGACCACAAGGAGGGCACCCTCTCTGGATCTTCCAAGGGGAAAGAGCCCATCTGCTCTTCCAAGGGGAAAGCGCCCGTCTACGACATCATGGAGGGCACCCTACAGCCGTGCTCTTCCAAGGGGAAGGAACCCATCTGCGACAGCATGGAGCGCATCTAGGGTCCGTGCTCTTCCCACGGGAACGAGCCTATCTGTGAAAAGTGAGGAAACCCATGATTTGTTTTGCCATGCCTCTTCACAGGGGGAAACCCATGATTTGTTTTGTCGAGTCCCTTTTGTAGTGTAGTGAGAATATGTCCAGTTTTAATTGCTATATCTGGTTGTTTGCAGTATGCCTTGTTTATTTCAGTTGTTCACAATGTGATGCTCTATATGTGCAATTATTTGCTGTGTAGTACATTTCATCAATCCAATTTTAAACATACCAATAGGAATGCATATATTTGCTTGTTGTTAAGCCTGTTATAGCTAGCATATGCCTCTTTTAAAGTTTTCTGATTGTTCGGTTGTTTGTAGTCAGCATATGTCCAGTTTCGAATGCTATCTTTGGTTGTTCGTAGTATGCCTTGTTTATTCCATTTATTCACAACGTGATGTTCTATATGTGCAAGTATGAACTGTGCAGTTCAATTTCATCAGTACCAGTTTCAACAATACCACTATGAATGACTACATTTGGTTGCAGCATCTTGTAGTTAACACGCCTTTCCATTTTTTAACAATAACCAGTGTACTTAGACTGGCACAATACCAATTTGAATGACTATGTTTGCTTGTTGTTAAATGCTAGGCCTGTTGCAGTTAACACACATTTCCACTTGTTTTGCTTTACTAGCGTGCTTAGACCTGCACACTGAAACTATCTTTTGGAGATTATTTTGTCTGCCATGGATAATTTTGGTTGATGTTTAGCCTGTTGTGCTTAACATGCTTCTCAATGTACCTACACAGGACAATTTTGGGAACGACTGCTGTTTTCCATCGAGGTTAGTTTCATCCCATGGCTTATATATGCTCACTGTTCAGGATATCGGTAGCTGGTACCATATATGCCAGGGGCTGATAAGGGACTAATCGGTGAATCGGACTTTTAACTGAATATATCTGCAACCCATTTATCGTTAGGTTAACAAGGGTCATATGTAATATATCTGAGGCTACATAGCAACATGCACTGTACTTAATGTCTAAATATGCAATCCTAGGCTACATAGCAACAAGGAAGAGTGTTACATTAATGTTCTGATGATGTCTAGATATACGTAGAAGAGCAGTAGCAACAACAACAACACATCCCTGTTGTACTACATCATATTATAACATCCAATATACTCACATATTAGATGAATTAACATATTATATTATGGGCCAGAAGGAGTTTAGTGCATTCTTACAAATTATCGGCTGATTAACTGCTACTGTATCCATGTGTTACAGTTAGTTTGAGCTAGCTTGGGCTCAAATAGCCCTAAAGTATATCTAAACATGAGGGCTAGTTTGAGCTAGTTGCATCTATAACCCATCTAATATGTGAGTACATTGGATCTTTACCAAAAAGAGTGTTGTACTACATCATTGTGCAATTGCTGTTTAGCTTCTAATATTAACTTGGTGCTTTTAGGTACATATGTCATTGGTAAAGATCCATGCTTTGACCCTTTCTGTGTATGGGGCAATGAGATATTGATGAACCAGCATCAAGTGAGGAAGCTGATAAAGATTGTTAGTAAAATGGGTCCAAAGATGGCAATTAAACTATTTGTTTACACTTTATCCAAGACAACAGCGAACTGCAGGATGGTAAGTAAGAACTCTGCAGCCTTCTTTTTACTGCCCATAATGAGTTGTGTTAGATGACAATGTCTGAATCTTTTTCCTTTGTAGTGGTTGCCAAAGCAATTTACTCAAGATTACGTCTCAAACTACATGATTGGTGGGCATGCAAAGGCTAAAGTATTTCTACCAGAACACGATGATTATCTAGATGTTTTCATGAAGACCGTGAAGGATGGGCGGTCGGCCATCACAAGGGGTTGGACTAGAGTCGTGCGTGCCTTCTGCATGGAGGAGGGCATAATATGGGCATTCCGCTTCACCTTGTTCAGCAACCAGAATGTATTTCGCCTCTTTCTTTACCGTCTTTAATAGTACAAGTATACAACTGTGGTTCATCATTCTTTATTTGGTTCTTATGTAATTCTTGAACATATGTACCTATGAATCGAATAATGCATTGGTTGTTTGAACCAGATGGATATGAATAAAGCTGTAGCATACATTCAAATTCAAATTCAAATCCGGTGCAATTTGAAATAGCAGCAATTAAATTATGGTGAAATTACGCTCTCCAGGTCATTACGGCACACACGGTTGGTAAAACACAAACGTTTGCGATATACACCATAATCCGAGAGAGCTCACAGAGAGGAAACATGTGCAAGCATGCACACAGTTGCCATTTGCAAAGTGTGTGCGATGTCAGACAATATCACAAATGGTGCGGGCAAACTAAACATTTGTGTTAGTTGCCTTATCGTGCACGATTCGCAACCATGAACTGTTTCTGATGAAGTATGCATCATAAACGTTGCACCACAGAATAGCGTGTGCGATAGTTCTCGTGTACGACGATGTTATGATGGTCCGCCGTTTCGTAATCCTGTCTGACAGTCCTACGACGATTAGCTAATCTTCTTAATTAGTTATCGCATACGGTTTGGGAAAAGCGAATGTGTGTGATTGTATGCTTATCATACATGTTCTATAATAGTGAACCATTTGTGATGGGCCGCGCATCGTAAACGTAGCACCACAGAATACCAACTGTGATGGCAATGCGAGCACAAACGAGTAGGAGTACTGTAGGGTCCCTATCCCCGATGGTTTCTGGGTCGTGTGGGAAGGACCCCCCTATCGCCGTCACTCACTAGGCGACGGTTCCAAATGCCGTCGCGGAAAGGGGTTCAAAACCGTTTGTATAGCACCGACACGTACTAGTGATTGTTTCGAATTGTAAGTACATCCCACACAGTTAGTCCCAGCTAAACATTTTCGTTCGTATGTACATTCCACACAGTCAATCCAAGGAATACATTTCCGTTAGTATGTACATCCCACACAGGCAATCCAAGAAGTATGTTTCCGTTTGTATATACATCCCACACAGTCACTCCAAGGAAAATGTTCCCGTTCGCATGTACATCACACACAATTTTCCCCATTAAATCGTTTGTGATAGCGTTGCCATTCTAAATGATATAAATTTTTTTTACCATTTGCGTTATTGAATGCATCACACACGATGAGTAGAAGAAACTATGTGGCATAGGCTGTCCATCACACACACTCTTATGTGGTAAACATTTGTGCTAGGTGGCCTAACACAAATAGTTTTCAAGAGGAAGTTGTGTGTGATTGTTCATTGATCAAACACGGTTTATTCCTAGAAACTGTGTGCGTTTCCTGAGGTCATCGCCCACGGTGTTTTCTCAATAACCGTTTGCAATAGAAAAACCCAATTAATAGGCTAATCGGCCATTAGCAGGCTAATTGTCCTATTATTAATAATCCATTTATTACTCTGACTGAAATTTCATATTAAGCACACAATATTTCATTTATGTAGGAAGCAGGATTTCATAATTGAAATACATAAGAGTACAACATCATAGCTTCAGCCCCCAGCTAACCCATTACACAACTGCACCAGCACCAAGTTTCACATGCAACATCTATAACCTTTCGAAATTAGCATCATAAACGGTACATAGACAAATGAATCTCATTTGGAAAACTGCTGAAGAGGAAGGAGAATATGGAGCCTTCATTGATGTTGAAGGTCTTTGGAACTTTAGGCCAGTGACTGTGGATGATTGACCGTCCATCCTTCGTCCTCTTCAGGAACACTTCAATATTGAACCGTGGGTGTTGTATGAATACCTTCCTTGCCTCCTGACCATACAGGTGGTTTGAGAGGTAATCATCAGTGAACTACTTTGGAAAGGCTTGAAAACAAGGACATGCATAAATATCTTCTCTAGATTTGAAATGGCGCAAAGGAATTAAAAATACAAGGTATAACAATTAGTACCATCCTATAGTGAACTGATGTCTTCTTCATTGTGTAGACAAAGATCTTGTTGTTTTTTGTCGCTAATTTCTTTATCCTAATAATATTTCTGAGTTTCTTGACTTGACTGATATTCATGGACAACTCATTTCCCCATATGCAAAAGGGTCGAACAGTGGGTCAAAACCTTTGACAGTAGGAACTACATGTGCAAGACCAAATTGTTAAAAACCTAAATATTACAATGGTTCATGCAATTGCATAATAATGTGTTATTAGACAAAGGACCATGCATGTGCAAACCTCCATTTTAAACCTCAGTGCTTCCCATACTTTCCCTGCAACACATATAAGGTAGTTAGTGATCAGGTTAAGTGAGGGTTCGCATGCTATCAATAAAATATGTTGATGAAAAATAAGCACATTATGGATTCATCAGATTAATTTGAGCCACATGGAAAACCCATTTATCCAAACCAAGCATGATTAAGAACTAGGAAATATAGCAACTATACATGTTTCTCATGTATTAAGTGCAACCAAATTTGATTTATTCTTCACATGCACAACAATACAAAATTCTACCCACGACAATTGGACACCGCATTGCAGAATTGAACCAAGCATTTAAGTAAACACCACAACAAATGAACCAAACATTAACTGAGCACCATATTGCACAATATAACATACTCCTAATAGAAGATAAGATAGTTAACCAAACCAAGAATGCTTAACAACTTGAAAAATATGGCAATTGTATTCGTTTCATGTATTTAGTACAACCAAATTCGATTTATTTCTCACATGGTATACAATAACAAAATGCACCCACAACAATTGAACATCGCATTGCAGAATTGAAACAAACCGTTAACTAAACACCACAACAAATGAACCAAACATTAACTGAGAACCACATTGCACAATATATAACATACTAGAAGATCAGAAGATAAATTTGATTTATTTCTCACATAGAAGACAATACAAAATTGCACCCTGAAGAATTGAACATCACATTTGCAGAATTGAACCAAACAGTTAACTGAACATGACAACTAATTAACCAAACAGTTAATAAGTGAGCACCACATTACACGACATATAGAACATATACACTAGAGCAACATATTGCATGGTAAAAGTAGATAGGAAAATTCACTAGTATTTGTTAAGGAAAGGCAGGAGCAGCACATGCAATGGGTAAACTGAGCTGCTTAACTGGCGTAGCTAGCAAACTGAACATAGGTCCTTATAGTGAGCTAATAACACAAGCTACTCCTCATCGTTGGAGATATCAATGATGATTGGCTCCTTGGACATGGAAGAGGGTGAGGCCTCCACATCGTGGGTGCCCTCGTTGTAGTAGTGAGTTGCCTGAGCCGCTCCGGGCACCAACCTACTAGCTATCGAGTTGAGGTAAGCATGGGCACACTGATAAAACACCTCATAGTCTTCGTCGAAGGCACCGACGGTGGCCTCAAGAAAACTCCACGAACTATCGTTTAAAGCAGCGAACCGTGTCTCGGCGTCGGAGTGGGAGGCCTCGAGGGTGGCCTTGACGGCGAGGTGCTCCTCCAAGATCTAGGGGTTGGCACGAATGGCAGCCATCACGACCTCATCCGCGCGTGCGGCCGCGATTTGCTTCTCCGCTGCCAAATGCTCCTTGAGCTCCTGGCTATGCCCCATGCACCATGGCTTAGGGTGGCGCTTATTTGGGGGAGGGGTCAGTGATTTGGGTGTAAGGTGTCGCGCCGGCGGTCGGGGCATGCGGGATGTGGAAGGAGGAGGATGGGGGCCGGGTGTGGATTACATGCCTGAATTGACAAGGCCGAGCAGCGTGAAGGAGGGTCACCAACAAGGAGGCGACGCTGCAAGCAAGGAGTGAAGGTTTCAACTTGGAAAGGAAGGCGAAAAAGGGCAAATGTGGCTTTTGGTAAGGGGGAGGGGGCGGTAAAAGGATCGAGAAGAGGTGTCTAGAGGGGGGGTGATTAGACCCTCAACAAAGAAAAGTAGAAGTTTTTAAGTTCTTTAAGTTATGATGGAGTTTTAGCACAAGTTTAAGCATTCACAATACATTTCAAGAAAGCATGGCAAGATTATATGAGCAACGGAAAGTAAAGCATGCAAGTTGCGAGAAAGTAAAGGGATGGGATTGGAGTGTGCAAACGCAATTGGAGACACGGAGATTTTTGGCGTGGTTCCGATAGGTGGTGCTATCGTACATCCACGTTGATGGAGACTGACGGAGTCCTAGATTAAGGGGTCCTCGGGTGTCCGGGCCGTGTGTTATGGGCTGGACTGATGGGCTGTGAAGATACAAGTAGAAGACCTTCCCCCGTGTCCGGATAGGACTCTCCTTTGCGTGGATGGCAAGATTGGCGTCCGGATGTATAGTTTCCTTCTTCTGTAAACCAACCCTGTGTAACCCTAGACCCCTTCGGTGTCTATATAAACCGGAGGGTTTAGTCCGTAGTGGCAATCAGAATTAATATAGGCTAGACATCTAGGGTTTAGCCATTACGATCTCAAGGTAGATCAACTCTTGTAACCCCTATACTCATCAAAGTCAATCAAGCAGGAAGTAGGGTTTTACCTCCATTAAGAGGGCCCAAACATGGGTAAACATCGTGTCCCCTTTGTCTCCTGTCACCTTTGATCCTCAGACGCACAGTTCGGGACCCCCTACCCGAGATCAGCCGGTTTTGACACTGACATTGGTGCTTTCATTGAGAGTTCCTTTGTGTCGTCGATAGAAGGATTGATGGCTCGCCACGTGATTAACGAAAACATCACCTCTGGAAGGGCCCTAGCCCCAGGACAGGTCCTCCAGCTCGGCGGTTTTACCATGGGCGCCCTCTTGGCCGTTAAGCCAAAGGCAGCCCCCAAAATATCCAAACATCATCTTCGCATCGGCCTCGAACACCACAAAAAGATGGATCCGGCAGATGTCTCGTCCTTGACTGAACTGCTAGATCGCATCGCCGCCCTGGGGGTCGCAACAGACTATGATCGGATTGGTCTTAAACCCGATCAGAGGGCAATCAAGCCCCCGCCGATCACCCATCTGGTAGCGGTCGTGGAGCAACAAGCCGAGAATACTCCCCCCCCTAAGTTAAGAAGAAGCTATGTTCGGATTTCCGAGCCCTGCGAGCCGGATACCCATCTTCGGGAAGAGACCTCATGTCCTCCAAACATAGAATCAGGCGTTGAGCCCAAATGTCAACAGGACTCACCGGATCCTGGACTAGTGACCTCGGAGAATATTCAAACTCCAGATCCAATACTGGGTCAGGGTTCAGATTTCAGCCCGCTCACCCACCACAAGCAATATTCCCCAAGCAATTCAGATCCTCCAGACGTATGTGACCTAATGTACATATGGCAGCAACCTCAGGAAATGGTCCACCACTTCTGGGCCAGGTTCCTCCTTGTTAAAAACAAGATTAAAGATTGTTGCGACGACGACGCGGTTTCAGTTTTTCCCCGCAACTATATGGACGAGGGAATCCTCAATGCCCTCAACCACCGCCGCATACTGCACTTTGCAGATTTGGCACACATAGTAAAGAAGTACTGCGCAATGGAAAGCACTTGGCAAGCCCAGACAGCCCGATGGGATCCTCCTGCCTTTAAGCAGCCCACCGGACGGGCAAAAATAATGCACCCTTATGGGGCAACCGATCATCATCTGATTGTCAAGAAAATCAAATCCTTCACATGAAATAGAACTGTCCTTGACGAATTGCTCGACAAGCCCTATCAGATACACACGACGCTGAATACCGAACCAACACATAGCCTTCGGGCATGTTGGGTACTCCAACAGGTGGCTAAGAGCGGCGAGGCCATCCTCACCAACACTACCCCGAAGAAGTACTCTTCGGAGGATGACGATCTCGATGTCTTTACGGTCTTTGAGATATTTTCTTCAAATAATCGGCGCAAAAGGGAACTCCGCGACCTCACCGAAGTTAACCAAGTAGCCGCAATAAACCCTTGGAACGATACGGCAATAACTTTTACTGTCGATGACGAACCAAGGGCCAGATCAGTCCGAGCACCTGCCGCCTTGGTCTTAAACCCAATTGTGGATGGCTTTTGACTCACCAAGGTACTCATGGACGGCGGTAGTGGACTGAACCTCATCTACGAAGACATGCTCAATAAAATGCAAATGGACAAGAGTCGCATCGAGCAAAGCAGCACCACCTTTAGAGACATTATCCCCAGCTGAGAAGCACGATGCTCGGGGAAAATTAAACTTGATGTAGTATTCGGCACGCCGTAGAACTACAGGTCCGAAGAGTTGCTCTTCCACATGGCGCCTTTCAATAGCGGATATCACACCCTGTTGGGGCGAGACGGCTTCACACGCTTTCAAGCCATACCCCATTACGGGTACATGAAGCTCAAAATGCCAGGGCCCAACGGAGTTATCGCCATCACCAGTGATCCAGATATAGCACTCCGCGCCGAAAATAAAACTGCATCCTTGGCCCTTGAGGCTCTATCTGAGGCCCTCGCGGCCGAGGAGCTAACCACTCTACGTTCCACAGTGGACAAAGATGATGTAATCCTCGATAAGAGGCCCAAGTCCACTTCTTTCAAACCAGCAGACGAAATAGTCAAATTTCAAGTGCACCCGACGGATCCTAACAAGACAGCCTCCATCGGAGCACAACTGGATCAGACGGTCGACGTCGCCTTGCGAGCGTTCCTGCGCGAAAATTGGGACATATTCTCCTGGCATCCTTCAGATATGCCAGGAATCCCACGTAGACTGGCCGAACACAGCCTCAACATAATAAAGGGGTTCAAACGAGTCAAGCAAACGCTACGACGGTTTTCCGAACCCAAACGACAAGCTACAGGGGAGGAGCTAGCCAAGCTAATTGAAGCCGGGTTCATTAGAGAGATCAAACACCCGGACTGGCTAGCAAACCTAGTCATGGTGCCGAAGAAGGATAAATCCTGGCGCCTTTGTGTCGATTTCAAGGACCTCAATAAGGCTTGCCTAAGGACCCCTTCCCGCTGCCCCGCATTGACCAAATCATTGACGCGACCACAGGACACGACTCACTGTGTTTCCTCGACACATACTCCGGATACCATCAAATTAAGATGAAGGAGTCCGACCAGGCTGCAACAGCATTCATTACCCCCATATGGGCCTTTCTGCTTCAACACTATGCCTATCGGATTAAAAAACGCTGGCGCCACTTACCAACGCATGATTCAAACATGTCTAGAAAAGAAAATTGGTAAGACAGTGGAGGCATACATAGATGATGTAGTCATCAAGACTAAACACGTCGAATCATTGGTGGACGATCTACGCCTCACATTCGACAACCTCCGAACATATGACATACGGCTCAATCCGGAAAAATGTGTTTTCGGCATCCCAGCCGGAAAACTACTCAGGTTCATTGTTTCCAATAGAGGAATCGAGGCGAACCCAGCCAAAATCCAAGCCTTGTCACAATTGGCAACGGCAACAGACTTAAAGCAGGTCCAAAAACTAGATGGGTGCGTGGCAGCCGTGAGCCGCTTTATCTCCAAATTAGGAGAAAAGGTGCTACCACTTTATCGCCTGCTCTGACAAACCGACCACTTTGAATGGACGGATGCGGCTACATCTGGATTGGAAAAAATAAAAACTCTGCTAGCAAGCAACCCAATCCTTGCCGCACCAAGTGTTGGCAAACCTATGCTGCTCCACATATCTACAACTCACCAGGTGGTGAGTGCGGTACTCGTCGTCCAACGACAATAGGAGGGACATAAATTCCCACTCCAGAAACCAGTGTACTATGTATCAGCAGTTCTTACACCATGCAAATCTCGATACCCACACTATAAAAAGATAGCGTATGTGGTCTTCATGGCATCCCGGAAGCCGCGGCCGTACTTTCAAGAGTGTTCGATCATGGTGGCTTCCGAAGTACCACTCAATGACATCATAAACAATCGGGACGCCACTGGCCGCATTGCCAAATGGGCCATCGAGCTCTTACCATTTTAAATAACATACAGGCCATGCCAAGCTATTAAATCTCAGGTGTTGGCTGACTTTGTCGCCGAATGGACAGAAGCCGAACTCCCTAAAGAATACATCACATACTCCAACTGGGTGATGTACTTCGACGGCTCTAAAATGTTAGCCGGATTGGGGGCTGGTGTCATCTTAACATCCCCTACAGGGGACACAGTCCGTTACATATTACAAATCATGTATACGGACTCCAACAACGCGGCCGAGTATGAGGCACTACTGCATGGTCTCCGAATGGCTGTTTCTATGGGCATACAACGCCTCGAGGTGCGTGGGGATTCGAACCTCGCAATATCCCAAATAAATGGAGATTTCGATGCAAAAGATCCAAAGATGGCGGCATACTGCAATGCCGTACGCAAAACATCAGCTCGGTTTGAGGGGCTCAAGTTTCATCATGTTGCTCGAGACAGTAATCAGGCAGCGGACATCCTTGCTCGAATGGGCACTAAACACTACCTCGTCCCACCTAACACCTTTGTGGAAAGGCTCTTCAAGCCATCCGTGGTATGGCAGGACGAGAGCGGCAACACTAGTCCGAAGCCGATCATACCCCCAGATGCCGAACACAATTTTGATATCATCGGAGGTTCGGGCACCGAAATGACACCTTCCGCCCATGTAATCAAGGCTGTCATTGCTCCATGGACCGAACCTTCCTAGCCTACTTTAATAGGTGGGAGCTCCCCGATGACCAGAATGAGGCCCGTCGCATAGTTCGACGCTCGAAAGCCTACAAAGTTCATGAAGGATAACTATACAAGAAAAGTACTACTGGAGTTCTCCAAAGATGTATCTCTAAAGAGGAGGGACGGTAGCTCTTGGCCGAAATACATGCTGGTCTCGGTGGCCATCACGCCGCAGCTCGGGCCCTCGTGAGTAAGGCCTTCCGTACAGGTTTCTTTTGGCCCATGGCCCAAGCAGATGGACAGGCCCTTGTACAGTGCTGTGTCGGATGCCAGCTTTTCGCCAATCAAAGTCATATGCTGCCCACCGCCCTAAAAACAATCCCCATTACCTGGCCTTTTGCGGTCTGGGGGCTAGATATGGTCGGACCCCTTAAAGGGGAAGCCACAAGAAGAAATATTTGCTGGTCATGGTGGATAAATTCACTAAGTGGATAGAAGCCAAACTAGTAAAAACGGCTGAAGCTGGGCCGATGATCGACTTTATATCCGGCATCGTACACAATTATGGTGTCCCACACAACATCATTACTGACAATGGCTCTAACTTTACAGCCGATGAGGTGAAAAATTGGTGTGCTAACCTGGGCATTAAGCTCGATTACGCATGCATATATCACCCTCAAACAAACGGTCAGGTTGAACGGGCTAATGGCCTGATAATGAGCGGCATTAAACCCAGACTAGTGTGATCCCTACGGGAGTCAGATAAACACTGGGTCGAGGAACTCGATTCCGTACTCTGGGGACTGCGGACCACGCCCAATCGCATGACCGGATACACCCCCTTTTTCATGGTGTATGGTGCAGAGGCCCTCTTGCCCTATGACATTATTCATGACTCACCTCGAGTGCGCATGTATGAAGAGAGAGAAGCCGAGCTTGATCGGCAGGACGACCTAGATGGCCCGGAGGAGGAGCGCGACATTGCAAAAGCCCGTTCCGCATTCTATCAACAACAGGCCCGGCGATACCAAAGCAGAGAAGTGAGGGCCAAGACTTATAATGTCGGTGAACTCGTTTATGCCTCCCAGAGAAGAAGAAGGACAAGCTCAAAACAAAATGGTGGGTCCCTTCATTATAGATGAAGTTCTCACAGGAGGAGCCTATCGCCTTCGTAATGCATCGGATAATCGCCTCGAGCGAAATCCATGGAATGCTGCTCGGCTCCGAAGATTCTACGAATAAGTTCGGCCATACTTCCTTTTTTTCATTCCTTTTTCTCCTCTTCCTTTAGTTTTTGTTTTCTCATTTTTATACGATCTCCAGTATGTGTGCGGATAAGCCGAACACTTGAGGGGTACACATCCTTAAATGTATACACCCCACCATAACTGGTGGCTTCTTTAACTGAAGCTTATTATTATTTCGAGCCTGGAGCTCACAATATACGTGTCGTTTTCTCGTATACATCTTTTTTGCCATTATATGCACCTCTCTAACTTAAGTTTTTGCCAAGCTGGGTTGCCTTTCTCCTGTGCTTACGCCCTACGTTCCGGATTGTTCGGCTAGGGCGTAAAGGGAGCACCTCTACGATTGTTACAGCTGGGTCATCTGGACATATACCTCAGACGGGTGAAGCCGAAAGCTAGCATTCTTAAGAGAATAATTGGTCGGCAATCAAATGACAGATTGTTACATTATTGTGACCACTCTCACACTACGGGACACCTTATTCCGTACTGTGGACCCACACCCTGGCACGTATAGTCACAACATGCCAACCCAAGGAAAGGAACCCTTAACGGAACTTTTTTCCTTGGAAGATGTTTCTTACATAAGTAATATACCATACATCCTGAACTACAATTTTTGTCTGTTCGAGCACAATGACTGGGTTGCCTGGTTTCTGGACATAATAAGTACTTCTTTTCATTTCGAATAAGTATCCGGAAACACTCCACCATTTTTTGGTTCGGAGGTTAAAGCTGAAAGCCTACGATGACAAAACTATTCACATGTTCGGATAAAGATACAACTTGATCATAAACGTACATTAATACATTAAATCACAAACCTATTCCTTATCTATTCCATCTATAAGACTGTCTCACTTATAGTCTTCTTGCGAATACTTCGCAGCTATCATTACTTGGTCATACACCAAATTCAACGGAATTTCCTTCCCGTCTAGTCCCTGTGGTCCCACTCGGGCCATATGATTTGGATCCAGTTTGGTGAAACGTGTCTGCACCATAGCCCAGGCTTCTTGTGCGCCTTCATGGCAGGCGGATGTCTTCCATAGCTCGAACCGGCGCCGGGCACCTTTGAACAAGTTTGCCAGGCCCTCCATACTTTCTGGAGGGGTGTAAGATGGCCATAAAGCCTTCACCATACTCTTCATGGCTTTCCGGGCCCGAGCATGTACCACAGATAGTTCCTTCAGCGCATCGCCTTGGAATCCAGATACTTCTTTCTCTGGTCGACCAGTCAACAAGCCTGCGGCAACAGAGCCATGACATTCTGAACTATGGACAAAACATGAACACCTAGGGTGGTTTTGCATACGAACATGGCGCTCTTCAGTTTTTCATTTTATTTCTGCGCAGCCGATAACTGAGCCCTTAAGCTCTTATCTCTTTGGATTGTTTGTTTTCCCCCCTTGTGATTCCTCTCCCCCCGGACGCGCCCATTGCGTTCTTTTTCATCTCCGCCAGTTCGGCGGTGACAACATTCAGATGCGTCTGGTTTGCTTTCAGCTCCTGGGCTAGCGCAGTGTTCTTTTCTTTAAGAACCTGCAGATAGTACCGATCCTTAAATCGCTTTGCTTCACCGCTTCATGTCTCGGGGGCTACTTGCATATGACTATTCAAATTGCATAAAATTTTACCTGTATGTCCTTTGAGAACAACTGAGTAACTCCGGCAAGTCCGTCTCGAGCCGCTCGGATGTATGCATCCACTGAACTAAGTCCGGTGAATTCTTGCTCAGAAAAAACTAGAATTCATGACAGATACGTCGTCCGAATCCTCATGAGGCGGCGGAACTGGCGTTGCATCGGCTCCCGTCCTAGTTGATGAGTTCATTCCGGATTGGCGGACATTCGGCTAACAGGATGTTTTCCCACCGTGTGCCGAGTGTTTCTCCTGACATCAAGAATAAAGGAGATCTTGAACAATTCGGACTCATACCCGGGCATGTATTAAAGCGGACGTACCTCTTAGAAGGCACTAAGGTTTCTACAGCACTGCCAGCCCCCCATCACTTCGAACGACTACCTCGTGTGGGGGCTACCCTGGAGGAGGTACGGTCCACTGAGGGCCGATCCTATTAAAATTCGGATTAGTATATTGAGCAAAAGTGCAAATAAGGGTTTCCTTTCAAGAGCTCTCCGAATACTCATGATGTAGAAGGGATAGATGCGGGGGTAGTCGGCGGCGATAGCCACTTCCGAGCCGTCAAGGCTCGCCTGATAAAATACCCCATCATCGAACTCTATGTATATGTCCGGATCCTCGCAAAAGCTAGGGTCTCCATCGCAGTCATGATCCTCTGGCTGTGGAGCGGGACAATGGACGTCCTCGATCATCTTCCTTCATGACTATTTGTGGCAACACAGGACAAATTTGATCAGTATCTGTAACAGCAATAAAATAACACAGACGATCGAAATCTTACCCATTCAATGGGGTTATACACGGAATAACCTTCCCGGTAGTTTAACCGAAGGAAATCTTCTTTCTCGCCCTTATACAGATCAGCCAAAATTGTGGCCAGTTCGGCTGGGGTATCCGGACCCTTCCGTCTGTAACGGGACGCGTCGTCTTCTCCGTTGTAACACCATAAGGGAGTTACTCTGGATTGGAGAGGCTGAACGCACCTCTTTATTGCAATAGCCATGACCACGACTATCGAGAGCTCGGTACGGGCTAGCAACCTGTCCTTGCTGACCAACCTCTTTATCTCCGCACTATCTTCTTCCTTAGGACTTTCGGGATGCCAGTTGAGGCGCTTCTTTAAAGGAGCGCTAGAAAATTCAGGAAGGCCGCGCCGAACTAGCTCCGGCAGTGGGACGTCATCCATATAGAACCATTCCAAACACCACTGTGGATATACCTCTTTGGGAGTTCCTATGAGGTATCCGTATCCGGCTATGCGCCATACTTCGGCGCCGCCCACTTCAAATATAGAGCCTCCTCGATGGCGGGGAACGAGCCAAAAAAACTTCTTCCATAATTCAAAATGGGCCTCGATGCCGAGGAACAGTTCGCAACGAACAATGAACCCTGAGAAATGCAGAATCGAACCTGGAGTAAGGTTGTGCAGCTGGATGCCGTAAAATTCCAATAGACCCTGAGAAACGGATGGATTGGAAATCCTAGGCCCCGCAGTAGGAATGGCACAAAGCACACTCTCTCCTCCTTGTTGGGTTTGGGGAAATTCTCAGCCATCACATCATTGCTGATTGATGCCAATCCCGCTCGAACAGGGAGTAGATCTGCGAGGGGAAGGTAGCCCTGCGTCTGGAGTCGGCTCAGCTGAAGATGAGTCGGTGTTCTGGGAATGGGGGTCCCCAGACTTGCCTGCCTGTGGCCCGCGGCGTGGCTTCTACAGCGGCTTGGTACGGCCCATCTTCACCAGCAAACACTCAATACCCTCACGAGGGGCCAAGCCTCACGAGGCGGACGACACAAGACCTCCTTAGGGGCAGCCTCCCTAGGCTGGCTCACGAGGGGCGGAGAGATCAAGGCGAGGAGCACCTCGTGAGGTTCCCGTGACGTGCGCCATGACGACCAAGGCCAGGCAGGCGCCAGAGGGTGCAGAGTACTAGTTTCCTCTTTGGTGCTAAAGGAGCAGGCGCAGGCGAGGAGTCCCGAGGCCTCAGGCAAAGGTTTCCATATCGGTGCAACAAGTCCAAGACCAGCAGGACGGCAGGACGAAGGTCATTGCGGAGCCCACGACGGCGTCACCACCAGAGCCTTTGGCAGGCAAAGACTACCTTTTGTCAGGATAGCTTGTACTAGCTGTCCCCCTTCAAATTTGCCGTTGTGGGATTCCTTCCCGCCTAACATTTGGGAAGAGGACACGGGCCTCTATAAATAGGACTAGCCACCACCTTAGCAGGGGAGTGATCCAGATCAATCTCAACCACACAAGCTCACCGAGCTCAAGAACACCTCTCCTCAGGAGGTAGTTCTTCCCTTGTACTTGTCATCCAAGCCCACTAGGGAATCGACCACACCACACTAGAGTAGCATATTACACCACATCGGTGGCCCGAACCAGTATAAACTGTTGTTTCCCTTGTTCTTCGGGTTCGGCAAGCTAAGCTTTGATATTCGGTGAGAGCGTGAGCTAGGGGGAGAGATCTTCGTCCGCACCCCAGAGTTCGAACCTCAAGGGTTTTGCCGAAACCCGTAATCTGACATTTCGCGCGCCAGGTAGGGGTGCGCTGAAGCTTTCTCCTCCATCGACCAACTCTTCACCGCCTGACAACTCTGATATCTAAGGATCCAAGGGCCCAGACCGACTGATGGGCGGCCTGGCCCGCACGGACACCACCGTCCACCCCAGAAGACCTCAACTCCATGCTCCAGGCGGCCCGCGCACCGCTGCACACCTGCGGACGCGGGCAGCACAGACCGACACTGCGGCAACAGCGACACACACCCGACGGGAGCAGGCAAACATGCGGTCCGCGCTCATCGTGGCGCGGGAGCTACTGCGGTGCAGACTATTGGAGAGCGGTTGCGACGCATTACTGGAATGGGTCGCTGAACTCCTGGACGCCGCTTGTAGAGGTACGCCACCCTTCTGCTCCATGATCACGCCTGAGGTTGTGGCGGAAGTGTGTGCAAGGCCCCGGCGAGCCCGCGCGCCCCCGGGGCGTCAAGACGATCCAGCAACACGAGCGCGGGCAATGGCGCTGGCCATCCTGCCTCGACCGCGTCATTGCCATGAGGGACAAGCGCTGGCGACCCGCCGCAAGGGCACACCAGGATGTCGCGCAGCGGCCGGGGCTAGGCGCCGCAGTTCGTGGTCCAAGGCGCGGGGCACATGGGCGAGGATCCTGGCGAGGCAGACACGGACGCCTACGTGCCCCGCATGGTGCACCTGGGATATCTGCCGGGGGAAGGCTCCAACCCGTTCGCCGGGCCAGGATGGGCAGCTGTAGGACCCGAGCCGAGGGCTTTCACGGGCCGTCCGAAGACTTCAACGACCCCTTCAGTGGCGGCGACGGTGGGGTACATCCAGTGTCGCAGGAGCAAGCTTACGCTAACCCTGAACTGCAGGAGACCCCGATCGCGGTAGCAGTCGAAGACCACAGGGCAGTAGCCCAGCCGACAGCCGGAGTGGTGCACTGGGGGCTGCGCGGGAGAGGCCCGGAGCCAAGCCCTCCCCCGCACCTCACGGAGCCAGGTGCGGCACGGAGGTAGGCCCTCGGCCGGGGGAAGAGTCGGCGAGCCTTTCCCCCCGGCAGAGGGCCCGTGGTCGCCGGGGGCGCCGCCAGCGTCCTCTCTGCCCCTTGGTCTCGTCCTGGTTTCTGGACGCCCCAACGGTGGTCGAGGGTGGCGCAGGGTGGGGCCCTTGCCTGGCGATATGAAGTAAGGCTCATGCCTGTGAAGGTCTCCGCTCGTGACACTCTCACGTAATAATGAGTGGGGTTGTACACGCCCCGGAGTCTCTGGAGTGCCGCCCTTGGACCTCGGGGGCTCCCGCCCACGTCCTAGTGGAAGCACCATGCTCCGCGCTGGCCGTCGGCACTGTCCCCCAATGACTATGCTCACAGCCAGTGAAAGCACTTAGCGCCGCGCTGGTGGGAAGATAAGAAGACTAGCTAGGTGCCGGACGTGGCCGTTTCCTTTCGACCTCTTTTTCTGTAGCTTAAATTTGCAGCCTTTGATTTTGAATTTGAAGTCGTATTTTCATTGGCAATCGCGGGGGGTGCCTTTTCTCGTTCGTGTTGATTTCATGAGTTTATGGATTCGTGCCTTGCTTTGAGATTTGTGTCTGTTACCTCCCCCCTCCGAGCTCCTCGCGAGTGCGGCTGGGCGAGGCATGCACGCACTACGCGCGCGCCCTGCCATGACTGGCGCTCGCTCCTCGCGATGCCCTCTCTGGCGGACTAGCAGACCCCTCCGGAGACAAAAACCCCGCGAGCCCGTGAAGGACTCCCCTTGGAAGAAGTGTGCGTCCGCGGTTGACCCATCAATTTGAAGCCCGACTGGACTAAGGTAAGTTACGGCAGCAAGCCCGCAAGGGGCTCGTGAGCTCGCCAAAACGCGTTTCAAGCCTAGCCTAAAAAGCGAAATGGTAGTCTGTTTACATGAGGGGCTCCCCCTCCCCAAAATGCTCTTACATCGTGAGGGGCCATGCCCAAGCTTTTTCATGCAGGTTCAAAATAAAGGAGCGCGGGCTCATTCGGACATGTCGCTCGCCGCGTCTTCGGACCACTCCCAGACATGCTGCTGGCGCTGTCACCGGCGCTATCTTCTCCGTCATCAACCGCGTCCACCCACATCTGCCACGACCACCACCACGTCATCATCAGAAGCAAACGCTCGGACCAGAGCATCCACATTGTCATCCACCCAGCGCGCTAGGTTGTCCCGGATGACCTCGGGAACCGGAGCAATGGCGGCATCAAAGTCGAAGTCAGGATCGACGTTCTGGAGATGGCTGAAAACGCTGGAAAACGCACGCCCGAGGAGGCCTCGGCTCTTCTTCTCGACAAGCTCGCGAGCCCTCCCGGCCCGGTTCTCCAGGCGTGTCACGACAACAGTGAAGAAGCAGAGGTGGCTGGCATAGTCTTTTGCATGGGGATGAGGGGCGTGCTCATCACAAATGGCGCCTAGCGCCTGGTTCGCCCTCGTCCTAAGGTCTCGGAGCATGAAGGTGTGCTCGCGCAGCAGCGTCTGTCGGCGGACCGCCTCCTCTCTACTCTGCTGCGCAAGGGACTCAGCAGTGTTAACCCGCTACTGAAGCGGGAGCAGCTCAGCACGAGCGGAGGCCAACTCGGCCTGCACGGAAATCAGGGCGGCTGCGACGGCCTTCTCGTGCTGCTCCGCCTCAACCAACCTTGAACTAAGGACGGCGGTCCTGCCCTTAGCTTCAGCTTCCACGAGCTTCACCTTCAGGTTGTACCTGTTGGCAAGATCAGCGCGAGCCTCGGCCACCTTGCGGTCAACCTCCTCCTGGGCCCTGGCCTCGCGCGCGCTGAGAACATCCTCCGCTTGGGCAACCTCGCGTTCCCTCGTCTCCAACTGCTCAAGCTCAAGACTGCGCTCCGTGGCCTCCAGCATCATTGCTTCCTCGCGCCTCAAGATCTCCTCTTCGTCGGATGGCGCCCCCTTTATCGACACCAAAGCAGCCCTGCGCGCCTCCACCTGCTGCTCCAGGTAGGCGTTCAGGACCTGGAGCTCCTGCCTGCGCTACTCGGCGGCCTCGCGGCGGCGGTCTGCCTCCCTGGCCTCCTCCAAGGCCCGGACACTGGCCTGTCGCGAGGTTGCAAGGGACGCCTCTGCCTTCGCGTTGGCGTGCTCGCGCTGGAGGCGCTCGAGGTTGATGGCCACCTTCAGTTGATGCCATTCGTCCACCAGCCGGAGGCCCTCGGTTTCAAGGCTAGTGTCAACATCCACGAGTTCTTCTCCAAGCCTGCTCAGCGCACCCATCGCATCCTGGAAGAGCTCGTGACGGACGGCGCCCCTCTTGCGCGCAAGCTCGAGCGGGCAACCGGGTCCGTCCTCCACCCAGAGGACGCCGAAGGAGTCCGAAGTGGTTCGCTTCTCCCCAGACGAGGGTCGGAGGCCGGGGCCCTCCTAGTCGCCCGTCGGGCCTCGGCGGAGGCCCGGAAGGGCGGAAGCTCATTGCTTGAAGAAGAGGCCAAGACCGAGGTCATCCAGCCATCGTCAACAACCAAGGGAGGAGCTCTTGGCACGCCTGTGTAACAGCCTGGTTTTTGGCCCTTTTCTTTTTCTTTTAATTTAATTGGTTTTTGCTGTGTTTTTCTTTTTTGGAGTGGTTCTGTGGCCTTGCCACCTGGGAAATCATCTTCATTTCCTCTCCCAAGTGGCTCATCTTTCTCAAAACCTTGCCAAGATCATGTCACTCCACTGCTTGACCAAACCCTAAAGTCTTTTTCTAGGGAATATTCCGTTTTTTTCTATTAAAGGAATAACCCTACCTGCCCTAGGTTGTGAAGCAACCTATATTTCTGTCCATCCAAAAATTCCCAAATAATTCTCATAATTCCTTTGGGTCATATGTTGCTCAAATATGCCCAAACTTTCCTGTCCTAGCCCAAGAATAATTCCCCAATAATTATTCTTCCTTTCTGTCCAGAGTGGCACTTTGTGAAGGAAGTGTCATTTATTTTATATTGTTTGCTCCCAAACTTGTTGGGCATTCTTTTATGTCCAAATAATTGCCACATGCCAAAATTCAACTTTATTTGCCTAGCCAATCTTCCTCAGTGATTTTTCAAAGCTTCTGTCCAAATAGAAGCTTTGTGAAGGAAGTGCAAGCTAGGGTTATCCAAATGAGTTGGAATTTTGCATGCCTCTTCATGTTCTCATATAATTACGCTCCTCCAAATTTCAGCTCCATCCAATCATTTATGTGAGCACAGGACAAAATCTTTGATTCTGGCAATATTTTCAGGTTGTGAAGCAAGTGCATTTTATATTGCTTAAAAAAATCCTGATAAATTACCAGATTGTGCTTCTACCCTTATAACATCTCTCCACCAAATTTGGCACCATTTCACTCAGCCAATATTTCTCTAAAATTATTTCTAGTTTCTGGTAGTGGGGATGCTTGTGAAGCAAGTACCATTTTGGCTTGTCCATGTGGTATGAAATGTTTACAGAATCTTCTTATGGCCAAATAACTCAGCCTTGCCCAATTTCAGCTCAAGTGGCTTCATCATATGAGTGCATCATCCAAATCTCTAATTCTGGCCATTATGGTGGTTTCTACAGCAACCCTCATCTAAACTCCTCCTCTTAGGCTGATTTTTGGTGATCAACATCACCTTAGTGTGCGATCATCTCACACAAAGTTTTTACTTCGTTACCAAGCTGGTATCACCACAACAAGTTACAAACACGTTCTTACTGATTTACTTTGGAGCTAAGTGCAAATCTCTTCTTTGCCCCTGGACCGATTTATTTCCTCATTTTGACTAAGGGCACGACGGTCTATTTACTAGACATGGTCGAACGGGCCAAAACCCGGAGTTTGCTCCAGTGCGTGTGGTGATCACGCTGATGTCATGCCTAATTGCGTGCTCTGGCTTGTTCTTGCCCCTGTGCTTGTCTCCTCCCTCCTCGTCTTGACGTCCAGCCATGTCTTGGAGCTTCCCCGTGATCGACTGCGTCTCCATGCATTGATGCCTCGTCGTGGTTCGCCTTAAATGCATCGCAAACGCCATGCCCGTGCGATGCCCAGCCACTGTCCACCATTAGAGCACTGCTCGCGCTCGCTAGCGATGCTCTAGAGCCCTCCCCCGCGGCTATTTAAGGACCCCCGAACCCCTCCGCATCTCATTCATCCCTTCCCCGCCTCATTTGCCCTCTGGAGTCGCCACATCTCGCCGGAGTGCGTCGTTCTCGGCTCGGCCATCGCCGGAGTTCGCTCCTCCCCGGTGCGCCTAGTCCACCTCTCCTTCTCCCGAGCTGTCCACCGAGGCCCCCTCATCCCCGCGGTTCACCCCACCCCCTTTTCCCTCGCCGGAGTCCACCCTGGCCGCGTGCCTCACGCACGGCCGTCGTCTCTGCCTCACGGCCGTCTCCTCGTCTGGCCTCCCCGAGCTCCCTCGCGTCGTACCGACCACCTCACCTTCTTTCCCACGTCCGGGTGAACCTCCCCACCCCCCAGCCCTTGCCGGAGCAGCCCGCATCGCCGGCAACCACCACCTCCTGCCCGCCTTCTGTCTCCTCCGGGCGCTGCCGTTTGCCACCTCCCCAGGCCGCCCCGACGCCCCTGCTGTCTCTGAACGGGGCCGCCACATCGCCCTACGCCCACCGGTGGCCTCGGCTCGGCCGAAGCTGGCCGGAGCCGGCCGGCCCCATCGCCTCCTCCCACCTTGCCTGGCCTCGTCTCTGTCTCGCTCGGGGCAGAGCGAGCGAGGAAGAAGACGAGCGCCAGCCTGGCCCCTGGCCCCCGGGTCCCACCTGTAAGCCTCTCCCGCCCCGGGCCCATGTACGTTAAGTGGAGATGGTTTCTTGAAATACGCTTTCATAACTCTGAAAGCGTGTTTCTTTACTTCTTTGGCAGAATACGTTTTCTCTTCCGAAAAACGCATTTCCCTCTACTGCGGCTAGTGTGCGCTTTCACTATTCCGAAAGCGTATTTTCTGAAATCCGTTTTTGTCTTATCCACTCAGGGATCCGTTGGTGATGAATATTTTCACAGATTAGTCCCTGATCTTCTACACCTCATAACTCCACGACCGTTACTCCGATTGAGGTGAATCCAAAGCCCACGTCTTTGTTTCTTCGAGCCTGTTCTGTTGGTATCATTTTCACTATGGTTTGACATACTGGTAATGACCATTTTGCCCTTGCCCGTAAACAGCCCCTCCGAGAGAGAACTGTTTCCGGCGATTCTTTCCGCGAGCTTCTCGCACGTCCTCCCGGTGATTTCTACCACCCTAGGCAAGCCACAACCATCATTTGCATGATAGCCATGCAGTAGCATTGGTTTTCAACTTGAATCTTTAATAACTGTATGTTTGTTTGCTAGTGTTGTCGTTATTTCGGTTATGCTTATGGATCGGTGGCTGCCTTCATGCTATGTTTTCATGCACTCTATTATCATGTTCTACCTGCTAGTATTACTTTCATTTTGGCCATGCTTGATAGTAGTACATGTTGGGTTGGTCATGTTCTTCGGTGCATGACTGTCATCGGTTACCGAATACCGTTGATATGCATTGTTCGCTTAGTTAGTTAAGTGTTTACTCGGTTATGTGATTGATGTGTTCTTGCATGGTACTTATTGTTGATGATGATGGTCATGTTATGCTATGAGTAGTGTTGTACTTGTAATATTCATGCTCATCATTATGCCATGATCAGTTGGATATGATTCATTGTTGATATGGTGGATAGTTATGTTGTACCCTCATGCTTATGTTGATATCATGCTCATGCATTGTCATTGCATCATGTTATTTTATCATGACTCAGCATATTTGCATTCAAGTTTAACCGGATTAAATTGAACTTGAACAACTGTTGGCTGAGTCATGGTGCCACCATATCGAGCTGACCAGTGCAACCACGCTTACCTTTATGGGAAGGTCCTAACTGGGTCTATTGTTGTGCCTCTCGCCGGTGCCTCCAACAAGGGAAGGTTATGGGCGCGCGCTACCCTGATCAGGTAGGCGGACATAAGCCTTGTGTCCCCGTTGTTGTTGTTATGGATCCTTGTCCCCGTTTGGGACCGTTTTTGCCACGATGGTGGCCGTTTTTCCACGACGGTGGCCGTTGGTGCCTTTGGTAGGCACGGGGCCACCCAGGACTTAGCCCAAAGGGGAGTTGGTCGGAGTGGCCGGGAGGGTGTCATGGCAGTAGATCGGTTTTGTCGGAACGCCGTTGGTCCACCCGAATGGGAGTGTGAGGCCATGGGTTCCGTAGTGTGGGTACAGTGTACTAACCTCTGCAGAGTGTATATTAAATCTATCGATAGCCGCGCCCGCGGATAAGGGCCCAGTTCGTGTCGGTCACACTGTGAGTCAATAGTAATTAATAATAACTTGATTAATAACAACCCTAGTTCGATGATGAGATAAATTGGTTATGTGATCCGTGAATGATCACCGTTTGGTTACGAGGTAACCCGTTGAGCCCAGAGTGGTTCCGTTTGTGATTCGTGAATTATCACCGTTTGGTTATGAGGTAACTCGTTGAGCCCAGAGTGGTTCCGTTCGTGATCCGTGAATGATCACCGTGGTATCGAGGATACCGAGTTGTTGGATATTCGTGATGTTGTGCGAGAATAGTGGGTAAAGATCAAGCTCCTTGTGGTCATTTAATGATTAGTACGGTATTGTTTATACCAAGCTTGATTTGATCCTGAGATGATCGTGTGATGTCCGAGGTTGGTAAGTGCTGCATGTGATGGTTACGAGATAACCCGAGCAGAGTAAGTTGGTGCATGATAATGTCATCATGTTGCATGATAGTGTCATCATGTTTATATGTCCATGCCATGCTCATATTGTTCTAGCTGTATCATGTTGTTCGGGCTATGTTGTTCGGATAATATAATGTTAATCTGTGTTTAACCTGTAATTGCCATGCGGTTGTATGTCTTGATTGCTTCTGGTTATTGTGAGCTTGCAAGTACATTCAATGTACTGACCTGGCGTGTCATGCCAGTTTGCAGGTCATGCCGAATTTGATTGCTTGCTTGTCATGGTTTCCGTTCGTGCGAGCTAGGATAAGCATTCCAGCCAGAGTCCCTGCGGAGTGGAGTTCACCACCGTCGTCGTTGTTCCGCTGCTAGAAGTTTTTCCGCTGCTTCGAGTTGTCCTGCTGCTTGCATAGAGCAACTGAGGATGGCGTAGTGTCGCCGTGCCGATGTTATTCCTTTTAATATCAGAGACCTTGTATTCATATTCGTGTGATAATAGAAAGCTGGTTTGTTCTATGCAGTGTCGTATTCCATAAGACTTCTCCTCGATCTCTGGGCTGGAATACGGGGCGTTCCGGTTTCTCTGAGCCGGTGTGCCAAGCCTCCTGCACCCGAGGCAAAACCATGAAGGAGGGACGGCAAGAACGCGAGTTCGGGGCGCCAGGCTGGTGCGCTTGCCTCTCCGGCCGACCTCGCGCCAAGTGTGGCACGCTAGCTTGGGGCGATCAAGGCCTGCGAGGGATTCAGAGTAGGAGGAAGTTGCTTCTCGGGAGATTTCGCCGCCCTGGCAGAAGGGACCCGGGGGAGCCACAGTTAGGAGGAGGAGCAGCACTCGAGAAATTACAAAGATAAGGTACTCACTTGTTTATGGCAATATACTTCCTCTGTTTCAATGGCCGGAAGGCATCACCGCTGCAGCTTGGAGATCCTTTCCTCTTCCGGAGCGCATCGAAGTTCAGTCAGAGCCGGTCGAAGCCTTGAGTACGGTCATCAGCGCCAGACGCGGCTGGAGTAGCTCCTGAGGAGGCGACCTCAGGGGCGCGGGGCAGCGTGGGGACGTTGGCCCCCGCCTCCTGGCGACCCGCTGGGGCCCTGGGGGCTGCGGCCTCAGGAGTATTGGGCTGCAGCACCCCTCCAGCCGCTTCCTCAGGACGGCTCTCTAGGGGCCCGTGGGGCGGCCCCTCGGGAGCCCCGAGAGGCGCCGATTCCTCAACAGCCGCGTCACCAATGGCCGACGGTGGTTGCCCCCTGCGCCCACTTTCGGGGAGGTCGCCGTGCTGGCGGTAGGCAAGGGAGCCACGGAGACAGGGCTCTCGCGAGGCCCTTTGAGACCAGGCGGGCGTAGTCCCCACTCATCGAAAGGGGGCATTTGCCCCGCGAAGACCGCCTTGTTCGAGTAGCAGTACAAGAGACAACCCTCCTCCGGCATGTCGGCTGGCGACGGGTCGCCCGTCAGGATCTCGAGCACAGTTTGTTGCGCCTCAAGAGGAAGCCTGGACTGGTGAAGCCTCATGCGATCCTTGCTACCGGACAAGGTCCACATTGATCGAGAATGACGCTGGAGCGGGGCAACACGGTGTCGGACGAACTCCTTCAACACCATGGGCGCAGTCACGCCAAGATCCTTCAGCCTCTTCAACCGGAGCGAGACGAAGGCAAGACACGGGTCGACGAGCCTCTCGTGGCCCCAGCCAGAGCTGGGAACAGCGGGTGCTGATGGAAGCGAGAGCAGGGGGCTGAGCACGCCGACGTCCACGAATACCCACCGCCTCCGGAACCCGCTCGCAGACGGTGGGAGCTCAAAGTCTATCCCCGAGCCGGCCATTGCAGCCACGGCCTAGAAGCTCAGGCAACCCGAGCACTGACGAGGGTCAGTCAGGTGCAGCGAGAAGAAATGGCGAAGTAGGGCCACGGAAGGAGCAATGCCCACCATGGCCTCGCAGACAAAGGCGAAGACGGCAAGAAGAGCAACGGATTGGGATCTAGATGCAGCATATGGATCTGATAATGGGAAAGCACGGCATTGAAGAAGGTGGAGAAAGGGCGAATCAGGCCGGCCCATAGGGCGTCAAGGTGGAAGTGGACCTCGGTGGCTGTCCTATCGACAGAGGCACGAGATGCGGGCCAGGCCACCGTCTTCCCCCATTCGTTGAAGTCGGTGGCGAGCGTCGGGCGGACCTTGCCCATGGCTTCCTGGTTAAGTACCACAGACTGCTCGACGGCTGGCTTGAAGGCCGGAGGTGGTTCGGCTGAGGACTGGGGATCCTTCTTCCCCCTCTTCGTTCGGCTAGGGGCCATGGCAACGGAGAGGACAGAGCTCAGGTCAGGTTGGAAGAAGAGGCTGTTGTTTCGAGGAGGCGGAAGAGTTGGGGAAGCGCGTCACCAGCGACAAAGGAGTAACTGTGTTGGCCACGGGGGCCGCCTAGCTAGGCGGGTATCAGGGCTGTGTGGGGAAGCAAAGACGCCCACGTCCCGTCAGTCACCACGTGTCAATCAAGGCCGCAGGCAGTTGGGGCCCGCGCGCTCAGCACTTGCCCCTTGGCTTCGCCTCGAAGCCAAGTCCGAGCGCGCCTTGGGCCGGGGGCTACTGTCGGCGTTCTGGGAACGGGGGTCCGCAGACTTGCCTGCCTGTGGCCCGCGGCATGGCTTCTACAGTGGCCTGGTACGGCCCATCTTCACCAGCAAACACTCAAGACCCTCGCGAGGGGCCAAGCCTCGCGAGGTGGACGACACAAGACCTCCTCAGGGGCAGCCTCCCTAGGCTGGCTCGCGAGGGGCGGAGAGATCAAGGCGAGGGACACCTCGTGAGGTTCCCGTGACATGAGCCATGACGACCAAGGCCAGGCGGGAGCCAGAGGGCGCAGAGTACTGGTTTCCTCTTTGGTGCTAAAGGAGCAGGCGCAGGCGAGGAGTCCCGAGGCCTCAAGCAAAGGTTTCCATATCGGTGCAACAAGACCAAGACCAGCAGGACGGCAGGACGAAGGTCATCGCGGAGCCCATGACGGCGTCACCACCAGAGCCTTTGGCAGGCGAAGACTACCTTTTGTCAGGATAGCTTGTACTAGCTGTCCCCCTTCAAATTGGCCGTTGTGGGATTCCTTCCCGCCTAACATTTGGGAAGAGGACCCGGGCCTCTATAAATAGGACTAGCCACCACGTTAGCAGGGGAGAGATTCAGATCACCATCAACCACAGAAGCTCACCGAGCTCAAGAACACCTCTCCTCAGGAGGTAGTTCTTCCCTTGTACTTGTTCATCCAAGCCTACTAGGCAATCCACCACACCACACTGGAGTAGGGTATTACACCACATCGGTCGCCCGAACCAGCATAAACTCTTGTGTCCCTTGTTCTTCGGGTTCAGCGAGCTAAGCTTTGAGATTGCGGTGAGAGCATGAGCTAGGGGGGAGAGATCTTCGTGCGCACCCCAGAGTTCGAACCTCAAGGGTTTTGCCAGAACCCGTAATCCGACAATGAGGCATGGAGCAACTCTGCCAATCACCCTCCTGAGGGCCATGGGGGAGCGAGGAGGAGCCTGGGGCACTGGCCATGTCGGGAGGTTTTGTTCGTGGCTAATCTTGAGGGTTTTTCTTTTGCGCGATGTGAGATGGCATTTGGGGATCTACATCTCCTTATTTAGATGCCGTCCGAGCATGGTGAGGGGCTTGTTTGCAAAAAAGCATGGACCGTTCGTAGTCATCCAGCGTGCGAAAATCGAAGCAACAACAGAGAGGAACCACAAAAGACAGACACATCGAGGTCACAGCCAGACTGTCGTTGGTCCGAAGTGTAATGAAGAACCTGCCTTGAAAAGCCGAGGACATAAGCCGGATACTACGTCGTCATTGAAGGCAAGTACGGGGGCTACTGAGGGAGTCCTGGATTAAGGGGTCCTCGGGTGTACGGGCCGTGTGTTATGGGTCGGACTGATGGGTCGTGAAGATACAAGGTACAAGACCTTCCCCCGTGTCCGGATAGGACTCTCCTTTGCGTGGATGACAAGATTGGCGTCTGGATGTATAGTTTCCTTCTTCTGTAAACTGACCCTGTGTAACCCTAGACCCCTTCGTGTCTATATAAACCGGAGGGTTTAGTTCGTAGAGGCAATTAGAATTAATATAGGCTAGATATCTAGGGTTTAGCCATTACAATGTCGAGGTAGATCAACTCTTGTAACCCCTATACTCATCAAAGTCAATCAAGCAGGAAGTAGGGTTTTACCAACATTAAGAGGGCCCAAACCTGGGTAAACATCGTGTCCCCTTTGTCTCTTGTTACCTTCGATCCTCAGACACACAGTTCGGGACCCCCTACCCGAGATCGGCCGGTTTTGACACCGATAGAGACTTAACCCACGAAGGGTAACGGTTGCGCGAGTCCACGGAGGGCTCCACCCATGAAGGGTCCATGAAGAAGCAACCTTGTCTATCCCACCATGGCCATCGCCCACGAAGGACTTGCCTCACTTGGGTAGATCTTCACGAATTAAGCGATCTCCTTGCCCTTACAAACTCCTTGGTTCAACTCCACAATCTTGACGGAGGCTCCCAAGTGACACCTAACCAATCTAGGAGACACCACTCTCCAAAGGTGATAGATGGTGTGTTGGTGATGAACTCCTTGCTGTTGTGCTTCAAATGATAGTCTCCCCAACACTCAACTCTCTCTCACAGATTTGGATATGGTGGAAAGATGATTTGAGTGGAAAGAAACTTGGAGAAAGCTAGAGATCAAGATTCTTGTGGTTGGATTGGAATGTCTTAGTCTCAACACATGAGTAGGTGGTTCTCTCTCAGAAAATGAGTAGTGGAATTGTAGGCACGTTCTGACGGCTCTCTCAGAAAATGAGTAGTGGAAGTGTAGGCACGTTCTGATGGCTCTCTCAGAAAATGAGTAGTGGAAGTGTAGGCACGTTCTGATGGCTCTCTCAGAAAATGAGTATTGCAAGTTTGCAAGCCCATCTCGGTGAGACCGAAATTAATGCAATAGGCAACAGAGAGTTTGCAAGCCCATCTCGGTGAGACCGAGATCCCATCGGTGAGACCAATATGATTAGGGTTTCTGGGAGTGGCTATGTCAAGTGAACTCGGTGGCGCTAGATAGATCAAATCGGTGGGGCCAAGTTTTACTTTTGGTTTGGGACATATGTGGAAATGATAAAGTGGTTGAGGGCTTTGGAGCATATCACTAAGCACTTTGAGCAAGCAAGCCATTAAGCAAAACCTCATCCCCTTTTAATAGTATTGGCTTTCTTATGGACTCAGTGTGATCTTGGATCACTAAAACAGAAATGAAGAATCTTGAGCTTTTGCCAATCTTCTGTCCTTAGCATCTAGAAGGGGTTCCACATCCTCTTGTCCATGCCACGCCTTTGTTGAACTTTCTGAAATATACTAGATAAAAATATTAGTCCAACAAGAGATATGTTGACATTAATTACCAAAATCACCCAAGCAGCACTTGTGCTTTCAATGTCCCCCTTTTTGGTAATTGATGACAACATACATCAAAGCTTTAGATAAAGATATGAAGAATAATAAGTAAAGCTTTGGAAGGACATGTAACATGCATAGGCTCCCCCTACATGTATGCAATCATGTGAAGATAGAGTATTAGAGCATGTGAATGCATAAGCATGTCAGAGCAAGCAATGAGTTACATGTATCTTGGTTATATGCATCAGAGCAAATGATGTAGATACAAGAAATATACCTTCATGTTCATGAGTCCTTCTTGCAAACAATATGTACATCAGCAAGAGATCATCATGCACATGAGTGTGATACATATACTTACCTTGTGGTCTTGAGCTGGCTTTGGAGGAGGTGAACTAGAGAAAACAGGGTTAGATAACACATAAACACCTACTAAGCAAAGCAAGAACAGGAAACCACAAGAATACCAAGACTGGGATGACATGTAATGAGTGAGTACTTAGTACTCTATTTGGATATAGACATGTCCCCAAACAGTAAAGATATGCAATGAATTCCAAAGATTTTCTTCCCTTGGATACGAGCTCTTTCTCCCCCTGAATATGATATTTGATAATGGGAGAGGATAGGGAAAAGAAAATCAGAGCAAAACAATCATAACAACCATAATACATACAAACATGTCTTTCCCCTCTTGAAGACATGTGACTTCTATCCTCTATGGATGATAAGCATCTGGATAAGCTTAAGGTGTGCATTCTCTCCTATGTGATAAGCTTTGATGTGCTCTCTCTCCCCCTTTGACATCAATTTCCAAGAAGGGACCTTCTGGAGCATGAGTCAAGTAGGTTTGGTCCTTGGGTCACATTATAAAGCAACATGTAATTTAAGATGCTGGTAGAGGACAAGAATCATTGAGTGGAGGTGGAACAGATATGCATGATGCAAATGACGAAAGGTTTTCTCAGTATTGAAATTGGTAACGCCGAGTTATTCTCGTCGGTGACACCGAGTTGGAGATGTCAGAGATGATGCATATCGGTCAGACCGGGTTTGTCCTTGTCGGTTGAACCGATGAACAATCTACCATGTGGCATCGTAATTCGGTCTAGCCGGGATGTATAAATCGGTGAAACCGAGTTCAATACAGAGGAAAAATCTTGTCATCTCAGCTCACCAGGCAAATAAGATCTCACAAAGATTTGCAAGGAATTAACTAAAAGATTTGCAATGAATTGGATGCAGGGAATGCAGAACATAATAGACAAAGAAAAGAAATCTAGATGAAGTGAAAGCGAAACATGCTAGGCACAAATGCAAAAACACAAGGAAACACTGGAGAACTTCATCTAGAGAGGGTCGGCGACAAAGTCACCTATGTTAGAGTATATTGACTGAGGAGTAAAGTGAGAACACTCGATCGTAGGTCATACTCATCGTTTAAGCTCAAAATGGGGTTACCATCTTTCATTTAAGCATTTTGATGTACTCTCATCTTGTTGAGCCGCTTTGACCCATGACTTGGGGTAAAGCTTCTCTAAGATGGAATGACATACCTTGGGTGGTGGTGTTGATCTTGGTCATGTAGTTGAACTTGTGTAGGATGCTCAAGGTTGATGTAGCTCATCAAGAGTTGGGAGCACCACTTGTAGTTTTGAGTTCATCTACCTACATGGGTTAGTCTTGTAAGGAAGAGGACTTATGTATCCAAAGTGACAATCATGAGATTTGATACCAATTGATATTTGATATATTAAGCTTGTCAAAGGACATTTTGAAAGGATCCATGCTTCCTTGACTTCAACCACCATATTGTAGAGACTTGGTAATGTAGAGATTGCTCAAGATGTGAGTGAATTGCAATCTCATAGATTTAGTTTGATCCAAGTACCTACAAGGGTTATATAAAATGCAACGGTACAAGTATAGATTCAAGACATATGATCATCATCATAAGAGAAATATCAAGGATTAGTCAAAGGCTCATGATGCCTTGCATGCATCCAAATGGAGTTTCTACTGCAAGTTTGAGGCATCAATGATGTTAAATTCTCCTCTCAAATGGCAAAATACTTTCTCATCAAGCGTTTTGGTGAATATATCCGCCAATTGCTTATCGGTACGAACATGCTTAATATCAGTGTCTCCTTTAGCAACATGATCTTGAATGAAATGATGATGAACTTCAATATGCTTAGTTCGCGAATGTTGCATGGGATTGTTAACAATCTTAATAGCACTTTCATTATCACAAAGCAACGGAACATGTTTCACATATATCCCATAATCTTTAAGAGTTTGGGTCATCCAAAGTAATCGAGCACAACATGAACCGGCGACAATGTATTCCGCTTCGGCGATGGATAAGGATACCGAGTTTTGTTTCTTGGAGGACCAAGACACAAGAGGTCTACCAAGAAATTGACAAGTACCAGAAGTGGACTTTCTATCAACCTTGTCACCGGCATAGTCCGAGTCGGAGTAGCCAACAAGATCAAGAGAGGACCTCTTAGGATACTGTCGGATTATGGGGTTCCGGCAAAACCCTTAAGGTTCGAACACTGGGGTGCGCACGAAGATCTTCTCCCTACCGATCCACACCCCAAAGCCTAGCCGCGATTCTAAGCTACACGATGAATAGCACAAGAGACACGAGGTTTATACTGGTTTGGGCCACCGTTGTGGTGTAATACCCTAATTCAGCGTGTGGTGTGGTGGATTGCCTCTGGGCTGATGATGAACACTACAGAGGAAGAACAGCCTCACGAGGGGTGTTCTTATGCTTGGTGGGTGCACTACTTGGGAAGGATTCGATCCCTCTCTTCGGTGGTGGCTAGCTCTATTTATAGAGGCCCTAGTCCTCTTCCCAAATATTGAGCGGGAAGGGAGCCAACAACGACCATTTTGAGAGGGGACAACTAGTACAAGCTATCCTGACTAAAGGTGGTCTTCGGCTGCCAAAAGCACCGGCGATGACGCCGTCTTGGGCTCCACGGTGACCTCCGTCCTGCCGCTCTGCTGGTCTTGGTCTCGTTGCACCGATATGGTAACATTTGCTTGATGCCTCAGTACTCCGCGCCTGCGCTTGCCCCCTTTGCACCAAAGAGGAAACGAGAACACTGCGCGGGCTGGCGCCCGCCTGGCGCCCACCTGGTCTTGATCGTCATGGCTCACGTCATGAGCACCTCGCGAGGTACCCCTTGCCTTGATCTCTCCGCCTCCTCGCGAGCCTGCCTGGTGAGGCCGCCCCTGAGAAGGCCTTGCGTCATCCACCGCATGAGGCTTGGCCCCTCGCGAGGGTCTTGAGCTTAGGTTGATGAAGACGAGCCATACTGGGCCACTGGTGAGCCACGCTGCATGCCGTAGGCAGGCAAGTCTGGGGACCCCCGTTCCCAGAACGCCGACAGTAGCCCCCGGGCCTAAGGCGCGCTCGGACTTGGCTTAGCAGCGAAGCCAAAGGGCAAGTGCGGAGCACCGCGGGCCCCCAAAAAGCCTGCGGCCTTGGTCGACGCGTGGCGAGTGATGGGACGTGGGCATCTCCGCTTCCCCACGCTTCCCCAATATCCGCCTGGCTAGGCGGCCACGAAGCTTTACACAGTTATTCCCCTTCGCTACCCGCGCGCTTCCTGTTCCCCTCTCTTCCTCGAACCTCTGTTTCCACTTGCAATCTGACTTGAGCTCTGCCCCCTTCATCGCCATGGAGCCCACTAACAAAGAGAAAGGGAAGAAGCCCGTGCCCTCGTCTAGCTCGCCTCCTGCGATCGAGCCCGCCGTCGGCCGGTCGCTGGTGCTCAATCGGGAAGCCTTGGAGAAGGTCCCCTCCGCACTCGCCTCCAGCTTCAACGAGTGCGGAAAGACGACGGCTTGATATACGTCCCATGCCTCCATCGACAGGACCGTCACGGAGGTTCGATTCTTCATCGACGCCCACTGGCCTGGCTTGGTTCCTCCTTTCTCCGCTTTTTTCAATGCGGTGCTTTCCCACTATCAGATCCATATGATGCATCTTGATCCTCAATCCGCTACCCTTCTCGCTGTCTTCGCCTTCGTCTGCGAAGCCATGGTGGGCATTGCTCCTTCCATTGCCCTTTTGCGCCACTTCTTCTCCTTGCGCCTGACCGACCCATTGCAATGTTTGGGGTGCGTGAGCTTCCAGGCTGTGGCAGAGACGGCTGCCTCGGGGATTGATTTTGGCCTTCCACCTTCCATGAGTGGGTTCCGGACGCGGTGGCTGTATGTGGATGTCGGAGTGCCCAGCCCCCTGCTTTCGCATCTGACATTGCCTACTATCCCCAATTCGGGCTGGGGCCATGAGAAGCTCGTGAGCCCCCGGCTCTCCTTCGTTTGGCGCCAACTGGGGAGGTTGAGGGAGCTTGGCGTGACTGCGCCCTGAGTGGTGAAGGAGTTCCTCCAGTGCCGCAGACGGCAAAAAGGGTGTGGACCGTTGCAGTGTACTGGCAACCGCTGGCACTTATTTGCCGTCCGCAAGCAGACGGCACGCCAAGCGGACGGCAAATAAGTGCCAGCGGTTGCCAGTACACTGCAACGGTCCACACCCTTTTTGCCGTCTGCCAGCAGACGTAAAGAGGGGGCTATCTTTTTTTTTTGAGGGTAAAAGAAACCCGTTGTCCCCACCTCATCTATCTTTATCCCCACCGGTTGCCCCACAGCCGAGCGCCGCCCGACCCCGCCTCCCTCGACCCTGCGCCGCTGCACCACCTCGCCTCCGCCCGCCGGTGCGCGACGCCACCTCACCGGACCCCAGGAGCCCCGCCGCCTCGCGCTGCCACCTGCGCCGGGTCGCGCGCCGCCACCTCCCCACAAGCTCGCCGCTCCGCCGCGGAAGCCTCGTCGCCGGTCGCCCTGACCTCGAGATCCTCCGCTGCCATGGGAGCGGAGCACCGAGATCCTCTGCACCCCGCTCACTTCCCCGCGTCGCCACCGCCGCCCCACGCTGCCTCGCGCCCGTTGCGCCGCTGTACGCTGTGCTCAAGCCCTGTTTTTCTTCTATTCTCCTTTCCAAGTCTTCCTCTCATCTTATCCATTGGAGGCCGCAGCCGGTAGGTCGCTACTACTGCTGGTGGCGTGATTGCCATCGTTGTGAGATTGCTGCTGTTCTTGGCGCCGCTTCTCGTCGTGGTCACTGCCGTGTGGTGGCCGCTCCCGCTCCCCTGCTCCTTGCGTCGTCGTGGCCGCCGCTGCTGCCGGTGGAGCACGGCCTGCTGCTGGCCATCGGCCCACCCCCGGTCTGTTGCTTCTCCAACTCCTTGTGTCACTCTTGGTTCGATCTTTAGCGCTGGAGCAACATAGTTCCTGTAGGTGGGTTAGCATCTTGGCTGAATTGTTTGATGTGGCCTGTTTTGCCTGTTCAGGTATGCCAACAGCTTGACGAACATCTCTATATGCGTGTAAGCAATTAAACCTGGGGAGAGGAGTTAGTTTGCAAGTTATAATTCTGTTTTATCTTACACGTGAGGATTAGAAACGCTCTTGTACACTGGTTTTCCCTTGCTGTACATCACTGAACTTGGTTCAGTTAAAAACTGCAGTGGCTGACAGTTCTGGACAGAAAGCTTCTATCTAAAAAATGAGTTAGCTATGCATAGAATTTAGAGTTGGCCCCTTTACATAAGTTTTAGATAAAGTTCCAAGGTTTCCGTAGAGTACTTATTTGCTTCGTTTGGATGTACGGTTTGAGAGCAGCCATCATTTTAGTTTTCTGTCCCGAAATTTATGTTCCTGGGTGCAGAATTTGTTGTATGGCAGGCCATGCTGGAGGTTTAATTAAATTAAAGTCACAACACAAAAATTGTAGAGGATATTCTGCAGATGCTTAAACATATATTATTTGTTAGATTTCGTGTTATACACTAAATCCTATGAAATTATTAAGATGATTGTACTATGTTGGACAGAATTTTATGTTTGACTTGGTGATTGTAACTAGACTTATACTCTAAGATGTTGTCACCGTTGATGATATGAGGACTTATAATGTGATAACGTACGTATGAACTGGGGTCTTGTGCGTAGGAGCGCCACTAAATTATATATTCTTATGTGTTCAGACCATGCTTTTAGTAAAAAGAGTTAGCTATGCTTAGAATTTGGCACACAAATAATTCTCCATTAACCCTTTTAGTAAAAAGAGTAGAATCAATTTTTCCAATCTCAAAGCCTTTCTCGATAAGGAACTTGGTCAAGGATGTATACCACGCTCTAGGAGCTTGTTTAAGACCATGAAGAGCTTTATGAAGTTTGTAAACATGGTCGGGTTTTTTAGGATTAACAAAGCCGAGAGGTTGTTTAGCATAAACTTCCTCCTCAATTTCACCATTTAGAAAAGCACTTTTACTGTCCATTTGATACAATGTGATGTCATGATGATTGGCATAAGCAAGTAAGATGCGTATGGACTCAAGTCTAGCAACGGGGGCATATGTCTCACCATAGTCCATACCTTCGACTTGAGTGTAGCCTTGAGCGACGAGACGGACCTTGTTGCGTACAACTTGTCCATCTTCATCTTGCTTATTCCGAAACACCCATTTGGTACCAATGATGTTGTGGTTTTTGTCGGGCTTCTCAACCAATGTCGACACTTGGTTCCTCTCAAAATTGTGTAGCTCTTCGTGCATGTTATTTATCCAATCCAAATCTTCTAGTGCTTCTTCAACCTTCATAGGTTCAATGCTAGAGATGAATGAATAATGTTCACAAAAATTAGCCAAACGAGTTCTAGAGCGAGTGATTCTCCCGGTTTGAATATCATCAAAGATTTGTTCGACGGGATGGTCTCTTGAGACTCTTGCTCTAACTCGTGAAAGCTTTTGTTTGGGTCGGGGTGGAACATCTTCTTCATCATCTTGTTCTTCCTCTTGGCCTTCTTTGTTGTTGGTGTTGTCTTTCTCTTGTGGAGGTGGAGAAGGAGGTTGATGAGGTTCGTCTTGGTGTACATCCTCGTTTTCTCCATCTTGGCGTGCCCCACTTGTGGATGCCTCCGAGTCAGCTCTTGGTTCACCTCGTCGTGAGGTAGAAGCTTCCACTTGGATGGACGAGGTACTCTCCTTCACCTCTGTTGGGCGAATCTTGCCAATAGACAAGTCTTGGATTGCTTCCGAAAGATCTTTGTCTCCTACATCAATTGGCAATTGCTCTACTTGCGAGCCGTTAGATTCATCAAACTTCACATCTACCGTCTCTTCAACCTTTCGGGTGAAATTGTTGTAGACATGGTAAGTGTGAGAGTTTGAGCCATAACCGAGTAAGAAACCCTCATGAGATTTAGGAGCAAATTTAGAACAATGATGATTATCAAGAATATAGCACTTTGAGCCGAATATTCGAAAGTATCCAACTTGGGGTTTGTTACCGGTGAGAAGCTCGTATGCCGTCTTACCGAGTAGCTTGTGAAGATATAGATGATTTGTTGCATGACAAGCTGTCTCAACCGCTTCCGCCCAAAAGTGTTTTGGCGTCTTGTACTCATCAAGCATCGTTCTCGCCATCTCAATAAGAGTCCGGTTCTTTCTCTCAACAACTCCGTTTTGTTAAGGCGTGTATGTAGCTGAGAAGTCATGTGAAATCCCTTTTTCGTCGAGAAAGGTATCCACATTTACATTTTTGAACTCCGTTTCATTGTCGCTGTGAACCTTTTTGATCTTCACTTCAAATTGATTTTGGGCTTCCTAGCGAAGTTCTTGAAGATCTTTTGGACCTGCGATTTATCATCAAGAAATAACACCCACGTAAATCTTGAAAAATCATTGACTATCACTACTAGAATCAAGGATTTTGCCGTCTGCCAGTTCTTTGTCGTCTGCTTGCGGACGGCAAAGAAGGTCTTTGCCATCAGCTACCAAACAACAGACGGCAAAGAACTGACAGACGACAAAGAAGGTCTTTGCCATCTGTCATTTCTTTGCCGTCTGCTGGCAGATGGCAAAGAATCTTTGCCGTCTTCTTGCGGACGGCAAAGAGGTGCCAGCGGATGCCAGTACACTACAACGGTCCACCCCCTCTTTGCTGTCTGCTAGCAGACGGCAAAGAGGGGGCTATCTTTTTTTTGCGAGTAAAAAAAACCCGTTGCCCCCACCTCGTCTATCTATATCCCCACCGGTTGCCCCACAGCCGAGCGCCACCTGACCCCGCCTCCCTTGACCCCGCGCCGCTGCACCACCTTGCCTCCGCCCGCCGGTGCGCGCCGCCACCTCACCGGACCCCAGGAGCCCGGCCGCCTCGCGCTGCCGCCTGCGCCGCGTCGCGCGCCGCCACCTCCCCACAAGCTCGCCGCCCCGCCGCGGAAGCCTCGTCGTCGGTCGCCCCGACCACGAGATCCGCCGCTGCCATGGGAGCGGAGCACCGAGCTCCTCTGTGCCCCGCTCACGTCCCCGCGTCGCCACCGCCGCCCCACGCTGCCTCGCGCCCGTTGCGCCGCTGTACGCTGTGCTCAAGCGCTGTTTTTCTTCTATTCCCCTTTCCAAGTCTTCCTCTCATCTTATCCATGGGAGGCCGCAGCCGTCAGGTCGCTGCTTTTGCTGGTGGCGTGATTGCCATCGCTGTGAGATTGCTGATGTTCTTGGCGCCGCTTCTCGTCGTGGTCACTGCCGTGTGGTGGCTGCTCCCGCTCCCCTGCTCCTTGCGTCGTCGTGGCCGCCGCTGCTGCCGGTGGAGCACGGGCTGCTGCTGGCCATCGGCCCACCCCCGGTCTGTTGCTTCTCCAATTCCTTGTGTCACTCTTGGTTCGATCTTTAGCGCTGGAGCAACATAGTTCCTGTAGGTGGGTTAGCATCTTGGCTGGATTGTTTGATGTGGCATGTTTTGCGTGTTCAGGTATGCCAACAGCTTGACGAACATGTCTATATGCGTGTAAGCAATGAAACCTGGGGAGAGGAGTTTGTTTGCAAGTTATAATTCTGTTTTATCTTACACGTGAGGATTAGAAATGCTCTTGTACACTGGTTTTCCCTTGCTGTACATCACTGAACTTGGTTCAGTTAAAAACTGCAGTGCCTGACAGTTCTGGACAGCAAGCTTCTATCTAAAAAACGAGTTAGCTATGTTTAGAATTTAGAGTTGGCCCCTTTACATAAGTTTTAGATAAAGTTCCAAGGTTTCCGTAGAGTACTTATTTGCTTCGTTTGGATGAACGGTTTGAGAGCAACCATCATTTTAGTTTTCTGTCCCGAAATTTATGTTCCTGGGGTGCAGAATTTGTTGCATGGCAGTTTAGGCCATGCTAGAGGTTTAATTAAATTAAAGTCACAACACAAAAATTGTAGAGGATATTCTGCAGATGCTTAAACATATATTATCTGTTAGATTTCGTGTTATACACTAAATCCTATGAAATTATTAAGATGATTGTACTATGTTGGACAGAATTTTACGTTTGACTTGGTGATTGTAACTAGACTTATACTGTAAGATTTTGTCACTGTTGATGATATGAGGACTTATAATGTGATAACGTACGTAGGAGCTGGGGTCTTGTGCATAGGAGCGCCACTAAATTATATATTTTTATGTATTGAGACCATGCTTTTAGTAAAAAGAGTTAGCTATGCTTAGAATTTGGCACAAAAATAATTCTCTATTAACCCTTTTAGTAAAAAGAGTAGAATCAAATTTTCCAATCTCAAAGCCTTTCTCAATAAGGAACTTGGTCAAGGATATATACCGTGCTCTAGGAGCTTATTTAAGACCATAAAGAGCTTTATGAAGTTTGTAAACATGGTTGGATTTTTTAGGATTAACAAAGCCGAGAGGTTGTTTAGCATAAACTTTCTCCTCAATTTCACCATTTAGAAAAGCACTTTTACTGTCCATTTGATACAGTGTGATGTCATGATGATTGGCATAAGCAAGTAAGATGCGTATGGACTCAAGTCTAGCAATGGGGGCATATGTCTCACCATAGTCCATACCTTCGACTTGAGTGTAGCCTTGAGCGACGAGACGGACCTTGTTGCGTACAACTTGTCCATCTTCATCTTGCTTATTCCGAAACATCCATTTGGTGCCAAAGATGTTGTGGTTTTTGTCGGTCTTCTCAACCAATGTCGACACTTGGTTCCTCTCAAAATTGTGTAGCTCTTCGTGCATGTTATTTATCCAATCCAAATCTTCTAGTGCTTCTTCAACCTTCATAGGTTCAATGCTAGAGATGAATGAATAATGTTCACAAAAATTAGCCAAACGAGTTCTAGAGCGAGTGATTCTCCCGGTTTGAATATCATCAAAGATTTGTTCGACGGGATGGTCTCTTGAGACTCTTGCTCTAACTTGTGAAAGCTTTTGTTTGGGTCGGGGTGGAACATCTTCTTCATCATCTTGTTCTTCCTCTTGGCCTTCTTTGTTGTTTGTGTTGTTGTTCTCTTGTGGAGGTGGAGAAGGAGGTTGATGAGGTTCGTCTTGGTGTACATCCTCATTTTCTCAATCTTGGCGTGTCCCACTTGTGGATGCCTCCGAGTCAGCTCTTGGTTCACCTCGTCGTGAGGTAGAAACTTCCACTTGGATGGACGAGGTACTCTCCTTCACCTCTGTTGGGCGAATCTTGCCAATAGATAAGTCTTGAATTGCTTCCGAAGGATCTTTGTCTCCTACATCAATTGGCAATTGCTCTACTTGCGAGCCGTTAGATTCATCAAACTTCTCATCCACCGTCTCTTCAACCTTTCGGGTGAAATTGTTGTAGACACGGTAAGTGTGAGAGTTTGAGCCATAACTGAGTAGGAAACCCTCATGAGATTTAGGAGCAAATTTAGAACGATGATGATTATCAAGAATATAGCACTTTGAGCCGAATACTCGAAAGTATCCAACTTGGGGTTTGCTACCGGTGAGAAGCTCGTATGCCGTCTTGCCGAGTAGCTTGTGAAGATATAGATGATTTGTTGCATGAAAAGCTGTCTCAACCGCTTCCGCCCAAAAGTGTTTTGGCGTCTTGTACTCATCAAGCATCGTTCTCGCCATCTCAATAAGAGTCCGGTTCTTCCTCTCAACAACTCCGTTTTGTTAAGGCGTGTACGTAGCCGAGAAGTCATGTGAAATCCCTTTTTCGTCGAGAAAGGTATCCACATTTGCATTCTTGAACTCCGTTCCATTGTCGTTGTGAACCTTTTTGATCTTCACTTCAAATTGATTTTGGGCTTCCTAGCGAAGTTCTTGAAGATCTTTTGGACCTGCGATTTATCATCAACAAAGAACACCCACATAAATCTTGAAAAATCATCGACTATCACTACTGGAATCAAGGATTTTGCCGTCTGCCAGTTCTTTGCCGTCTGCTTGCGGACGGCAAAGAAGGTCTTTGCCATCAGCTACCAAACAACAGACGGCAAAGAACTGACAGACGGCAAAGAAGGTCTTTGCCATCTGACATTTCTTTGCTGTCTGCTGGCAGATGGCAAAGAATCTTTGCCATCTGCTTGCGGACGGCAAAGAGGTGCCAGCGGATGCCAGTACACTGCAACGGTCCACCCCCTCTTTGCCATCTGCCAGCAGACGGCAAAGAATCTTTCGGCAAAGAGGGGGGCTATCTTTTTTTTTTGCGGGGAAAAAAACCCGTTGCCCCCACCTCGTCTATCTCTATCCCCACCGGTTGCCCCACAGCCGAGCGCCGCCCGACCCCGCCTCCCTCGACCCCGCGCCGCTGCGCCACCTCGCCTCCGCCCGCCGGTGCGCGCCGCCACCTCACCGGACCCCAGGAGCCCCGCCGCCTCGCGCTGCCGCCTGCGCCGCGTCGCGCGCCGCCACCTCCCCACAAGCTCGCCGCCCCGCCGCGGAAGCCTCGTCGCCGGTCGCCCCGACCTCGAGATCCGTCGCCGCCATGGGAGCGGAGCAGCGAGCTCCTCTGCGCCCCGCTCACGTCCCCGCGTCGCCACCGCCGCCCCACGCTGCCTCGCACCCATTGCGCCGCTGTACGCTGTGCTCAAGCCCTGTTTTTCTTCTGTTCCCCTTTCCAAGTCTTCCTCTCATCTTATCCATTGGAGGCCGCAGCCGTCAGGTCGCTGCTGCTGCTGGTGGCGTGATTGCCATCGCTGTGAGATTGCTACTGTTCTTGGCACCGCTTCTCGTCGTGGTCACTGCCGTGTGGAGGCTGCTCCCGCTCCCCTGCTCCTTGCGTCGTCGTGGCCGCCGCTGCTGCCGGTGGAGCACGGCCTGCTGCTGGCCATCGGCCCACCCCCGGTCTGTTGCTTCTCCAACTCCTTGTGTCACTCTTGGTTCGATCTTTAGCGCTGGAGCAACATAGTTCCTGTAGGTGGGTTAGCATCTTGGCTGGATTGTTTGATGTGGCCTGTTTTGCCTGTTCAGGTATGCCAACAGCTTGACGAACATGTCTATATGCATGTAAGCAATTAAACCTGGGGAGAGGAGTTAGATTGCAAGTTATAATTCTGTTTTATCTTACATGTGAGGATTAGAAATGCTCTTGTACACTGGTTTTCCCTTGTTGTACATCACTGAACTTGGTTCAGTTAAAAACTGCAGTGCCTGATAGTTCTGGACAACAAGCTTCTATCTAAAAAATGAGTTAGCTATGCCTAGAATTTAGAGTTGGCCCCTTTACATAATTTTTAGATAAAGTTCCAAGGTTTCCGTAGAGTACTTATCGTTTGGATGTACTGTTTGAGAGCAGCCATCATTTTAGTTTTCTGTCCCGAAATTTATGTTCCTGGGGTGCAGAATTTGTTGTATGGCAGTTTAGGCCATGCTAGAGGTTTAATTAAATTAAAGTCACAACACAAAAATTGTAGAGGATATTCTGCAGATGCTTAAACATATATTATTTGTTAGATTTCGTGTTATACACTAAATCCTATGAAATTATTAAGATGCCTGTACTATGTTGGACAGAATTTTACGTTTGACTTGGTGATTGTAACTAGACTTATACTCTAAGATTTTGTCATCGTTGATGATATGAGGACTTATAATGTGATAACGTACGTATGAGCTGGGCTCTTGTGCGTAGGAGCGCCACTAAATTATATATTCTTATGTGTTGAGACCATGCTTTACTGTGACTGGGATATATGCTTGATGACAAGTGTGGGTACTTCGAGTTCGGAACCGTTTGCCTCACAATTTGTGCCCCGCGGTTGAGGCAAGTTCACGACGGGATAATGACTTGCATAATCTCTACATTCCATTTTTATTTATGATATCTTCCATGTCAATGATGTTTATTATGATGGCGATGGCGATGACCATGATATGTTGATTCAAGTACTATGCTGGCATTTGCATACTTGCACTCATGATGATAGTGAATGAAGGCGTGCACTACCTTGGTGGGCACATTGAGACCTTGATTGTTGGGTTGCGATCTACTTTGGAGGCAACCTCCACATATTGGAGTGAGTGGATGTCGACGGGCGTCCACTCAAGCTATACCGGTATACGCAATGAAATGAGATGAGCATGTAGGCATGTAGGGCACCATTATATGTGTTGAACACTAATGAGTGTATGGTGTGAACCGAGTCTTGGTATATTGATATGAGTACTGTTTATTATTCCTTTATGAACTTTCTAAGTCTTTGTACTCATCCTTGTAGCTTATATGTTTTAGGTAAATCCTGAGGACGACATGCATGGGAGTCTTGGGAGTAGCATCCTCCTCGCCGCATGGGCCTCCTCCTTGCCGGAGTGACGCCCCTCGCCGGAGCAGCGCCGGCCAAGCCCATCGGCCACCAGGTGCGTCCTTGGATCAGTTTCCCACAGGCAGCATGTTGTTCCTACTCCTCTACCTACTACAGCAACACAATGTTCTTCTGTATTGCAATAGAGTAGGAGTATTTGCTAGAGTAGCTAGGACGTACAACTATGGTTAATTATCGCCATGTGTATTGTTTTGTTAGAGCAGATGGCTCCCATGATCCCATCAATTTCGCATCGCTGGATGCTTTATGTACACATGCACGGATCTATCATAACTTTACACTAATTTAAGATTGTCTTGATCTGAAGTGCTGGCTCCAACAGCATTGCATTTCACCAAGTGAAATGCTACATTTCTACTCCTAACCCATTCTCTCTTTCTTAGTGTTTTTTTATGCAGGTTGGAAGAAAAAAAAGAAGATCGAGACAAGATCTTAGTAATAAGATAGTTTTGACTTTGTGAAACTTCCTACCTATGGATGAAACTGTGTAATATTGATGAAAGAGGCAAATACCCTGGTGGTACATCAAGTTGCATAGGATGACCATTTTGGTTCTTAAAGTTGAAAAATACATAAAACTGGTGCTCAAACTTGTTTCGTCGTGCAAATACGGTGCAACTTTTGTTTGTAGCCATAGACGGTGCCTACTTGGTGTGCCAGCGTGGCACCTGGCCCACGGTTAGTGACTGAGCATCGCATTTTTGTGAAAACCCCACTGAATTAGTACTAAATTTGGTAAAAAAAGGGCTCGGAACGCTGGGATCCCACATGTTAGTGCATAGTGCAAAGATAATTCCTTTAAAAAATGGTACACACTAGAAATCGAATCGGCGACCTCGTGAGGGGTTTGTGCCTATGGCGCTAGCCAATATGATAGAAAATGTATTTTATCTAAACAAGATACCAAGTACTTAATCTTTTTTTAAGAAATACTTAATCTATGTATTATAACAGAACACCGTCGTGGCCCTTAAAGGACCGCAGTTAGTGCGGCCCATTTTTTATATGTTTTATTTTTTATTCTTTGTTTATAGGAATTTGTGAAAATATATAAATTGTCATAACAATAATAAAAATAAGTTAGAATATTTGTGTGTTATACGTAAATTACTTTAAATATGATCACACAATTTTTAAAACTATAGATTTAACATTTTAAAAATATTCATATAACTAAAATAATACTCCCTCCGTTTCATATTAGTTGTTGCTGATTTAGTATAACTTTGTACTAAATCAATCGCAATGAATATGGAATGAAGCGAATATTAATTAAGTACAAAAATATATGTATAAAGTGTTCACATATTTAGTAAAAAAATTAACGAAAATATAAAAAGTTTTGTATACATTTAAATATATTTTCATATACTTTAAAAATGCTCATGTTTTCAATCAAATATATTCATGTACAACATGTGTTCAAGCTTCAAGACAATATTTTCTTTGTTTCAAAAAGTGTTCACATGTTTTAATAAAGTTTTTGTGTTTGCCAAATATATATATTTTTTAAACTAAAATAAATATAGATAGATGCATGAAAAAAAATACGAGCCTTGTGTGCCAGGAAAGTAGTTCCCCAAATCATATGTATTATTGTAGTTACATGAATATTTTCAAAAATAATGCATGAATATTTTTAAGTATGATTAGAATTTATTTATTTACAATTTTCTAGAAAAGATAAAATATCTAAGATATTTAAAATGGGCCCCACTTACTCCGGCCGAGTAATGCCCCATGAGGGTGTTGGTAATAATAATTTAAGTGCTCTGTATCCTGTTTTGAACAAGAAATGTTTTCTAGCCTAGTGGCTAGCGCCGTTGGCAGAAGCATGGTAGGTAGACGCTTTGATTCCCACTACTTTCCTTTTTCAAACAAATTATCTTTTTGTACTGTTTACTGACATGTGGACCCGATGCATAGTGGTGTTCTAGGCCTTTTTTTACCAATTTAGTATTAATTCAGGGGTTTTTTTTTCACAAAAAAATGCGATGCTCAAGACATTAGCAGCGGACCAGGTGCACCTACGCCACCTAGGCACCGTCTACGGCTACAAACAGAAGTTGCACCTTATTTGTATGGCCAAACAAGTTTGAGCACCAATTTCACGTATTTTTCAACTTTAGGCATCAAAGTGGTCATGTTGTGCAACTTGATGTACTACCGGTGTATATGCCTCTTGATGAAACTATGTATATGTATGGATGAAACTTGCTACTATTGGTAACATGTGTTGGATATGTGTTTAATATATATGTGTGTTCATGACTATTGGTAATATGTGTTGGATATGTTATATTGGTCATATACACACACACACACATATATTTATATATGTATATATATATATATATATATCTGTGTTTGATTTTCTGTGAAAATGAATTGATATAAGAAAAAAAACAGAATTAAATGGGGCAATATAGGCTCTTTGCCCTCTGCCAACAGATGGCAAAGAGAATGCAGCCTTTGCCGTCTGCCAGCAGATGGCAAAGAGCCATGCCCTTTGCCGTCCGCTGGCTCACGGCAAAGGCCTTTGCATCTTTGCCGTCCGCCAGCAGACGGCAAAGTGCCCTTTGCCGTAGCTCGTTCAGCCGGAGTTTTGCCGTCTGCCAGCAGACGGCAAAGTGCCCTTTGTCGTAGCTCGTTCAGCCGGAGTTTTGCCGTCTGCTGGCTGACGGCAAAGGCCTTTGCCGTCCGCAAGGCATGCCTTTGCCATCAGCCATGGCAGATGACAAAGTTCCTGATTCCTGTAGTGTATGACTAAACCAAATGAATTTCCACCGAGACTTTTATAGGCGTTTGGACCAAAAAGATTCATTTAAAGTAGCTCGAGCGGTCTTCTCATGGTCATGATGTTCTTCACGGGGTGGCTTCCTCCAACCTGTTTTCCTGCTTGACAAGCACTGCACAATCTATCCTTGTCAAATATAACATCTTTCACTCCAAGGATATGATCACCTTTAATAAGCTTATCAAGATTTCGCATGCCCACATGACCTAACCTTCTATGCCACAACCAACCTTTAGAATAGTTAGCAATTAAGCAAGTTCTAGGTTGAGCCTTTTTAGTGAAATCAACAATGTATAGATCACCTCTACGTATACCGGTAAAGACCATTTTATGATTATCTCTTCGAAACACTTGACAATCTACTTCAGTAAATAGGACATTGAATCCAAAGTCAGCTAGTCTAGATACAGAAAGTAAATTATAGCCAAGAGATTCAACGAGCATAACATTTTGGATGGAGCTGTCATGTGAGATGGCCACCTTACCAAGGCCAACCACCTTACCCTTTGAGTTATCACCAAAAGTGACATACTTTCGAGGGCCGTCATTTTCAGCAAGCTCACGAAACATATCCTTGTCTCCGGTCATGTGATCGGTACATCCACTATCAAGAACCCATTCCCTTCCTCCAGCCATGTAGCCGGGAAGATTTGCCATAAGACCAAAGTGTATCATAGACTCGTCGAGATCGAAGTCACTATCATCATCCTCATCATAGTATCTATGTTCAACATTGTCTTGTGATAGATCATCTCTTGGAGAGAGTAATTGACTAGATATATGATCATGACAATGTTCATCTTTATGAATTCTAATGACTTCGGAAATGATGTTGCTAATGATTCCAACATCTCCTTTAGCACGCATGAGGTCATGAAGCTCAAATAAACAATCACCAAACTTAGGATCATTGGAATTCATCTTATTTAAAGCAATTGACTTATGAAGAATCACATCTAGATTTTGCAAGGAATAGTTTGGAAATCGTTCCTCAAGAAACCTCCATATGGTGTAAGCACAATCAAGAGTAGGCAAGCAAACAATCAAATTTCTAGGCAATCCTCTAATGATAAGATTGATAGTTCTAAAATTGTGGATCATGTCAAGAGGCTCATCCGGGGTAGGATGCAAGGGGTCAACAAGGTGTGCACACGGGCAAGTAATGTACTTGTTCAAGTGATATTCATTGAAAATCTCAAGCATCTCATTTTTCCAAGCATTAAAGAACTCCCCATCAAGTATAGGCACTTTACGTCTAAAACTCCCCGTTGTAGACTCATCCATCTTCCTCCAATGGTGATTAAACAAAAGCAATGGAGACCAAGGCTCTGATACCAATTGAAAGGATCGAGAAGAGGTGTCTAGAGGGGGGTGATTAGACCCTCAACAAAGAAAAGTAGCAGTTTTTAAGTTGTTTAAGTTAAGGTGGAGTTTTAGCACAAGTTTAAGCATTCACAATACATTTCAAGCAAGCATGGCAAGAGTATATGAGCAGCGGAGAGTAAAGCATGCAAGTTCCGAGAAAGTAAAGGGTTGGGATTGGAGTGTGCAAACGCAATTGGAGACATGGAGATTTTTGCCGTGGTCCCTATTGGTGGTGCTATCGTACATCCACATTGATGGAGACTTCAACCCACAAAGGGTAACGGTTGCGCGAGTCCACGAGGGCTCCACCCATGAAGGGTCCACGAAGAAGCAACCTTGTCTATCCCACCATGGCCATGGCCCACGAAGGACTTGCCTCACTTGGTTAGATCTTCATGAAGTAGGCGATCTCCTTGCCCTTACAAACTCCTTGGTTCAACTCCACAATCTTGACGGGGGCTCCCAAGTGACACCTAACCAATCTAGGAGACACCACTCTCCAAAAGGTAATAGATGGTGTGTTGATGATGAACTCCTTGCTCTTGTGCTTCAAATGATAGTCTCCCCAACACTCAACTGTCTCTCGCAGATTTGGATATGGTGGAAAGATGATTTGAGTGGAAAGGAACTTGGAGAAGGCTAGAGATCAAGATTCTTGTGGTTGGATTGGAATGTGTTGGTCTCAACACATGAGTAGGTGGTTCTCTCTCAGAAAATTAGTAGTGGAAGTGTAGGCATGTTCTGATGGCTCTCTCCGAAAATGAGTAGTGGAAGTGTAGGCACATTCTGATGGCTCTCTCAGAAAATGAATAGTGGAAGTGTAGGCATGTTTTGATGGCTCTCTCAGAAAATGAGTAGTGGAAGTGTAGGCACGTTCTGATGGCTCTCTCACAAATGGAGAATGGGTGGAGGGGTATATATAGCCTCCACACCAAATCTAGCCGTTACACACAATTTACCAAACTCGGTGGGACCGAATAGTGAAACTCGGTCAGACCGATAGGGTTCAAAATGTGAACGTTAGAATTTTCGGTGGGACCGATGTGCTAGGGTTAGGGTAAAACCTCAACTCGGTTTGACCGATTACACAAACTCGGTGGGACCGATTTTGGTAATAAGCAAACAGAGAGTTGGTCAGGCAAACTCGGTGGGATCGATTGCATATCTCGGTGGGGCCGAAATGATTGCAACAGGCAAATGAGAGTTTGGAAGCCCATCTCGGTGAGACCGAGATCCCATCGGTGAGACCAAAATTATTAGGGTTTCTGGCAGTGGCTATGTCAAGTGAACTCGATGGCGCCGGATAGATCAAATCGGTGGGGCTGAGTTTGACTTTTGGTATGGGACATATGTGGAAATGAGAAAGTGGTTGAGGGCTTTGGAGCATATCACTAAGCACTTTGAGAAAGCAAGCCATTAAGAAACACCTCATCCCCTTTTAATAGTATTGGCTTTCCTATGGTCTCAATATGATCTTGGATCACTAAAATAGAAATGAAGAGTCTTGAGCTTTTGCCAATCTTCTGTCCTTAGCATCTAGAAGGGGTTCCACATCCTCTTGTCCATGCCACGCCTTTGTTGAACTTCCTGAAATATACTAGATAAAAAATATTAGTCCAACAAGAGATATGTTGACATTAATTACCAAAATCACCCATGGAGGAATTGTGCTTTTAGGCGGGGAGGTAGATATTTCCGCAAAAGCCGAAAATTTTGGATCGGTGCAACGAAAAAACTGGCGGGAAAAGTGTCATCAGAAACGGTCCCTTATTCAACACTATGTACGATATGTGGACAACACAAACGATTCATATAGCTTACCGCGTGTGTGATGAGTTTGAACACGCAAATTTTGGTCTGAATTTCCCTAGTTACAATGGTCATGCACGTCACTGCATAATTTGGGTACACAAAGGAGACCACAACACACCCACACTTCTTAACCGGGCAAGTTCAGCAATTAAACAGAGGTAGCTAACCTACATTACTATAACACAAATAAAAGGCCGACGCTCTTAATTAAACAAAACAAAGAGTACTAATCCGGCTGGTGCTCGTCGATCTCCGCCGCTTCCTCCATGTCCAGCTCGCCCTTGATGATCTCCTGGTGAAGGGACTCCATGGCATCCATCACACCATACTCAACAAGCATCTCGCCATCCGTGTCCGCCATCTCTTTGGAAAAGGCTGCCATGAGCTGGGCGTGGGCGGCCGTGATCTGGGCTTGGACGGGCTCCGTCGTGGTAAGGTATGCCGCGGGGAAATGGACGGCTGCTCGAACGCTCTCGGCGATTGCCAACTCTTTGGCCGTGGGTTGCCGACCATTGTTAGAGAAGCTTCGTTTGATTTTTGCGGTGACCGCCAGGAGTTGGGCGTGGGTGGCCTCGACATGGTCGTGGGCAGCCTCCATTAGGGCTAAGGCCACCGTTGCGGAACGGACAGCTGTTGTGCCACTCTCGCCAGTTGGTATCCCCAAGGCAGATGTTGCTGCTGCCACCTGAGAAGCAACAGCGGCCGTTTCGGCTGCCTTGGCTGCCCGGTCGCAGATTGTGGCCGCGCTGATGCAGCTTGTTAGCACGTGCATGGCGGTTGTGGCCGCGCTGTCGCCGAAGTGGGCCGACAAAGTTGTCCTCACGATGCGGGTTCATGTCCCCATCTTTCACCGTGATGATTGAACAGTGAAATGATATTTTGGTCGCAAGTTAGTGTGCTTGACGCCGGCTGTGGACTGTAGCCGACACACCTGCTCGCGTAAGCCATATGAGCACTATACTCCGACGGTGCTCCAAGATATTTTGTACTGCATCTCACACGGTTGGTGATAATAAACTGTGTGCGATCTACTTGATTTTTCGTCTTGATTTGAATTACATAATGGGGTCACAGCAGCAAAGGAGGGTGTTTGAATTTCTAGAACTTTTATCTGAAGTGAACATGCAACTATAGGTGTGTCTTCAAAAAGTTGGAATTATTCAGGGTTTGTTTGGACATTTTTATACATTAACTTAGTTTCTAGCCATTTCAGGTGCACAACTAAAAATTAAACTACATGCACATGCTCCGGTGCACCAAAACGGGTTGTAAAATCATATATGTGTCCATGGGTTTATGCTTATGTCCCATGCAAGAAATAGGGATGAAATTCGAAGACCACGACATCGTGGCTCTCCGGCAAACGTTGAGGTACTTGCTTTTGTAATTATAGTAAATCCAAAACTCGTCTGAAATTCATGAACCTTGACATGCTATCATGGAATGGCATCAACATGCTGGGGTAAAAAATACTGTCCCATTTGGAGTAGGTTATGGTATAAGCTTCTCACAAACCAGAGCCTCTCACAAGAAGCCTCATGGTTTCGGTAGGGAAACATGTCACCTTTGCGGACAAAACGATATTCGCCACCTCTTCTTGCTTTTAATTTTTTTCTGGTGTCAACATAGAACAACAGGAGTGTTGTGTTAAATTGTGGAATTTTTCGGTGATCATTTGGACATTTTTATACGTTAACTGAGTTGTCTAGGCATTTATGTGCATAATTCAAATTGAACTACATGCACATGCTCCAGTGCATAAAAACAGGTTGAAAAGTCAAATGTGTGCCCTTGGTTGCAAGCTTAGGTCACATGTAAGAAATGAGAATGAATGTCAAACACCTTGACACTCTCGCTCGGCCGCTAACATTGAGATACATGGTTCTAAAATTATAGTAAATCGAAAACTCATCTGAAATTAATGAAACTTGACATGATATCATGGAACGGCATCAACATGCCGTGGTAAAAATATTGTCCCATTTGGGACTTTTTGGGATTTTTCGGGGTTCGCTTGGACATTTTTATACATTAACTGAGTTTTCTATGCATCTATGTGCATAATTCAAATTTGAACTACATGTACATGCTCCAGTGCATATGAATGGGTTCAAATTCAAATGTGTGTCCTTGATTGCATGCTTAAGTCCCATGCAAGAAATGGGATAGAATGTCCAACACATTGTCACCGTCGCTCGGCCGCGAACATTGATATACATGGTTTTTAAATTCTAGTAAATCAAAAACGCGTCTGAAATTTATGAAACTTCACATGCTAGCATGGAACGGCATCAACATTCCGTGGTTAAAATATTGTCCCATTTGGGGCAGGTTGGGGTATAAGCTTCTCACAAACAAGAGCCTCTCACAACAAGCCTCATGTTTACGGTATGGAATGTTTGACCTTTCTGGACAAAACAATATCCATTTCCTCTTCTTGATTTCAATTTTTTTTCTAGTGTCAACATAGAACAACAGGAGCGTTGTGTTAAATTTTGGAATTTTTCGGGGTTCGTTTGGACATTTATATACATTAATTGATTTTTCTATGCAATTATGTTCATAATTCAAATTTGAATTACAGGCGCATGCTCCAGTGCATATAAATTGGTTGAAAAACCAAATCTATGTCCTTGGTTGCATGCTTAGGTCGCATGCAAGAAATGGGAATGAATGTCAAACACCTTGCCACCGTCTCTCGGCCGTAAACATTGAGATACATGGTTTTTAAATTCTAGTAAAGCCAAAACTCATCTGAAATTCATGAACTTGGCATGCTATCATGGAGCGGCATCAACATGCTGTGGGAAATTTTTTGTCCCATTTGGGGTAGGTTTGGGTATAAGCTTCTCACAACCCAGAGCATCTCACAAGAAGCCTGATGGTTTCGGTAGGGAATGTGCCACCTTTGGGATGAAATGATATCGGTTGCCTCTTCTTGCTTTCAAAATTTTTCTAGTGTCAACATAGAACAACAGGAGTTCGCTTGAACATTTTTATACATTAACTAGGTTTTCTAGGCATTTTATGTGCATAATTCAAATTTGAACTACGTGCACATGCTCCAGTGCAGAAAAATGGGTTAACATATCAAATGTGTGTCCTTCGGTGCATGCTTAAGTCCCATGCAAGAAACGGGAATGAATTTCAAACACCAGGGCCCTGTTGATTGTCGTCAAAACATTGAGATACTTTGTTTTTAAATTCTAGTAAATCCAAAACTCGTCTGAAATTCATGAAACTTGGCATGCTATCATGGAATGGCACCCCACATGCTGTGGTATTTCTCGTGTCCATTTTGAGAGAAGGCGCGCTCGAATACCAACCAACAAAGGCATTTTGAAACAAATAGCTGCCACTTTAACATCTCAAACATATTGTATAATTCAAATCGAGTGTGTTATGTTAACCATTCATGTGACGCCACGTGTCACTCTTTTAATGGCTAGGAGGTGCCATGCGAACAGCTGCTTGACTGAACGGGAGGCGTGCGAGCGCAGTCTGCTGCGTAGGCTGACTAAGAGGCGTGCAAGTTGTCCTACAATGCGTAGGCTCACCGGGAAGGGTGCGAGTTGTACGCTGCACATGCTCACTGGTAAGAGAGCCCTTTGACTTCCATGGCCACCTGCCTTGCTCACATCCTCTCCATTAATGGCGCCCGTGCCACTGTTTAATACGGGCAGCCTTACTTTTCGCCTCCCATTCCCCTCCCGCAGAACTCCACCAACGCCATGGCGCAGAAGGATTATCTGTCACAAGTCTTTTAGTTTGGTGAAGTTGACTCCAAGTCGGAGGAGATAGAAAATAAGGAGGAATGGGGCCTCATTCCCTAAACGAGCTGGCCACGGCGGTTGCAGCCACCGCGCCCGTCCCAGCTCCCATCCCTGTCCCCACTCCAGCGACCATCCCGTAGCATTGATGGGCTGGTCGCCAAGCACTATCGCAGATCTGAAAGCCGTGGGCATCAGCGAGGTCTCCGCGAACCCGCACGAGCCCGTGTACATGCCAACGCTAGCGCCCGTGCCCGTGTGCACCCCTGCAACCACCGTGCCGCCGGTCCCCATACGTTTGCCCACACCCGCTGCGCTCGTGCCCGTGCGCCCCCCTCAGCGGCATGGGACGCCGCTGTCGACCGCTACCTCGCAGCACCGCGAGTTGCCATCCTCCTGCACCCCCCCGTCGATCGTGCGACGACATGATGTTCGATTTCCAAGTGAATTCTTTGCTACAGGATCGAAAGTAGGTCTAGAGGGGAGGGGTGATTAGACTACTTGACCAAATAAAAATCTAACTTTTTTCCCAATTTTAAGTCTTAGCAGATTTTAGCAACCTAGCACAAGTCAAGCAATCAACCTACACATGCAATTCTAAGAGTGTAGCAGCGGAAAGTAAAACATTGCATATGAAGGTAAAGGGAATGGTTTGGAGAAGGCAAACGCAACGTAGACACAGAGATTTTTGGCGTGGTTCCGATAGGTGGTGCTATCGTACATCCACGTTGATGGAGACTTCAACCCACAAAGGGTAACGACAGCGCGAGTCCACATTTGGCTCCACCCACGAAGGGTCCACGAAGAAGCAACCTTGTCTATCCCACCATGGACATCGCCTACAAAGGACTTGCCTCACTCGGGTAGATCTTCACGAAGTAGGCGATATCCTTGCCCTTACAAACTCCTTGGTTCAACTTCACAATCTTGTCTGAGGCTCCCAAGTGACACCTAACCAATCTAGGAGACACCACTCTCGAAAAGGCAATAGACAGTGTGTTGATGATTGAGGGAGTCCTGGACTAAGGGGTCCTCGGACGTCCGACCTGTTGGGCATGGGCCGGACTAGTTGGCTATGAAGATACAAGACCGAAGACTCTCTCCCGTGTCCGGATGGGACTCTCCTTGGCATGGAAGGCAAGCTTGGCGTCCAAATATGAAGACTCCTTTCTCTGTAACCGACTTTGTACAACCCTAGTCCCCTCCGGTGTCTATATAAATCGGAGGGCTTAGTCCGAAGGATAATCATAATCATACAGGCTAGACTTCTAGGGTTTTAGCCATTACGATCTCGTGGTAGATCAACTCTTGTAATACTCATATTCATCAAGATCAATCAAGCTGGAAGTAGGGTAGTACCTGCATAGAGAGGGCCCGAACCTGGGTAAACATTGTGTCCCCCGTCTCATGTTACCATCGACCTTAGACGCACAGTTCGGGACCCCCTACCCGAGATCCGCCAGTTTTGACACCGACATGGGTGCTTTCATTGAGAGTTCCACTGTGCCGTCCTCAAAAGGTTTGATGACCCCTTCAATCATCTACAACAATGCTGTCCAAGGAGAAGTCTTCCTCCCCGGACAGATCTTTGTGTTCGGCGGCTTCTCACTGCGGGCCAACTCGCTTGGCCATCTGGAGCAGATCGATAGCTACGCCCCTGGCCGTCAGGTCAGATTCGGGAGCTTGAACTACGTCGCGGATATCCGCGGAGACTTGATCTTCGACGGATTCAAGACCACGACAGCCGCTCCCCATCACCATGATGAACATGACTTAAATCTGTCATCGGACCATACCCAGGAGATAGCACGTGTAACTGCTCTGGCCTTAGATCCGGAGTAGATCGCGCCATCCGAAGACAGGAAGCTCAACCCCGCCACGGATGCCGCAGTCCCAACAGCGTCAGAGCCGCACACAGACCCAACCTCGAGTGGAATCTGTGTCACCGGAGCCCCGGACTCGTTTCCGGCTACAGGTTCCGCACCATGTGCGTCCACGTGAGTCGAGCTCGATCAGTCTTCGATCGTCGAATTCAGCTCTGCGGACATTTTTCGGCACTCGCTTTTGGGCGACGTGTTAAACTCATTAAAAGCACTATCCTTAGCGGGGGCTCACAGCCGAATTATATCCGGTTTGAACTGGAGGCTGATCAAGGAGAACTTCGCTTCCCACCCACCGCCCACTTCATAGCCACTATCGAAGACTTAACCGACACGCTCGATTACGGCTCCGAAGACATCAATGGTATGGACGACGATGCCGATGAGGAGCAAGGCCAAAGCCCACCATTTACCGAACGCTGGACGGCCACCTCTTCTTACGACGTGTACATGGTGGATACACCTAAAGAAACTAACAACGATGACAAAGAAAATCCAGTCGAGGATAAACTTCCTGAGACACAGCCAAAGCACCGGCGTCAGCGGCACTGCTCTAAGTCACGTCGGGGAAAAGACAGTAATACCGGCATGGGAGAGAACAATACTCCGTACGATGCCGAAGACAATGAAGATCCCATTGAGGCAACTTCCGAACAGGACGAACGGGAAGATGGGCAAGTCAGCCCTGATGAACAGGCCATACATGAAGACTCAGAGGACAGTAATTATCTTCCGCTCTCCGAGGATGAGGTGAGCCTTGGCAACAAGGATTTTATCATGCCCGAGGAACCTCTCGAGCAGGAGCACTTTAAGCGCCAGCTAATAGCCACTTCAAGGAGCCTGAAAAAGAAGCAGCAGCAGCTTCAAGCTGATCAAGACCTGCTCAATGATAGATGGACTGAGGTCCTGGCAGCCGAGGAATACGGCCTCAAGCGCCCAGCCAAAAGTTACCCGAAGCGCAAATTGTTACCTCAGTTCGATGATGAGGCGCCGGAGCCTATACCATCATCGCACAATGCGGGTAACCGACCACCACGCGGTCGGGACAAAGCGACAACTCAAGCCGAACACCAGCTCGCCCCACCTCACCGTAAAGGCAGAGATAAAACAGCTCGGGGTTATACATATGGCCTTCGGCAGGACCTGAACAGTAGAGCAGGACATACCAGATCGATCTACGGATCGCGAGGACGTGCCCCGACACGCGGCGACGACTATCTACTCGGATGTGACAAGCCTAGTCACGCCCGGGCTAAAAACCGCAGATGGACTCCATCGGAGCTACGTCGCAATACGGCCCGATATAGAGGCGCCACACACCCTATTTGCTACACAGAAGAAGTAATGGAGCATGAATTCCCAGAAGGGTTTAAACCCGTGAATATCGAATCATATGATGGAACAACTGATCCCGCGGTATGGATCTAGGATTTCCTTCTCCATATCCATATGGCCCGTGGAGATGACCTTCATGCCATCAAATACCTCCCACTAAAACTCAAAGGGCCAGCTCGGCACTGGTTAAATGGTCTGCCTGAAAACTCTATTGGCAGCTGGGAAGATTTGGAAGACGCCTTCTGCGACAACTTCCAAGGCACATATGTCCGGCCACCAGATGCTGATGACTTAACTCACATCGTCGAGCAGCCCGAAGAGTCAGCCAAGAAGATCTGGACTAGGTTCTTAGTTAAAAAGAACCAAATCGTCGACTATCCGGACGCGGAAGCCCTAGTGGCCTTCAAACACAGCGTCCGGGACGAGTGGCTCGCCCGCCACCTCGGTCAAGAAAAACCAAAATCCATATCATCCCTTACCGCTCTGATGACCCGCTTTTGCGTGGGAGAAGGCAGATGGCTCGCTCGTAGAAGCAACAACGCCAACGATCCGGGCACTTCCGAAGTCTGAGATGGCAATGGCAAGCCACGACGCAGTAAACACAAACGTCGCAATGATAATGAAGGAATGCATGACACAACGGTCAACGCCGGATTCTGCGGCCCCGAATCCGGTCAACGGAAAAAGGCATTCAAGGCAAATAGAGACGGACCATCCAATTTAGGCAAGATATTGGATCGGCCCTGCCAAATTCATGGCAACCCCGATAAACCAGCTAATCACACCAACTGAAGCTGTTGGGTCTTCAAACAGGCCGGCAAGCTCAACGCCGAACAAAAGGGGAAGAGGCCGCCCGGTGATAGCGACGACGAAGAGACTCACCAACCAAATACCAGGGGTTAGAAGCAATTTCCCCCGAAGTAAAAACAGTGAACATGGTATAGGTCACACACCTCTACAGGGGAGCATAAGAAGCGCTCCCTCCGGACAGAGGATCATACTACGGTTACTTCAGCCGAAGTACAAAGCGGTCCTATTAAACCACATACCTTGTCGGCCATTAAGCCGCCGGTCTCCATTCAACAGGACCGACCAATTTCGGAGCTGGACTAGCAGTTTGGCTTCCGCCGTCTGCCTCATATACCTGCAAAATATGTACCGCGCATACATAACTATGCACTTAAAATACCCCGGGCATTGGCGGAAGCACAATACGGATGGGCCTACAAGTACTCCCATAACCTCCTTCCTTTTTCTTTTCTAACTACTCTTTCTTTTTCATTATCCTTTACCACAGGTGGCTCAAAGGATGGTCATCTCACGAACTCTATCAGAGTTCGGGTTTGTACATTCACCCAAATGCTACTCCTGTTAAGGAGCCCCTTCACCAAGGAAAGGCGGCGCAGACGTGCGATAGGAGGTCCAAAACAACTTTTTGTAGACCGCACTCTCTATTTTGCGAGCCTGTAAAGTGCATGCTTCCTCAGCAGTCGACCCCTGGCATGTCAAATAGCCGGGGTTGTGTCGTTATTATCTATAAAATGACGATTGGCATATCACTCAGGTTCCAGTGAACATAATCCGTATCCAGTATTCACTTTTCTCTAAAGAACTGAATTTTGCTCCTTCAGTTGTTTCACACACGCACCCCCACATAACTTGCCAGGGGCTCGGTATGGGAACAAAATGAGTTGCCAACAAGTCCGAACAGCTTTATAGCATACTTCGGCGTCACGAGTTTGGCCTTATATGCATCATCTCCGAATCATGTCTTGGGTCAATAGTTGGGTTGCCCGGCTCCTGTGCTTACTACCTTACATTCCGCTCTATCGGCTAGGGTAGTAAAGGGAGAACTACTACGATTTTGTTTCCGGTTCATCTGGTTAAACACCTCAGTAGAGAAAGCCGAAAACTGACTGTCATGATGCGGCGAGAGCTGCTCAACCACTCGATGACTTATCGAAATCTTTCGTGATTCCCTCCGTATTACACGAAGGACCTTTCTTCAAGTCATACATGTAGCGCACCGTATTAGGATAACCGCGTACATACGAGGGTCTATATCGTAGACCCACCGTAAAACTCCTATGGCTAAGTGAAAGTGTTAACGCCCTATAGTCCGATTGCCTAGTTCGCCGCATTGACATCTCCTTCATGGACCAAGACGTTGGGTTAAGAGTGATCAAGTGCTTTTCCGAACACCCCCGTATTTTCTACGAGGGGGCTGAAGCCGACGGCTAGAAAACTTTCAGATTATACAAAACGGCCGCACAGGAGGAACCAAAGCTTTTAGGCGACACTAAAATGAAAATAGCTTTATTATATCATAATATTTTCTTTTACAATTTCAATACATTTCACTCGAATATCATGTCTTTCGAGCACTGACCCTCTATCAAGCGGGCACCCTCTAAGACATCCTCGAAATAATGCCCTGGGGCGTGGTGATCCTTGCCCTTGGGTGGACTCTTCGCTGCAGCGTCGGTGGCCTTCATCTTCGCCCAGTATGTCTTGACATGGGCAAAGGCCATCCGTGCACCTTCAATGCACGTTGATTGCTTAACAGCGTCGATACGCGGCACCGCATCAACAAGTCGCTGCACCAAAGCGAAACAACTATCCGGAATTGGCTCGGTCGGCCACAGCCGGACCACGACGTCCTTCATGGCAGATCCGGACATCTTGTGGAGCTCTGCCCACTGGGCCATCTGTTCATTCAGTAACAGCGGACGCTTCGGCATGCTAAACTGCGACCAGAACAACTTTTCTGTTGCACGTCCTTCTTGCGCTTGGAAAAACTGCGTCACATCGGAGACACTCCTCGACAAGTCCAACAATGCGTCTGGAGAACTCCACACTTGATTAAGCAGGGCATAATTCGGATCGCCGAACTTAGTTTGTAACAAAAAGGGCTTACCAGCCGCGATCTCCTCAGCTTGCCGGATCTCCTCCCAGGCCACTCTAGACTCGGACCGCGCTTCTTTCGCCACTCGTAAGGCCTTGTCAAGGTCAACCGTTCTGGCTTTATTATCCTTCTCGAGAAATTCGCAGCGGCCAGCGGCATCCTTTAGCTCAAGCGCCATCATGGATATTCTCTCCGCGTATTGGCCCCGAGCAGCCTGTTCAGCCTTTAACTCGGCAGTTGCCGTTTCGGCAGCCGCATTACTAATCCGGGCCTGCTCCTTGGCCCGGGCTAGCTCAGCCTGAAGAATCTCAACTGCGGCGGCACCATCTGCAGCCATGCATATCTCAGTATACAATTCTTAGCGTCATGCTTATATTATAAGCACGTGCATATAATGACTGCCCCAAAAACATACCTTGTGCCTCGTCAAGCTGCCTGTTGATAAGCGTGATGTCATCATCCGCCTCATCAATCTTCCGCTGCAGATCTGCAACCTCTGTAGTTCGAGCAGTAGCCAGGGAGGTAACAACCTGTGTTCCAATTAATCAGATTATTTCCTGGGCATATATTTTTGAACCTCTGATCGCCTCCCTTGGGAAGCCAACCAGAGTCTCAGGGGCTACTATCTATGCACAGGTGCATTTTGTGAATAAAACACAATCGAAAAAATTACAGTACAAACCTCGAAGCCTCCTAGCAGGCTCGTGAAGGCTTCATTCAATCCACTTTTGCGCGGACAGAACCTTTTCAACCACCGTACCCATCAAGATACGATGTTCCTCTGAGACGGACGCCTGTCACAGCATGTTCGTCAATATATCCGACGCTTCTGGATCTCCAGAAGCTGCTGTAGTAGTACGGCCTCCCTTCGAAGGGATTCATTTATTCGTCCCTAGAGTCATCTCTGGCTGTAAGCCGGACAGTCCGGGGCCTTTATTGTTGGCCCCCGGACCTTGGGCTACCGAAGTATCACCTTCGGGTAGTGTCTTCATCACCCCTCATACCACTTGTTGATCAGGAGAGACCCTCCGGGACGACACCTCGAAGTCGTCCGCCCTATTGGGTGAGGAGACCGGTGGAGGTGTCTCGCTTTCCATCATCTTCGGGAGAAGATCCCCCGAGGAAGAGGATTGCTGAAGAAGGGTGCCGAGCTGCAAAAACATATATTCTAGATGTTACCTTGGTAACAGGAAAGGAACGGGATATGTTTAAAAACACCGTTGTTCACTTACGATTTGGCTAAAGGCTTGTCCTCACTGTGGGACTGTGCGATGACATCGTCCTCCAAGCCCGAGCCGCCCGACAGGGGCATATTGCCTCGCTTAGGAGCCTTTTCCTCCCAACCTTCAGAGGCGGCCCTTTTCTTACCATGGGGAGAAGGGATGTTGGCTTCTCCTTCACTTTTGTCTTCGGGCGATGGAATTTTGATCTCCCCGGACATAGTGTCTGATATACCTTCGGGATGGAGGCCACCTTTGGTCCTCCCGCTCTCCGCCTTGTCCTCCTTCACAGGCATCTGGTATGGTGCCGGGGCCAGCATCCTTGTTAGTACGGGATCCGCTGAGTCTTCGGGAAGGGGGGCCGAACACCTAATTCTCTCCGCTTTCTTTATCCAGCCCTGGAAGAAGATAGTTTGCTTAGTATCGTATTACGGCATACATAGCTAAAAATTATTCGGGAGTCGAGCACTTACCGAGGTACAATATGGTTGCAGTCGAGGCCGATGTCCTCGGTGGTGTCCGGCCACTGTTTTTGTTTCCCGAAAAACAACTTCCACATTCCTTTGTGCGTAGTGCCGAAGAAGTGTTGGAGGGTCCGTGGTCCTTCTGGATTAAACTCCCACATACGGAGAGGCCGTCGCTGGCACAGCAGGGCCTGCGGACCAGCATTACTTGAATCACGTTGATAAGATCGATGTCCTTCTCAAGGAGGCTCCGGATGCGGCTCTGTAGAGCCTGCACTTCGTCAATTGATCCCCAGTCCAGCCCCTTATTAATCCATGATGCAAGCTGTAACAGAGGGCCAGATCAGAACGCAGGTATAGCTGCCCACTTGGTACCGCGGGGTTCAGTGACGTAAAACCACTCCCGCTGCCATAGGTTGGGAGTTTCGGTGAAGGAGCCTTTTGGCCAGAGAGCATTGGTAAGCTTGCTCACTGTAGCACCGCCGCACTGCGCTTGTTCCCCGTCGACTACCTTTGGCTTCACACTAAAGGTCTTGAGCCATAAGCCGAAGTGTGGGGGAATACGGAGAAAGGCCTCGCATGTGATAATGAACGCCGAGATGTGAATGAAAGAATCTGGGGCTAGATCGTGAAAATCTAGGCCGTAATAAAACATGAGCCCCCGGACGAAGGGATGAAGAGCGAATCCTAGCCCTCGGAGGAAGTGGGAGATGAATACAACCCTCTCACCGGATCTGGGAGTAGGAATAACCTATCCTCGAGTAGGAAGCCTGTGGGGGATCTTCGCGGTCAGGTATCTGGCCGCGCGAAGCTTCGCAATGTCCTTCTCTGTAATAGAGGAAGCCACCCATCGGCCCTGTGGGTTGGGTCCGGACATGACTGGGAAGCTTGAAGCAATGAAGTCGAACCTTGGGTGCTAGAACTCGAAGTTGGAAGGGCTGAGGAAAGGGTCGGCGTAGAAAAAAGACGGCCCTTGGCTCCTTTATAAATGCAATGGATATCGAACGCCTCCTCCTAAGCCTGAAAACCTGCCTATTCCTAATGAATCATCCCAATGGAACGGTTGGGTTACCCACGCTCGTATTGATGAGAATCCCGTAATAAGGGGACACGATCTCTGCTTCGACAAGACGTGCCAATAAAAACCGCGCCTCGAAACGTGGAACGGCAGGACAAGAAATAGTTCAAAATAATGACCGGGCAGACATGATGTCACATTACGAAAAGTTGTCAGCGGATTGGACTCGTGAAATATTATACTCTCTGCGGTTGCATGTGGTACTTGTGTTGCAGATCTGGACATGTTCGTTGCGTCCAAAGACTATCTTGGAGTATTCGGAAAGGGGAACCCGCCTTCCAATGTCGAAGACAATCTGCGCGTCGGACACCTCATCATTGAAGCCTGGTTCAGGGGCTACTGAGGAAGTCCGGGACTAAGGGGTCCTCGGACGTCCGGCCTGTTGGGCATGGGCCGGACTAGTGGGCTGTGAAGATACAAGACCGAAGACTCTCTGCCGTGTCCGGATGGGACTCTCCTTGGCATGGAAGGCAAGCTTGGCGTCCAAATATGAAGATTCCTTTCTCTGTAACCGACTTTGTACAACCCTAGTCCCCTCCGGTGTCTATATAAACCGGAGGGCTTAGTCCGAAGGATAATCATAGTCATACATGCTAGACTTCTAGGGTTTTAGCCATTACGATCTCATGGTAGATCAACTCTTGTAATACTCATATTCATCAAGATCAATCAAGCAGGAAGTAGGGTATTACCTCCATAGAGAGGGCCCGAACCTGGGTAAACATTGTGTCCCCCGTCTCCTGTTACCATCGACCTTAGACGCATAGTTCGGGACCCCTACCCGACATCCGCTGGTTTTGACACCGACAATGATGAACTCCATGCTCTTGTGCTTCAAATGATAGTCTCCCCAACACTGAACTCTCTCTCACAGATTTGGCTATGGTGGAAAGAGGATTTGAGTGGAAAGCAACTTGGGGAAGGCTAGAGATCAAGATTCTTGTGGTTGGATTGGAATGTCTTGGTCTCAATACATGAGTAGGTGGTTCTCTCTCAGAAAATGAGTAGTGTAAGGGTAAGCACGTTCTGATGGATCTCTCACAGATGGAGAATGGAGTGGAGGGGTATATATAGCCTCCACACAAAATCCAACCGTTACACACATTTGACCCAACTTGGTCAGACCGAATAGAAGAACTCAGTGAGACCAATTCAGTTCAAAATGTGAACGTTAGGAATCTCGGTGGGGCCGATGTGATCAACTCGGTGGGACCGATGTCCTAGGGCTAGGGCAAAACCTCATCTCGGTGAGACCGATCGCATGAACTTGGTGAGACCGATTTTAGCAATGAGCAAACAAAGACTTGGTCAAGCAAACTCGGTGGGACCGATCGCTCCTTTCGGTGACACCGAAACGTTACGAAGGGAAACGGAGAATTTGCAATGCGAACTCGGTGGGACCGAGAGCTGTATCGGTGAGACCGAATTGACTAGGGTTTCTAGCAGTAGCTATGTCAAATGAACTCGGTGGCGCCGGATAGATCAAATCGGTGGGGCCAAGTTTGACATTAGGTTTTGGACATATGTGGAAATGAGAAAGTGGCTGAGGGTTCTGGAGCAATATCACTAATCACTTTGAGCAAGTAGACCATTAAGCAACACCTCATCCCCTTTTAATATTATTGGCTTTCCTATGGACTCAATGTGATCTTGGATCACTAAAAGGAAAATGAAGAGTCTTGAGCCTTTGCAAATCTTTGTCCTTAGGATTTTGAGGGGTCCACATCTCTAGTCCATGCTATGCCAAACATTGAACTTTCTAAAATATTTAACTTGAATGGATATTAGTTCAATGAGCTATATGTTGTTATGAATTACCAAAACCACCAGAGGGTTAGTTGCACTTTCAATCTCCCCCTTTTTGGTAATTGATGACAACATATAGGTCAAAGATTCAACAAATGATAATATGAATGAAATACATTGTCCCTTTGAGAAGTATGTGATAAGCAAGAGCTCCCCTTAAATTTGTGCATTATTTAAAATTTGCATTTGAATGCAAATGCATAATCGATTAGGATCATGGGTCACTCTTCCATGTCACATACATCTTGGTGGAGCGCTCAAAATGATAAGCTATACGGAACATGCACTCGTCACCAAGGACAAACATGATTGATCATAACAAGTATCGTAGATATCATCAACTAAGCACACATTAAAGCATAGCATGATCAACCACATGATCATAAGAGTATCTCACACACAAGCACAAATATTGTAGCATGCATCAAACAAGCAAACAATCAAAGCAAATGATCAAAGTAGCAGGAGAGGCAACAAAAGGAAAAACACACACACACACTCTCTCTCTCTCGAAGCCTAATGATCGTACACTTTCTCCCCCTTTGTCAACAAGTTACCAAAAATCTTGAAAATGCGTAGTGCTATGCGGCACTCTAGGCACGATCTCCGGGAGCTCCTGAAGGTGTCTTCTGGCTGGTTGCTCCGGTGTGCGTAGATGGCGTGGAGAGGAGTCCGTCTGCAAAAGCTTCAGCTGACGTCTGTGGAGCTAGAGGAGTTGAGACCGGAGGGATGACTGAGGCAGTTGCTGCAGGTGCTGAAAATGTAGTCCTAGTATCACTGACAACTCGCACAGCTGAAGACCTTTGTGCCCTTGGCACTTGCTGAAAAGCATCAGTGGTTGGTCTATCACTCCTATCTTCAATCTCTTCCTGGGGTCTCTCCACAATAGATTGGATCTCTATGACCTTCACATCTAGATCATGGAATTTTGTCTCAATGATCCTCTCAAGACTCATGATTCTGAGTCAGGGTGGCCAAGCCCTTCTCAATCCTCATAGTAGACTCAAGCAGATAACTGAGTTCATCTTGCTTGGTCTTGAGCATCACTTGTGAAGCATCTGGTACACTAGCTGTTTTTGCTGCTTTTGCAGCCTTTGCTTTCTCTCTCTTCTCATGGGCTTCTGCACAAGTTGGATGAGATGCATCCATGACAACCTCATTTTCCTCAAATTATGGCCTCAGGGAAAGATGCTCTTTGTCAAGAAGATATGTCCCTGTCGCCATCGTGGAGTTGATTAGCATCTGTATGTGAGGGGCATATCCACATGATCTCTTCTGACCAGCTGCAATTCTCTTAGCTGTTTCAACAATCAGACTCATCACCTTGAATTTCCGTGGCACATCAAACAAGTGAAGCAAGTTGATTGAATGGACACGAATCATCCTATGATCTCCTGACTTGGGCAACAGAGTATGCCTCAAAATGGTGTTGGTGGTGGTCCAGCCAGAGAGAAGATAGTATATTGATCCAAAGTTATGAGTCTCCAAGGCTTTATCAGGAATTTCCTTGTACATATTTGCCATGGAGTTGTGATCCTTCATTGGCTTGGCATATACATGTATGTCATTTTCATCCTCCTCAGGGGCATTGATCAACTTGGCCCATTCATAAATTGTTGATTGGTACCTGGTTCCTTCTATCATCCAGACAATCTCCTTCTTATCATTTTCATTCGTTTCATCTTGATTAGCATGATTAATTGCAATTCCATCATAGTTTTCATCACTAGTATTGTCAATAAGTAAATCATCATCACCTAGCAAAACATCTTCTTCACTATTGAAATCAACATACTCGGGGTGTGATTGTCGGATATGGGGTTCCGGCAAAACCCTTGAGGTTCGAACTCTAGGGTGCGCACGAAGACCTCTCTCCCCCTAGCTCGCACTCTCGCAACGATCCCAAAGCCTAGCTCGCCGAACCCAAGGAATAAGGAACATAAGAGTTTATACTGGTTCGGGCCACCGATGTGGTGTAATACCCTACTCCAGTGTGGTGTGGTGGACTACCTTGTAGGCTACAGATGAACAAGGACCAGAGAAGAACAGCCTCCTGTGGAGAGGTGCTCTTAAGCTCGGTGAGCTGGTGAATGTGAGGATGGGATGGATCTGATCCAAGATCGTTGCCTCCTACGGTGGTGGCTAGTCCTATTTATAGAGGCCCTGGTCCTCTTCCCAAATGTTTAGGCAGGAAGGGATCCCACAATGGCTAATTTGAAGGGGGACAACTAGTACAAGCTATCCTGACAAAAGGTGGTCTCCGCCTGCAAAAGGCTCTGGTGGTGACGGCGTCGTGGGCTCCGTGGTGACCTCCGTCCTGCCATCCTGCTAGTCTTGGTCTCGTTGCACTGATATGGAAACCTTTGCCTAAGGCCTCGGGACTCCTCGCCTACGCCTGATCCTTTAGCACCAAAGAGGAAACCAGTACTCTGCGCCTGCTAGCGCCTGCCCAGCCTTGGTCGTCATGGCTCACGTCACGGGAACCTCACGAGGTGCCCGTCGCCATGATCTCTCCGCTCCTCGCGAGCCAGCCTAGTGAAGCTACCCCCGAGGAGGTCTTGTGTCGTCCGCCTCGTGAGGCTTGGCCCCTCGCGAGGGTCTTGAGTGTTTGCTGGTGAAGATGGGCCATACCAGGCCGTAAGTGGAGCCATGTCGTGGGTTGCAGGCAGGCAAGTCGACAGTAGCCCCCGGGCCCAAGGCACGCTCGGACTTGGCTTCGAGGCGAAGCCAAGGGGCAAGTGCGGAGCGCTGTAGGCCCCAACCGCCTGCGGCCTTGCTTGACGCGTGGCGATTGATGGGACATGGGCATCTCCGCTTCCCCACGCCGCCTTGGCAACTGCCCGATTTGACGAGTCCCTGGTGCCTGCAGAGAAGCCATCATTACCTGCGATCATGGAGGTTGTCGGTTGGCCTCCTTCAGGTATAAATGGGGAGGGGACGGAGCCCTCGTCGCCCATCTCTTCCTCCGCTCCTCTTGCTTCTTCCTCCTTGCTTCACTGCCTTGTTGCGCCGCCCATGGCGCCGATTAGGAGATTCCCCGCCGTTGAGAAGGAAAAAACCCCCCGTGAGGAGCTAGAGCCACTCCCATCGAAGAAAAGGCCGGCCCGCTCCCGAGATGCAGCCGCAGGGCGAGAGGTGGCGAGGCCCTGGCACGAGCGGCCTCCTCCCGGTCATCCGCTGCCATTGTACGCCTAGGCGCCAGGCCCCGAAGAAGGGGGCGGCGGCTTGCGCCGCTCGCATCATGGCCGCGCCCGTCGCGCCATGGCGGTGTGCGTCGCCGCACCACGAACCCATGCAGAGGGCTCCTCGCGCGAACTCGTGGTGTGCGCGGCGATGCCGCCACGCACCTGGATCCGATTTCCGTGGTTCTTCGCTACAGAGATGCCGCCGAGGGGGCCGCTTGAGCTGTGGTTGCAGCACGCTGACTGCGACGCCCCGACGATGGGAGTAGAGGTTGAGGCCGTCTCCCCGGGCAAGATCTTCATGACCCGTGGATGGGGCGAGGTCGCCCGCGTCTGCCGCGCGGAAGGTGCCCTCGCCATCCACTTCGAGTACAACGACGCCTCCACGCTATTCTTCAAGGTCTTCGACAGGGAAGGTCGCCGCCTGGACTGCTGCTCGGGAGGGAACCACCAGGCAGGTGAGGCAGCCGGCGCCGGCAGCCCCTCCAGCAGAAGTGACGGCGCCTGGGAATCCAGCAGTTCTCCTGAACCAGACGAGACTCCGGAGACAAGCGACGACAGCTACGTGCCTCCAAGCTCCCGCCACGCGCGGAGCGCCGCAGCTCGTCATTGCCACTGATCTGGATGGGGTTGGCACCGGCCTCCCCTGGCCCACTGTTGATGACGGCGTCGGCGGCGACGCCTGTAGATTTGGCCTTCGATAACCTTCTCCTTTTGTTACCTGCGAGGAATCGAAATGAACCCCAAGATGGTGTGAAAAGAATCTGTAGCGCCTTTTGTTGATACCATCCTATCATGAAAACTTATATTTGCGCGTCTTGCTTTGGCTTGGTTCCCCCTTTCCAACCTCGCGACAGCGTGGCGCTCTACGCTGACAGGCCCCAGTCCCCAAGCAGGCTTCAGCCGTCGCTGGTATGCCAGGTCGCGATGCCGTGGTCAAGGCCAGGAGGTGTGCGGCCCGAGGTCTGGTAAGAGCCCCTGAGGCGCGATGCTCAAGGGGTCCCCCTTAGCATGCAAGCAACTTCTCGGAAGGCAGGAAAGGTAGGTGGCGTCATCGTAGCAAGGCCGCGCGGGCTAGGAATTAGGTGCCTCAAGGCTGGACCGGTTTGCATGTGTGACTTATCTTTGGCGATCCTTGTCGATTCGTAGGGCCGCACCAGGCCTGCGCGTTGGCGGTCGCAGTACTACCCGATCAGGCATGCGTCAGGTCCTTCCCCCTCTCGTGCTCTCCTTAGTGCTCTGCGTTCTCGGGTCCCGACCCTCGAGCAAGGCTCAGCCGTCGCTGGTATGCCAGGTCGCGATGCCATGGTCAAGGCCGGGGGTGAGGGCTGGAGAATCCGTAATAGCTTCAGAGGAGCGATGCTCGGAAGCCCCCCTTTCACGCGCAAGCGAATCGCACAAGAGGATGAACGAGCTAACGGGACCAGCCATAGCTAGTGCTCCTGAAGTTCCTGCAAGTTAGCTGAAGAGGGAACATAGCCCGTAATCGCGCCGGCCGCCCAGAGACAGATCGTCCCGCAAGGAGACGAAGGCACTGAGGATCTGGTGAGGTGACATGCATGGAGCGGGCCATGAGCCAGAGCTCGATCTCTCAGATTTATCAGCATTGCAGGGACGGACCCGAGCACAAGCGTCGTGCCGCTGTGTGGAGCTCCCGCCGCGGGGCAGATAAGAGATTGGTTAGCAATGCAGGGTGCCGCGAGGTGCGATCAGGCAAGTGACAAACATAGGGAAACCCTGCAAGGAGGTACACTATCTTGAACAGATGCAGGAGCAATACATGCCACTAGGACGGACCCGAGCGGCCTGGGGATGATCCAGCCCGAGGGGCGCCCTCCGACAGAGTAAGCTAAGGATGCAAAAGATACATGCCGCAGGGACAACCCGTGCGACCTGGGAATGGTGTGGCCCGAGGGGCGCTCCCAGCTAATTAACTTGGAAAATGTCACCTGGTGCCGTTTTCGAAGGAGTGTTGAGGTAGCTGAAAACGCACGATGAAGGAGTCGCTTCTCATGAGCCACCAGGGCCCTGAGCCTCGGGAGGCTCTGGGGGCTCGGGTGGTTCCATGAGGATCGTTGCCATCTCCGTCCGAACTGCGTGATGCCTGGCCTCCTGAGACGCCAGGATGCTCTCCAAGTGGCGCTGGAAGGCGGCTGCCACGTTCGACAAGCCAAATGGCATGCAGACATAGCTGTGAGGTGGACCCTTGTACCGCCCAACGCGCGAAGGCCAGAAGCGCTCCTGAGATGCGGCCCTGTTGAGCCCTGTAATGTCGACGCAGACGCGCAGCCCGATGTCCTCGCCAGGATGGGGAGCTGCGCCTGGTGGTGGGCGGTGAAGGAAATATGCCCTAGAGGCAATAATAAAGTTATTATTTATTTCCTTATATCATGATAAATTTTTATTATCCATGCTAGAATTGTATTAACCGGAAACATAATACATGTGTGAATACATAGACAAACATAGTGTCACTAGTATGCCTCTACTTGACTAGCTCGTTAATCAAAGATGGTTTAGTTTCCTAGGCATGGACATGAGTTGTCATTTGATTAACGGGATCACATCATTAGGAGAATGATGTGATTGACTTGACCCATTCCGTTAGCTTAGCACTTGATCGTTTAGTTTACTGCTATTGCTTTCTCCATGACTTATACATGTTCCTGTTACTATGAGATTATGCAACTCCCGAATATCGGAAGAACACTTTGTGTGCTACCAAACGTCACAACGTAACTGGGTGATTATAAAGGTGCTCTACAGGTGTCTCCGATGGTGTTTGTTGAGTTGGCGTAGATCGAGATTAGGATTTGTCACTCCGATTGTTGGAGAGGTATCTCTGGGCCCTCTCGGTAATGCACATCACTATAAGCCTTGCAAGCAATATAACTAATGAGTTAGTTGCGGGATGATGCATTATGGAATGACTAAAGAGACTTGCCGGTAACGAGATTGATCTAGGTATTGAGATACCGATGATCGAATCTCGGGCAAGTAACATACCGATGAAAAAGGGAACAACGTATGTTGTTATGCGGTTTGACCGATAAAGATCTTCGTAGAATATGTAGGAACCAATATGAGCATCCAGGTTCCGCTATTGGTTATTGACCGGAAACATGTCTCGGTCATGTCTACATAGTTCTCGAACCCGTAGGGTCCGCACGCTTAAAGTTCTGTGACGATCGGTATTATGACTTTTTGTGTTTTGATGTACTGAAGGTAGTTCGGAGTCCCGGATATGATCACGGACATGACGAGGAGTCTCGAAATTGTCGAGACGTAAAGATCGATATATTGGACGACTATGTTTGGACACCGGAAGTGTTTCGGGAGGTTTCGGAAATATACCAGAGTACCGGGGGGTTACCGGAACCCCTCCGGGGAGTTTATTGGGCCTATTGGGCCCTAGTGGGAGATGAGGAGGGGCGGCCAGGGCAGCCGCACGCCCCTCCCCCTCTAGTCCGAATTGGACAAGGAGGGGGCGGGGTGGCGCCCCCCTTTCCTTCTCTTCCTCTCTCCCTTCCCTCTCCTCTCCTACTCCTACTTGGAAAGGGGGGAGTCCTACTCCCGGTGGGAGTAGGACTCCTCATGGGGCACGCCATTGGGAGCCGGCCCCTCCCCCTCCTCCACTCCTTCATATATAGGGAGGGAGGCACCCCTTGGAGACACAACAATTGATCATTGATCTTTTAGCCGTGTGCGGTGCCCCCCTCCAGCATAATCCACCTCGGTCGTATCGTAGCGGTGCTTAGGCGAAGCCCTGCGTCGGTAGCTTCATCAACACCGTCACCACGTCATCGTGCTGACGAAGCTCTTCCCGGAAGCTCTGCTGGATTGTGAGTTCGTGGGACGTCGCCGAGCTGAACGTGTGCAGAACTCGGAGGTGCCGTGCGTTCGGTACTTGGATTGGTCGGATTGTGAAGACGTACGGCTACATCAACCGCATTGTTATAACGCTTCCGCTTACGGTCTACGAGGTACGTAGACGACACTCTCCCCTCTCGTTGCTATGCATCACCATGATCTTGCGTGTGCGTAGGATTTTTTTGAAATTACTACGTTCCCCAACAGTGGTATCAGAGCCAGGTTTATGCGTAGATGTTATACGCACGAGTAGAACACAAGTGAGTTGTGGGTGATACAAGTCATATTGCTTACCATCATGTCATACTTTGGTTCAACGGTATTGTTGGATGAAGCGGCCCGGACCGACATTACACGTACGCTTACACGAGACTGGTTCTACCAACATGCTTTGCACACGGGTGGCTGGCGGGTGTCAGTTTCTCCAACTTTAGTTGAACCGAGTGTGGCTACCCCCGGTCCTTGAGAAGGTTAAAACAGCACTAACTTGACGAATGCTAGCTCTTGAGCACTGCGTTGGTTTTCCCTTGAAGAGGAAAGGGTGATGCAGTAAAGTAGCGTAAGTATTTCCCTCAGTTTTTGAGAACCAAGGTATCAATCCAGTAGGAGACCACACTCAAGTCCCACGCACCTACACAAACAAATAAGAACCTCGCAACCAACGCGATAAAGGGGTTGTCAATCCCTTCACGGTCACTTATGAGAGTGAGATCTGATAGATATGATAAGATAATATTTTTGGTATTTTTATGATAAAGAGTAAAAGTAAAGAAAGCAAAATAAACAGCAATAGAAATAACTTGTCGACGAGAGATTAATATGATGGAAGATAGAACCGGGGGCCATAGGTTTCACTAGTGGCTTCTCTCAAGATAGCATAAGTATTACGGTGGGTAAACGATTTACTGTCGAGCAATTGGTAAAATTGAGTATAGTTATGAGAATATCTAGGTATGATCATGTATATAGGCATCACGTCCGTGACAAGTAGACCGAAACGATTCTGCATCTACTACTATTACTCCACACATCGACCGCTATCCAGCATGCATCTAGAGTATTAAGTTCGTAAGAACAGAGTAACACTTTAAGCAAGATGACATGATGTAGAGGGATAAACTCATGCAATATGATATAAACCCCATCTTTTTATCCTCGATGGCAACAGTACAATACGTGCCTTGCTGCCCCTGCTGTCACTGGGAAAGGACACCGCAAGATTGAACCCAAAGCTAAGCACTTCTCCCATTGCAAGAAAGATCAATCTAGTAGGCCAAACCAAACTGATAATTCGAAGAGACTTGCAAAGATAACCAATCATACATAAAAGAATTCAGAGGAGATTCAAATATTGTTCATAGATAATCTAGATCATAAACCCACAAATTCATCGGATCTCGACAAACACACCGCAAAAAGAAGAGTTACATCAAAGAGATCTCCAAGAGAATCGAGGAGAACTTTGTATTGAGATCCAAAGAGAGAGAAGAAGCCATCTAGCTAATAACTATGGACCCGAAGGTCTGAGGTAAACTAATCACACATCATCGGAGAGGCTATGGTGTTGATGTAGAAGCCCTCCGTGATCAATGCCCCCTCCGGCAGGACGCCGGAAAAGGCCCCAAGATGGGATCTCATGGGTACAGAAGGTTGCGGCGGTGGAATTAGGTTTTCGTGGTGCTCCTCGATGGTTTGGGGGTACGTAGGTATATATAGGAGGAAGAAGTAGGTCGGTGGAGCCACGAGGGGCCCACGAGGGTGGAGGGCGCGCCCAGGGGGGTAGGCGCGCCCCCTGCCTCGTGGCCTCCTCGGTGATTTCTTGACATCCACTCCAAGTCCTCTGGATCACGTTTGTTCCAAAAATAACTCTCCAGAAGGTTTCATTCCGTTTGGACTCCGTTTGATATTCCTTTTCTACGAGACACTGAAATAGGCAAAAAAAAAAACAGCAATTTGGGCTGGGCCTCCGGTTAATAGGTTAGTCCCAAAAATAATATAAAAGTGTATAAAGAAGCCCATTAAACATCCAAAACAGAATATATAATAGCATGGAACAATAAAAAATTATAGATACATTGGAGACGTATCAACGAACTATCGTTGTGGTTTTGATGCGTAGGTAAGAACGATTCTTGCTCAGCCCGTAGCAGCCACGTAAAACTTGCAACAACAAAGTAGAGGACGTCTAACTTGTTTTTGCAGGGCATGTTGTGATGTGATATGGTCAAGGCATGATGCTATATTTATTGTATGGGATGATCATGTTTTGTAACAGAATTATCGGCAATCGGCAACTGGCAGGAGCCATATGGTTGTCGCTTTATTGTATGCAATGCAATCGCCCTGTAATTGCTTTACTTTATCACTAAGCGGTAGCGATAGTCGTAGAAGCAATAGTTGGCGAGACGACAACGATGCTATGATGGAGATCAAGGTGTCGCGCCAGTGACGATGGTGATCATGACGGTGCTTTGGAGATGGAGATCAAAGGAACAAGATGATGATGGCCATATCATATCACTTATATTGATTGCATGTGATGTTTATCCTTTATGCATCTTATTCTGCTTTGTTTGACGGTAGCATTATAAGATGATATCTCACTAAATTTCAAATAAAAAAGTGTTCTCCCTGAGTATGCACCTTTGCCAAAGTTCGTCGTGCCGAGACACCACGTGATGATCGGGTGTGATAAGCTCAACGTTCATCTACAACGGGTGACAGTTTTGCACACGCAGAATACTCGGGTTAAACTTGACGAGCCTAGCATATGCAGATATGACCTCAAAACACTGAGACCGAAAGGTCGAGCGTGAATCATATAGTAGATATGATCAACATAGTGATGCTCACCATTGAAAACTACTCCACCTCATGTGATGATCGGTTATGGTTTAGTTGATATGGATCACGTGATCACTTAGATGATTAGAGGGATGTCTATCTAAGTGGGAGTTCTGAAGTAATATGATTAATTGAACTTTAATTTATCATGAACTTAGTACCTCATAGTATTTTGCTTGTCTATGTTGTTGTAAGTAGATGGCTCGTGCTGTTTTTCCGTTGAATTTTAATGCGTTCCTTGAGAAAGCAAAGTTGAAAGATGATGGTAGCAGTTACACGGACTGGGTCCGTAACTTGAGGATTATCCTCATTGCTGCACAGAAGAATTACGTCCTGGAAGCACTGCTGGGTGCCAGGCCTACTGCAGATGCAACTGACGACGTTAAGAACGTCTGGCAGAGCAAAGCTGATGACTACTCAATAGTTCAGTGTGCCATGCTTTATGGCTTAGAATCGGGACTTCAACGACGTTTTGAACGTCATGGAGCATATGAGATGTTCCAGGAGTTGAAGTTAATATTTCAAGAAAATGCCCGGATTGAGAGATATGAAGTCTCCAATAAGTTCTACAGCTGCAAAATGGAGGAGAATAGTTCTGCCAGTGAACATATACTCAAAATGTCTGGGTATAACAATCACTTGATTCAACTGGGAGTTAATCTTCGGGATGATAGTTTCATTGACAGAATTCTTCAATCACTCCCACCAAGATACAAGAGCTTCGTGATGAACTACAATATGCAAGGGATGGATAAGACAATTCCCGAGCTCTTCGCAATGCTAAAGGTTGCGGAGGTAGAAATAAAAAAGGAGCATCAAGTGTTGATGGTCAACAAGACCACCAGTTTCAAGAAAAAGGGTAAAGGGAAGAAGAAGGGGAACTTCAAGAACGGCAAACAAGTTGCTGCTCAAGAGAAGAAACCCAAGTCTGGACCTAAGCCTGAAACTGAGTGCTTCTACTGCAAAGGGACTGGTCACTGGAAGCGGAACTGCCCCAAGTATTTGGCGGATAAGAAGGATGGCAAGGTGAACAAAGGTATATGTGATATACATGTTATTGATGTGTACCTTACTAATGCTCGCAGTAGCACCTGGGTATTTGATACTGGTTCTGTTGCTAATATTTGCAACTCGAAACAGGGACTACGGATTAACCGAAGACTGGCTAAGGAGGAGGTGACGATGCGAGTGGGAAATGGTTCCAAAGTCGATGTGATCGCCGTCGGCACACTACCTCTACATCTACCTTTGGGATTAGTTTTAGACCTGAATAATTGTTATTTGGTGCTAGCGTTAAGCATGAACATTATATCTAGATCTTGTTTGATGCAAGACGGTTATTCATTTAAATATGAGAATAATGGTTTTTCTATTTATATGAGTAATATCTTTTATGGCCATGCACCCTTGAAGAGTGGTCTATTTGTGTTAAATCTCGATAGTAGTGATACACATATTCATAATGTTGAAGCCAAAAGATGCAGAGTTGATAATGATAGTGCAACTTATTTGTGGCACTGCCGTTTGGGTCACATTGGTGTAAAGCGCATGAAGAATCTCCATACTGATGGACTTCTGGAATCACTTGATTATGAATCACTTGGTACTTGCGAACCATGCCTCATGCGCAAGATGAGTAAAACGCTGTTCTCCAGAACAATGGAGCGAGCAACAGATTTATTGGAAATTATACATACTGATGTATGTGGTCTGATGAATATTGAGGCTCGCGGCGGGTATCGTTATTTTCTCACCTTCACAGATGATTTGAGTAGATATGGGTATATCTACCTAATGAAACATAAGTCTGAAACATTTGAAAAGTTCAAAGAATTTCAGAGTGAAGTGGAAAATCATCGTAACAAGAAAATAAAGTTTCTATGATCTGATCATGGAGGAGAATATTTGAGTTAGGAGTTTGGTCTACATTTGAGCAATGCGGAATAGTTTCGCAACTCACGCCACCCGGAACACCACAGCGTAATGGTGTGTCCGAACGTCGTAATCATACTTTACTAGATATGGTGCAATCTATGATGTCTCTTACTGATTTACCGCTATCGTTTTGGGGTTATGCTTTAGAGACGGCTGCATTCACATTAAATAGGGCACCATCGAAATTCGTTGAGACAACGCCTTATGAATTGTGGTTTGGCAAGAAACCAAAATTGTCGTGTCTTAATGTTTGGGGCTGCGATGCTTATGTGAAAAAGCTTCAACCTGATAAACTCGAACCCAAATCGGAGAAATGTGTCTTCATAGGATACCCAAAGGAAACTGTTGGGTACACCTTCTATAACAGATCCGAAGGCAAGACATTTGTTGCTAAAAATGGATCCTTTCTAGAGAAGGAGTTTCTCTCGAAAGAAGTGAGTGGGAGGAAAGTAGAACTTGATGAGGTAACTGTACCTGCTCCCTTATTGGAAAGTAGTTCATCACAGAAACCGGTTTCTATGACACCTACACCAATTAGTGAGGAAGCTAATGATGTTGATCATGAAACTTCAGATCAAGTTACTACCGAACCTCTTAGGTCAACCAGAGTAAGATCTGCACCAGAGTGGTACAGTAATCCTATTATGGAAGTCATGTTACTTGACCAAGGCAAACCTACGAACTATGGAGAAGCGATGGTGAGCCCAGATTCCGCAAAATGGCTTGAGGCCATGAAATCTGAGATGGGATCCATGTATGAGAACAAAGTGTGGACTTTGGTTGACTTGCCCGATGATCGGCAAGCCATAGAGAATAAATGGATCTTCAAGAAGAAGACTGACGCTGATGGTAATGTTACTGTCTACAAAGCTCGACTTGTTGCGAAAGGTTTTCGACAAGTTCAAGGAGTTGACTACGATGAGACTTTCTCACCCGTAGCGATGCTTAAGTCTGTCCGAATCATGTTAGCAATTTCCGCATTTTATGATTATGAAATTTGGCAAATGGATGTCAAAACTGCATTCCTGAATGGATTTGTCGAAGAAGAGTTGTATATGATGCAACCAGAAGGTTTTGTCGATCCAAAAGGAGCTAACAAAGTGTGCAAGCTCCAGCGATCCATTTATGGACTGGTGCAAGCCTCTCAGAGTTGGAATAGATGTTTTGATAGTGTGATCAAAGCATATGGTTTTATACAAACTTTTGGAGAAGCCTGTATTTACAAGAAAGTGAGTGGGAGCTCTGTAGCATTTCTAATATTATATGTGGATGACATATTATTGATTGGAAATGATATAGAATTTCTGAATAGCATAAAAGGATACTTGAATAAGAGTTTTTCAATGAAAGACCTCGGTGAAGCTGCTTACATATTGGGCATCAAGATCTATAGAGATTGATCAAGACGCTTAATTGGACTTTCACAAAGCACATACCTTGACAACGTTTTGAAAAAGTTCAAAATGGATCAAGCAAAGAAAGGGTTCTTGCATGTGTTACAAGGTGTGAAGTTGAGTCAGACTCAATGCCCGACCACTGTAGAAGATAGAGAGAAAATGAAAAGTGTTCCCTATGCTTCAGCCATAGGCTCTATCATGTATGCAATGCTGTGTACCAGACCTGATGTGTGCCTTGCTATTAGTTTAGCAGGGAGGTACCAAAGTAATCCAGGAATGGATCACTGGACAGCGGTCAAGAACATCCTGAAGTACTTAAAGAGGACTGAGGATATGTTTCTCGTTTATGGAGGTGACAAAGAGCTCGTCATAAATGGTTACGTCGATGCAAGCTTTGACATTGATCAGGACGATTCTAAATCGCAAACCGGATACGTGTTTATATTGAACGGTGGAGCTGTCAGTTGGTGCAGCTCTAAACAACGCGTCGTGGCAGGATCTACGTGTGAAGCGGAGTACATAGCTACTTCAGAAGCAGCAAATGAAGGAGTCTAGAGGAAGGAGTTCATATCCGATCTAGGTGTCATACATAGTGCATCGGGTCCAATGAAAATCTTTTGTGACAATACCGATGCAATTGCCTTGGCAAAGGAATCCAGATTTCACAAGAGAACCAAGCACATCAAGAGACGCTTCAATTCCATCCAGGATCAAGTCCAGGTGGGAGACATAGAGATTCGCAAGATACATACGGATCTGAATGTTGCATACCCGTTGACTAAGCCTCTTCCACGATCAAAACATGATCAACACCATGACTCCATGGGTGTTAGAATCATTACTGTGTAATCTAGATTATTGACTCTAGTGCAAGTGGGAGACTGAAGGAAATATGCTCTAGAGGCAATAATAAAGTTATTATTTATTTCCTCATATCATGATAAATGTTTATTATTCATGCTATAATTGTATTAACCGGAAACATAATACATGTGTGAATACATAGACAAACATAGTGTCACTAGTATGCCTCTACTTGACTAGCTCGTTAATCAAAGATGGTTAAGTTTCCTAGGCATGGACATGAGTTGTCATTTGATTAACGGGATCACATCATTAGGAGAATGATGTGATTGACTTGACCCATTCCGTTAGCTTAGCACTTGATCGTTTAGTTTACTGCTATTGCTTTCTCCATGACTTATACATGTTCCTGTTACTATGAGATTATGCAACTCCCGAATACCGGAAGAACGCTTTGTGTGGTACCAAACGTCACAATGTAACTGGGTGATTATAAAGGTGCTCTACAGGTGTCTCCGATGGTGTGTGTTGAGTTGGTGTACATCGAGATTAGGATTTGTCACTCCGATTGTCGGAGAGGTATCTCTGGGCCCTCTCGGTAATGCACATCACTATAAGCCTTGCAAGCAATGTAACTAATGAGTTAGTTGCGGGATGATGCATTACGGAACGAGTAAAGAGACTTGTCAGTAACGAGATTGAGCTAGGTATTGAGATACCAACGATCGAATCTCGGGCAAGAAACATACCGATGACAAAGGGAACAACGTATGTTGTTATGCGGTTTGAACGATAAAGATCTTCGTAGAATATGTAGTAAACAATATGAGCATCCAGGTTCCGCTATTGGTTATTGACCGGAAACATGTCCCGGTCATGTCTACATAGTTCTTCTGCACGGCGGGCCATACTCGCTCAATCTCGCTCTCTTTATCTGAGTCTCGATTAACCTCGTTTTCTTTCACACTCAAATGATATATATCCCTGTTCGGGCCTCGATCGACACACTTTATACTCTCTCACACATATTGTCTATCTAGGTCAGTCCATCCAAGCCGCCCCCACTCTTTCGACCTCATGGCGGGCCATGCTCGCTCAATCTCTCTCTCTCCCTCCCTCTCTCTCTCTATCTCTCTGTCTCTCTTTGTATGTCTTGATTGACCTTGCTCTTTCTCGGACACAAACAATATATCTCCATGTTTGAGCCCAATTCGACATATTCATATTGTATACTCTCTCACGCACATTGTCTATCTAGGTCACTCTCTCCAACCCGTATCACTCTTTCGATTGCACGACGACCCACACTCGCCCAATCTCTCTCCCTTTATATATGTAATTGATTGACCTTGCTTCCTCCCACGAACAAAATATATCTACATGTCTATGACTGGATCATCTCTCAAGCTCTATCTTACAGCCCTCACCCTTCCAAAAAGCTCAATCGGACAATATCTCTCTAGAGCATATATATCTTTTCAATGAATACCGGACCACACTCACTTTGTCTCTCTATCTATATGTCTCTCGATTGACCTCGCTTTCTCATGCCGTATCTTCCACACATTGAAGCTACCTCTCCATCCCTCGCAAAGTCGGAGCTATTTACATTGCGAGGGGGACTCCAACCTTGGATTAATTTGTGTAGGCATTTATTCCGGTGGTAGATTATAATTTCATAGCATTCGGCCCACAACTACTCCAAACACCGTTGCAACCCCCGCACCTCCCCCAGTTGATTTCCCTCTGGCTCGGTCTTCGCTCTCTTGCACGTCCTTTCTCGCCTTCAACGTCGCACCATGGTATTATTGCAAAAAACTCTGATTATTACAAATAAGCTACAGAACTACACACCGATAATCCACTTAGAATGGAACAAATTTCGACCCACAAATTAAAGTGCCACAAACTACACACAGAGGGGCCCACCTGTCATGAACCAAATTTGGACCCATATACAAAATTAAAAATAAAGGACGAGGATCGAACATGCGACCAGGGCCTTCAAGCCGCACGTCAATAGGCAACATACGTAGAAGAGAAATGTTTGTTGTACCCCCCTTTGTTCATATAATATTTTTATATTACCACAGCCTATTTAATGGATAACATGTAATATTATTTTTAGTACATTAGTGGGACCGGCTCGTTAGCACGTACTGTTCGCCTTCACTTACTGGTGGGTTCCATGTGTGCTCTCTCTCTCCTCCCCTTCTGCGTTTAGATGCACGGGCAAACACGAAGAACTCGCGGGCGATGTTGCTGTTGACCATATCTGGACGCGTTCACAAGTTACGGCACCCGTTTCATGTACTAGTAGTACTAGTCAATGTGTACATGCAATGCACGTTAATTTGGAAGTATATTAAGTGCATGCGGATATTAAGTAGGATATTATTTGCGTGTTATTATGTGATTAGCACTATTTTTGGCATGAAATTAACTGCATGCTAAACGTGTTGAGCGCTCGACATTGAAGCAGTCTAGGTCGTTGGATGAGAAGGAATACATGTGGCTTGATGACGTTTTATATTTAATTTGATACGTCTCTAGCAGAATATTCAATCGATCAAACCATAGATTTCATTCAGTCTGACTCCGACTTTACATTCATACGACGATTGATCTAAAATAAACGGAAATGATAAACGTTCGGATTTTAAGAATGGCAATCCGAATGTTTTTCATGGCAAATTTAGATTATGCGGCGGCGGCGGGGGCGTCTTGCGGTGAGAAGGGGCTCCTCTGCCGTGCTCTGTGTGTCGTCGGGCCACTGACCGACGGTGACGGCGACGGCGGCGTCTTGCGCTATTGTTGGCGTACTCCTGGATGTTGGCACTAGCTTCAAGGAAGGCCACAATGTTCTGGACTTCGGTCTCCAGGAGCGAGTCAACTGGCGGGAGGAGGCGACTGACGTTGGTGCAAGGAAGCGGTCGAAGGCGGCCATCCATGCCGCTGAGGGGGGCACTGGCACCCATGAGGGGATAGGCGCTGGCAACGGTGTGGCGGAGACATTCGTGTGCACGGGCATCGGCACGGGCGCGCACGTCAGTGCACGCGTAGGCGCATGCGCAGGCAGGTGCACGGGCACCGGCACGGGCGTGCACGTCAGTGCACGCGTAGGCGCTGGCAGGTGCACGGGTGGGTGAAAGTCAGTGGGGACCTCGTGGAATCCCGTGGCATCAAGCTCAGCAACAATGTGCGGCTCCCAGCCTATCAATGCCACGGGGATGGGCGCTGGCGCAGTCGGGGCGATGGGAGCTGGAACGGGAGCGGGGACAGGCGTGGCGTCTTCCCGCAAGGCCGTTTCAAGCTCGGCCCAAAGCGCCTTATGTTCTTGAGTCTCCGGCTGGGTGTCTACCTCAGGAAACTGGAAGACTAAGGGCAGACCATTGTGATGCGGCATGGCATACGTTTAGGTCAGGCTGGTTGGAGGTAGACGACAGGAGAATCAGAGAGGAAGAGAGAAGATTATAGCGATGCCGGGTAGTGCAGGGTTGATTTTAAACTGCGGCGCCGGCGACATGAAAAGTGGGAGCAGTTGGGACGAAGGTGGGCGGCAGAGCCTAGTCAAAGGGCTCACCTCCCGGTGAGCTTGCGCAGCGGTCTGCTCGAACGCCTCCCTGTCAGCCGGCGCAGTGGTCTGCTCGCACGCCTCCCGTCGACTCACACGCTTGCTCGGACGACACCTGCCGATGAGAAGCGGGACTCGTGGCGGCACGTAAACGCCCACGGTTTCAATAGTGAAAGCGTTCGCCTTACCGTGACAGTTCTTTATTCCAAAATACCTTGGCTCTTCGTTTGTGCAACTTGTCATAAGTAGCTTGTCTCAAATTGAAGAAAAAAATTACGAAGGAATATTTGTGCCATATCACGTGACCACGCTCAGTTTCATGAAATTTTGGTCACTTTTGGATTTTCTGAAATTTAAAATCCAGGATTCGAAACAACATCATAACATGCATCATGCAATAAATTTTCAAGCGATACATCTGTCCTGTTGTATTTCTTAAGAAAGGATTTGGTCAAACATTTTGCTTAGTTAGACTTCAAACAAGTTATATATGCAGAGTAAAAGGATAATCCGTCCGTACCAGTGCATTTCCTGATATATTAACTCTTTTTTTAGGGGTCTCTGATATATTAACTCAAGTAGTACTAGGCACGAACAAACGGGCTCAATTCTGTGCTCATCCTGGTGTTGTAGTAGTAGTACTAGGCAATGCAGTTGACGGGTGACCTTGGGGAGCGGTGACCGAGGGAATTGAACCGTGCTTGGCACGGTAGGTAACGTTGTCTAGTTACTAAATCATCCCTCCATTGTTCATCGGTAGTCATTATGGACCGGGGACATGAGGGGAATTTCCTAGGGCTGGAATTCTGGCCGCCAGATATTTTGACTCGAAACGCGGAGGCTCGACTGGTTGGGGTTGGCTAATGTGCGTACCATGCATGCCACCAGAAGGACACGAGCCCTTTTTTTCTTCTGAGGATCAACACGAGCCAAGGTCTGGCTGGTACGCCATTGGGTACCATTCGAGAATACGAAATGAATCTTTTAAATTGCCGAACGAATCTATGTGTATTACAATGGCCGTATTTTCTTTGCAAATAGTAATCTCGATGTGGTAATTGATTTATGACGAGTTCTTGAATTAGATTGAGTTTTTGATTGATACGTCTCCAACGTATCTATAATTTATGAAGCATTCGTGCTATTATATTATCTATTTTGGATGTTTATGGGCTTTACTAAGTGCTTTTATATTATTTTTGGGACTAACCTATTAACCGGAGGCCCAGCCCATATTGCTGTTTTCTTGCCTATTTCAGTGTTTCGAAGAAAAGGAATATCAAACGGAGTCCAAACGGAATGAAACCTTCGCGAGCGTGATTTTTGGAACGAACGTGATCCAGGAGACTTGGAGTTGAAGTCAAGGAAGCTTCGAGGTGTCCACGAGGGTGGAGGGCGCGCCCCCTCCTACTGGGCGCGCCCCCTGTCTTGTGGGCCCCTGGAGCGTCCCCTGACCGACTTCTTTCGCCTATATAAGTCCATATACCCTAAAACCTTTGTGGCGAGAATAGATCGGGAGTTCCGCCGCCGCAAACGTCTGCACTTGGAGGCCCAACAACGTCTACAAGAAGGTTGTGTACTAGACATCAAGCTCTTTTCTGGCGCCGTTGCCGGAGAGGCTAGGTAAGCGGCACTCACAACCCGTCAACTAAGCTCTTTTCTGGCACCGTTGCCGGGGAGGTGAGTGCTTGAAAGTATATATTTAGATCTTGCAATCGAAGCTTTTAGTTTCTTGTTTTATCACTAGTTTAGTTTATAAAAGAAAATTACAAAAAAATGGAATTGAGTTTGTCTCTTACGCTTCATCTTTTTAATATCTTACGTAAGTATGATGAAAAGGAAAATTGTGCTCAAGTGCTAGAAGAAGAAGTCTATAAAATGTTTGATACTAAATCTTTGAATGATGAGCATGATTTCAATGTTGTTAGTATGAACTCCTTGAATATCCATAGTACTAATGATGATTGCACTAGTTATGATGAAAATGTCTCCTATAAGCATGTTGATTTTTGTGGAGTGCATTGGGTTTGCAAGTATACACCAAATAGGGAATATAGATATTGCAAGAGGCATAAGCATTTAGAAACTAAATTGTTGCAAGAAAGGCTATATGTTTGTGCTAAAAATTTAAATTTTCTTAGTCGTACTTGTGAACTTTGCAATGAACGTGGTCATTTAACTATCCGATGCAAATTGTTTGATGATCTAATCGTGTCCAAAAATTGTGATGATATGATTTCCCTTGCACATCATAATGAACTTAGCTTGCTTTTGGGTTATGAAGAATTGAAACTTTTAATTAAGTACCTTCTAGAATTTGCCCGTAAGAAACTCCTTGGTTTTGATCTAGAGGAAATTTATATGTATTGTGCGGTGAATTGCATTGAAAATCCTTATATTGCCAATTACCTAAAGAAAAGAGGGCAAATAGAAGATGAAGAGAATACTAATGAAAGGGAAGAGACTTCCCAATATCCTCCTATTATTTCTTATGATGAATCGGGTAACGAGGAGGAGCTTTCTATTCAACCAATCTCATCAATAAGGAGCTCAAAGAAGAAGGTTGAACCCACACATAATGTGAAGAAGAAAAAGAAAAGAAGGAGCAACAAAGGTAGAAAGGTATCTCCCCCAAATAATGTTGCTCCTACTACTCATTGTGATGATGACAATTGCTATACTATTGGTGCTATCCATACTATTAATGATGAGAGTGATTGTGCTTATGATATGAAAAGGCCCAAGCTTGGGGATGCTATGTTTGATGAGGATGACATAATTGAGAATATATTTACTGAAATTAATGTTTTTCCCAAGCTTGGGGATGCTATGTTTAATGAAGATGATATTTTTAGCCTCCCAAGTTTTGATATGCAAAATTGTTATGATGATAGCATGCCTCTTACCTATGATGATTATATTGATGAAAGTGGGTTTGGAAGAGTGTCAACTTTAGGAAGTAGTGATCCCACTATTTTGGAGGATGTTGAATCTTATTGTGATGAATATGAAAGTGGATTTGGAAGAGTGTCAACTTTATTTAGTGATGATTCCACTATCTTGGAAGAGGTTTCAATTGATTATGATGAGAACCAAGTTGCTACTTATGATGATTATTGTGATGAAACTTATGCTATAAAATTAGTGATGATTATATTTATAAAACTTGTCATGATTATGATTACCCTTTTTCTGAACATTAATCTTTTAATGTGGAAACAATTTATAGTATTCAAGTCTCTTATGATACTCCCACCATTCCGAATAAGAAGAATTTTGCTTGTGTGGAGAGTAGTAAAATTTCTATGCAAGTAGATCATGAAAAGAAGGCTTTAGGTGCTGGTTATATTGTTGAATTCATTCATGATGCTACTGAAAATTATTATGAGGGAGGAACATATGCTTGTAGGAATTGCAATAATATCAAGTTTCCTCTCTATGTGCTTAAAGTTATGCTTGTTTTGCCTTCCTATGCTAGTTGATTATTGTTCCCATAAGTTATTTTCTCACAAAATCCCTATGCATAGGAAGTGGGTTAGAATTAAATGTTCTAGTCATATTCTTCATGATGCTCTCTTTATGTTTCAATTCTTATCTTTTATGCGAGCATCATTGAAATCATCATGCCTAGCTAGTAAGGCCTTAAAGAAAAGCGCTTGTTGGGAGGCAACCCAATTTTATTTTTGTTCCTTGCTTTTTGTTCCTGTTTAGTAATAAATCATCTAGCCTCTGGTTAGATGTGGTTTTATGTTTTAATTAGTATTTGTGCCAAGTAAGACCTATAGGATCTTCTTGGATAATAGTTATTTGATCTTGCTGAAAATTCCAGAAACTTTCTGTTCACGAAAACAATTGTTTAAAATCACCAGAACGTGATAAAATACTTATTCCAATTTCAGTAGATCAATAAACAAATTACCTAGGTCGTCCTATTTTGTTAGAATTTTTTGAGTTCCAGAAGTTTGCGTTAGTTACAGATTACTACAGACTGTTCTGTTTTTGACAGATTCTGTTTTTCGTGTGTTGTTTGCTTATTTTGATGAATCTATGGCTAGTAAAAGAGTTTATAAACCATAGAGAAGTTGGAATACAGTAGGTTTAACACAAATATAAATAAAGAATGAGTTCAATACAGTACCTAAGTGGTGGTTTTATTTTATTATACTAACGGAGCTTACGAGTTTTCTGTTGAGTTTTGTGTTGTGAAGTTTTCAAGTTTTGGGTAAAGATTCGATGGACTATGGAATAAGGAGTGGCAAGAGCCTAAGCTTGGGGATGCCCAAGGCACCCCAAGGTAATATTCAAGGATAACCAAGAGCCTAAGCTTGGGGATTCCCCGGATGGCATCCCCTCTTTCGTCTTCGTTCATCGGTAACTTTACTTGGAGCTATATTTTTATTCACCACATGATATGTGTTTTGCTTGGAGCGTCATTTTATTTTGTTAGTATTTGCTTTCTGTTATTTAGAATAGTGTTTTGCATCTTTAGTGTTAATAAAAATGTCAAGGATAGCTTTTACCATGCTTATTTTGTAAGTATACATGTTGCTGTTTCAAAACAGAAAGTTTACTGCTGTTGCAAAAATTCCCTAGAAAAGTCAGAATGTGATAAAATGTTGAAACCTTTTGCATAATAAGATCTGATAAATTTACTACAGTGGGAATTTTCTCTCATAATTTTTGGAGTTAGGGAAGTATGATGAATCTTGCATTCTTTACTGACTGTACTGTTTTGGCAGATTGCTGTTATGTTTGCATTGTTTGCATATGTTTGCTTGTTTAATGATTCTATTTAAGGATAGGAGTATTAAATATGCAGAGACATTTAGTATGCAATGTTGAATAATAATTTTAGTGATTTGTTACAGTAGAAAATGATAAGGTTTTGCATTGGTTTATACTAACTTATCTCACGAGTTCTTGTTGAGTCTTATGTGGATGAAGTTTTTGAGAAATAGAGAAACCATGATATGAGAGGAATTAAGGAGACACAAAAGTTCAAGCTTGGGGATGCCCAAGGCACCCCAAGATAATATTTCAAGAAGTCTCAAGCATCTAAGCTTGGGGTTGCCCCGTTAGGCATCCCACCTTTCTTCTTCAACAACTATCGGTTAGTATCGGTTGAGCCTAAGTTTTTGCTTCTTCACATGAGTTGTGCTATCCTTGCACTGTCATTTTATTTTGCTTTGCTTGCTGTTTGAATAAAATACCAAGATCTGAAATTCTTAAATGAGAGAGAGTCTTCACATAGCTACATAATTATTTAACTACTCATTGATCTTTACTTATATCTTTTTGGAGTAGTTTGTCATTTACTCGTGTGCTTCACTTATATCCTATGAGTAAATGGTTGAATGAGTTGAATTTCATAAATCTGAAATTATTTATGTTTCATATGCTTACCCCATTGAGAGTAATGACTTCACATCTAAGAAGTAGAGGTAGTAAATTTATTGAAGGTTAGCAAGCATTGTATTGGTCATTTGAACAATTCATGAAAGAATATTGAAGGAAGAGAAATTTCACATATAAATATACTATCTTAGACATCTTCTATGATTGTGAGCCCCATTAATTATTTTCAAACCTGAGCAAATTAGTTGAAATTGGACAAGGAAGACAACGTAATGAGTTATGCTTGGGTATATTTGTATAGAAGTTATATTGTTATAGATCCTCCAACATGTGGTGCTTGCTTTTTAGAATCCTTTGCTAGCCAAAATATCTGTACTAAGCGGGAATACTGCTTGTGCATCCAAATCCCTTGAACCAAGTTTCTTCCATGAGTGTCCACCATACCTACCTATATGCGGTATTTACCTGCCGTTCCAAGTAAATTTGCATGTGCCAAACTCTAAACCTTCAAATAATAATCTGTTTTGTATGCCCAAATTGCTCATGTACCGACTAGGGGCTGTCAGTATCTTCCATGCTAGGTGGGTTATTCTCACGATGAGTGGACTCCGCTCACCATTCACGAGAAAATGGCGGTAACTGGGATGCCCAGTCCCATGATCAAAAGATCAAAATCAAATCAAAGATAATTGCAAACAAAACTCCCCCAGGATTGATGTTAGTTGGAGGCACCCGTTGTTTTGGGCAAGCCAAGGATTGATGATTGTTGGTGGAGGGGGAGTAAAAACTTTACCATTCTGTTTGGGAACCGCCTATAATGTATGTAGTATGGAAGATATTGGGAACTCTTGGTTGTTATGTTGACAATGAGATCATACCTGTCAAAATTATTTTCATCTCTATTTCAAAATCGAGCTCTGGCACCTCTGCAAATCCCTGCTTCCCTCTGCGAAGGGCCTATCTTTTACTTTTATGCAAGAGTCAGTAGTATTCCTTCTCATTCCTACCTACTCTTTAGTTGGCAAGCATCGTGTGTTGGGGAAAGATCTAAGCATATATGGCCATGCAAATATATTTGATCATGAATTGTTATTGTTGACAATTATCTATATGATAAGTGAGTTGGGAGGCGAAACACTAAGCCCCTATCTTTCTATGTGTTCGATGGATGCTATTTGTTCTAAGAATATGCTTTGAGTGGTAGCAATCATGGAAGACTATATGATAGCTGGCTATGTGGAGTTTGCTAAATCAAAGCTCTGACATAGACCCTTCCTGAAAATAAGATGAATTGTAATTGTTTGATGACTAAGAATGAAGTTTACTAGTTTTCAAGAAAGTTTATGGTCTATGCTTTAACATGTGAATAGCTTGTTACTTGATCTTGAGAAGTTTTATGAGATGAACTACTGTTATGACATATAATCATGCTAGAAAAGGTGATTGAAATTATCATTGATCAAACTTGTGCACCTGCTAGAGTTCACACTTCATAAATTATTTCTTTTATCATTTACCTACTCGAGGACGAGCAGGAATTAAGCTTGGGGATGCTGATACGTCTCCAATGTATCTATAATTTATGAAGCATTCATGCTATATATTATCTATTTTGGATGTTTATGGGCTTTACTAAGCGCTTTTATATTATTTTTGGGACTAACCTATTAAATGGAGGCCCAACCCATATTGTTGTTTTCTTGCCTATTTCAGTGTTTCGAAGAAAAGGAATATCAAACGGAGTCCAAACGGAATGAAACCTTTGGGAGCGTGATTTTTGGAGCGAACGTGATCCAGGAGACTTGGAGTTGAAGTCAAGGAAGCTTCGAGGTGGCCACGAGGGTGGAGGGCGCGCCCCCTCCTACTGGGCGCGCCCCCTGTCTCGTGGGCCCCTCGAGCATCCCCTGACTGACTTCTTTCGCCTATATAAGTCCATATACCCTAAAACCTTCATGGCGAGAATAGATCAGGAGTTCCGCCGCCGCAAACCTCTGCACTTGGAGGCCCAACAACGTCTACAAGAAGAAGGTTGTGTAGTAGACAACAGTGATATAGTGATCTCAACGTGGATTTCACATTTCATGGTATCTGTCGTGGAATTGTCACGGCAGTTGTCCTCGAGCTAGGACCTAGTCGTGGAGCCATCGCAACTAGGAAGCTTGAAGGGGTTAAGTGGGACAAGGAACACGAGGGTTTAAACTGGTTCGGCCCCTTACGGTGAAGGTAAAAGCCTACGTCCAGTTTGAGGTGGTATTGATTAGGGTTTTGATGACCAGGGAGCTTAACTGCTATGCCTGGCTCTCGACGATCTCTTTCTTGTCCCTAAACCGCTGCCGGGTCGTCCCTTTATATAGGGGGGCTGACGCCCAGCAGCTCTCAGAGTCCCGGCCGGCTCACAAGAGTGTCCGGCTCTGACTCTCAACTATTCTTGCCTTACACTACAACTTCTACCAGAATAATGATTGTAACTACGGGCCTTAATCTATATCCGGGTCTTAAGCCCATCTTTGGCCCACCGTCTTCAGGCTTGTCGCCGGGCTTCTGGCAATGACCATTATGAGTAACCCGGCCCCTCCTGGCGGGTGACTCTAAGGTCTATATCCTCAACATTAGGCCCCAGATTAATTTGAGCCGGCTCATGTCAATCTTCAATTCTTTCGACAGAAAACCTCCGGCTTACCATTGTGTGAGAGCCATAACCCGGCGTGATGTCATCCTCTGTACTCCGGGTAATCCGCCGTGACGTCATCTTCCATTAAGCCCATTTTTTACTCCACCAGATCCGCAACGGATCTTATCTTTACTGCCATCCCGAAAATCGAGGCGTTTCATGGGGAGATAACCACGCCGCGGTCTCCTCGTTTCTCGCGCCCACTTATGAGCTCGCCCTTATAAATAGCCCGGCCCGACGGGCCTTCAGTCACTCTTCTCCTTCGTCTTCTTCCTCTCACTGCCCCCGGGCTGCTCCAGCTCCGCCGCCGCCGCCGCCGCGCCCCCGGTCTTCGTCAACCTTGGCCACTGCATCACCCTGACTCGGTCCAGACAAACGGCGGCGACCTCCGCATCTCTTCAGCACCGGTAAGTCCTCGCTACCCCGTAGAACAGATCTGCAGTAGGGTTCGTCCGTGTTCGTCCGTGTTCTTCGCCGTCGCCCACAAGTTCTTCGGTAGTTTTCATTTTTACTACCCTTCTTGATCTTAGACCTGTATAGACCTGCCGCGGTAGCTGTCTGGCACTCATTTCAGATGCAAGTAGATCTCTTTTGACTGCCTAAAGGCCTCGTTCCAGCTCAAGAACTCCCCTGCGTCTGTTTTTAGGTCTAGAAACTTTTCTTTTGCCCGACCATTTTGATCCAAAATATTTACCGCAATGTGTGAAACCTGTTTTCACCATACTTAGTAAAAAACTGCGCTCATTGAGTCATGGCGGTTTACTTTTCCGGCTTAAAGAAAACACACGCCGTAGGACCTTCTGACTTAAAGGAGACCATGCGCCATAGAGTTTTCCGGCTCATCTGTGATAAGGCCGTAGACAACCGAATTACTCTCAATACCTTGGGCGGCTTAAATAACCTAGTGCACTTAGATATATGTCATTAGTCCCCTTCGTAAGCCGCCACTTTAACATTGAACTATAACTTTCCTTCGGCTTATACTTAAACCAGACGTTTCCTTTTATCATAGGCTTCCGACTTTCACCATGCCTCCCAAAGCTCCTAAAGCCTCCATCACTTGCAATTGGATGAGGTCCAATGTCACCAACGAGACATTAGCAGACTTTGTCAAGTCAGGCTACCTGCCTAAGAAGGACGTCATGTCCTACCGTGCCCCCGACCCATCAGAGGAGAGACCACAGCCAAAGGACGGGGAGGTGGTCATTTTTGCGGATCACATGAGCCGGGGCTTCGCACCGCCCGGCTCAAAGTTTTTCAGAGACATGCTGAATTTCTTCGACCTGCACCCTCAAGACATAGGACCCAACTCAGTGTCCAATATTTGCAACTTCCAAGTGTTCTGCGAGGTCTACCTTGGAGAAGAGCCCAGTCTGCTGCTCTTCAGAGAGCTCTTCTACTTGAACCGCCAGAACGAGTGCGCCAACGGGCCAAGTTTGGAGCTAGGCGGCATCTCCATTCAGAGACGGAGAGACTGTCTTTTCCCTTACGCAGAGCCGCCAAGCCACCCCAAAGACTGGAACCAGACGTGGTTCTATTGCCAAGACACGTCGCCGGCTGACGAGAGTCCGTTGCCCGGCTTTCGCCCCTCGCATCTGGAACCAACACACCCGCTGTCAGACAAGCTGACTCAAGCGGAGCGCCAACCTCTGCTCCCCACCATCAACAAGATCAAGGCTCTCCTGGGCAATGGTCTCAATGGAATCGATCTGGTCCAGGTCTGGATCTCCTGGCGGGTGATCCCATTGAGCCGCCGCCCCGGCTTAATGTGCGAGTACACGGGCCGTAAGGATGACCCCCAGAGACACAGCCGCAACGATCTTCCTGAAGATGTTGCAGAGGATATGACCAAGGCTCTTTTGAACGAGAGCCTGGCAGACTGCGGGAGGACTGGGTGAGCCCCGTTCTGCAAGACCAACCCAGCCCCAGCGGTAAGCCGCTGATCTGAACATTTTATCTTCTTCTGTATATAACTTTCATCTGAATCGTTTTAAGAAATCATCATTGTATTTTTCAGGCTGATGACAAGTTCTGGCGGGTCAAATATGACCATGAGGCGGCCAAGAAGGCCAGAAAGGCGAAGAAAGCCACCAAGAAAGCCGCCCCTCGCAAGAAAGGAAGTAGGCCTACTGCTTCAGAGCTGATGCAACTAAGCGACAGCTCCGAGTCAGAGGTAACCCCTGAGCCTGTAAGTCCTTGTTGTATTTGTTGTTTATTTCTGTCCGCCTTATCAATACTTGTTCATCAATAGGACGACACCGGAGCAAGTAACTCGGTGGTTGAACAGGTAACGATACTTTCCTCCGACTCGGAGCCCTTGCCACGGCTGAAAATCCGAAGGGTAACCCGGAAAGTAAGCTTTTCACATCCTTTAGCTTATCAAGACCCTCAATTTATTTTGAAGTGACAGGTTCATGAGAGCCGGCGGCACACCCGGACCGACAAAAACACTGACCTCTCCTCCGGGTTACCTGATGCATCAAGGAAACGCCGGACCGAGGTGATATCAAAACTGTACCCTTTTCATCCTTTGGCAGGTGTTATACGTCAACCGCTCAACTCTGCTGACTCAAATTATCAGGAAACTTCCCCCTCTTCCGGCGACTCTATGCAGTCAAGCCTGCCGGCTTTCAAGACCGTGCCCGGGTAATGATAATCATCTCATGCTGTACTTTGTCTTTACTTACACTATTGTGCTTAACCTTTCTGTCTTTTCAGTGCCCAGGCTAAGCTCACCAAGAGGGCGAAGAAGACCAAGCCGGTCGAAGAGCCGGATTTGCCTGAGCCAGAGGCAGCCGCTCAAGAACCGCCAGCTGCCTATGCTCCTGAGGCCGCTGCTCCAACCAACAAGCCCGCAACAGAAGCTTCTGTTAACCCGGAGGCCTCCAGCTCGGCTCAACCAGCAGATGACCCGGACGTGGTAATCACCCAGACGGAGTTTGTTGAGCCGGGGAGACCTACTGCGCTGGCCAAGTGCTCCGCCAAAGGGGAGCTGCTAGAGTCCCGCCGGGTTAACCTGGACCTCACCGACTACGCCAATTTGAACATTGGAGAGATCGTCTCCGGCTTCGTCAGCCAAGTGCACAAGAGCCGGGACGCAGAGATTGCCATGGTGAACCAGATCCAGCAGAAATCTGAGGTATTATTCTTGTGTCCTCTTACTTACTGCATAGTTACCTTTACCATGCTAGCCCCCAAGTCGACGACTTATGATTGAGTATGTTGTAGACTTAGGTTCCGGCTTATTTCCATGAGCCGGTAGTTTGTAGATAGAAACGTTCGATATGCATTAGCCCCCAAGTGCCAAGTGTCTTTGTTGGAAAACGCTTGGGACTTTAAATTTGCATAGTAACTGTTCATGCCATAACCCGGAAATTCATGCAGGCTGCTGGCAAGAAGTTTGAGGCTGACATCTCTGATCTCAAGACCCGGCTGAAGACACAAGAGACTGAAACCCGGAAAGCAAATGCTAAATTTGTGTCCAGTATTGCTGCGCAAGAGAAGCTGAAGACGGAGTTTGACGCTGAACGGAAGGCTTGGGCCGAAGAAAAGGCCACACTGGTGAACCGGGCTGAACAGGCGGAGAAGGCTTTGGCAGAGAAGACCGCCGGACTGTTCGGCTTAAAGCGCCAAGTGTCCCAGATGGTTGCCGCAATCTTCGGTAAGTCACTTCACCGGCTGTCATCAAGTTTAAAATCTTTATATCTCATAACTCATCCTTGTCGGCGGCTTATCTTATTTTGCTAAACAGGTCCCAGAAGCGCCAACCTTAACCAGAGCGTGGTAACCAAGCTGAAGGCCGTGTACACCCTGGTGGAGCAACTCTACACCGGGTCACAACGTGCCTTGGCTGTGGTGGCCCTATCCAACGAGGTGCCGACTCACCTGGCGGAAGTTCTTCGCCGGCTCGCCGTTCTGCCTCAACGGATCCAAGAGCTGCGACGGGCCTCCGCAAGAGCCGGAGCGATCGCCGCGCTGAGCCGGGCCAAGGCGTTCCTTCCAGAGTTAGACCCGGCGGACATCGCCCTCGGCTATCCAAGTTTGAAGGAAGACGGCACAGCCTTCGACCAAAGGGACTTTGCCGCCTGCGTGAAGGTCGTGCGCCCGGTGGCCACTCTCATTGGAAACGACACAGATCTGACCAAGTACCAGCCGGGTTACAATGCGGAAAATCAGAGGATCCCGACCCCGCGCTATGAAGCCCTCAGCTTAATCCCGCCGGCTCGTCAGCACACCTTCGCCCCGGAGATTGACCCGGCCGGGTTAATTGACGAGGAAGCTCAATTCGAAGCTCTGAGCGGCATCGACTGGAAGTCGTCGACTTTCCAGACCTTGGGAATAGCCGGAGGAGAAGAGAGGGACGAGCCGGAGACTTCAACCCAGCAAGCGTCGTAACTCTGCTGGCGGCTTATCAAACAATGCCTCACCCTTTTGGACTCAATGAGTCTTGTAATAGAGTAGGACCAACACTTTATCTTTGCCATGCCATCGTGCACGCCTTGAATGCTGAAGTCTATTGAAGTTGTCTCCTTTATATTTCTCCGGGTCGTAATCAATCATTTGTTTTTCTTAAGCTCAAAATAGTTGCCTTTAACTATCCTGCAGAGAAGGACAAATCACAAGCCTCGAGGCGGCTTACCTCCCTGAGAATCATAGGTTTTAGATATATAACCCAGAATATGAATCAAAAAAGACTGGTCCTCAATTATATCCTTAATACAGCCGTAATAACACACTGAGCGGCCTACAAGCATACTTCCGGCTTAGATAACCCGGGTAATAAGGTTGGTACCTCAATTCCGGTTTACCTGTCTTAAGAACACCTATTGTGTTCAACTAATACTGTAAACCAAAATTAAGCCGGCAAAGTAAGACCCGCTGTACACACTTTGAAATAATCAGAAGAAACTTGCTATAAAGCAGAAGAACTTAAGGGCTTCCGGTTCGAATACGACCAGAGACCCGGCCCAAAGGGGTTATGCTAGGATTCGAATGCGATCATATAGCCCCCAGTGGGTGTGGCGATGCCAATCAAGAGGGTATCGACAGCTATGTTCTCTTTGGTTCGAATACGACCCATGTTTGAACAGGAAGCCCCCAAGTGATTTTAAGAATTGTTTAACGACGCTGATTCGAATACGATCCACGTCGGTTCCCAAAGGGGTTAAACTAAGATTCAAATATGATCAAAGAAAACTCCCCAATGAGCTCGGCACTTTGACAATCAAATGGGTATCGACAGCTATGTTCTCTTTGGTTCGAATACGACCCATGTTTGAATAGGAAGCCCCCAAGTGACCTTATTGCTTACGGCTAGATTCGAATACGATCATAAGCTGGATCCTCCTTCAAGTTATCATGTAATCTTGCAATGAAAACAACACGTGCATATTTGGAGGAGAAAAAAGGACAGAGGTCCTGCTTTATTGCTTATCATAATATATACATGGCTGAGAGAAATATGTACATTTATGAGAGCCGGTGGCTCAAGTGTAGTAAGGCCGAAGCTGAGCTGTGTTCCATGGCCGACGGGTCTCTTCCTCCGACTTACGTGAATCTTTGTGCTCCCGAATGTCAATGAGGTAATATGACCCGTTGTGCAAATTCTTGCTAACCACAAAGGGCCCTTCCCAGGGCGGGGATAGCTTGTGCGCATCCGTTTGATCTTGGATGAGCCGGAGCACCAGATCGCCTTCCTGGAAGACCCGGGTTTTAACCTGGCGACTATGATAACGGCGCAGGTCTTGTTGGTAAATCCCTGAGCGAGCTGCTGCCACATCACGCTGTTCGTCCAACAAGTCAAGAGCATCCTGGCGCGCCTGTTCATTGTCCGCCTCAACATAAGCCGCCACTCGAGGCGAGTCATGACGGATGTCACTGGGGCGGACTGCTTCTGCCCCATAAACCATGAAGAAAGGCGTGAACCCTGTAGACCTGTTAGGAGTAGTGTTGATGCTCCATAACACGGAGGGCAACTCCTCCACCCAACAACCCAGCGTCCGTTGCAAAGGGACCAACAGCCGGGGCTTGATGCCCTTCAGAATCTCCTAATTAGCTCTGTCAGCTTGACCATTGGATTGAGGATGAGCCACTGAGGAAACATCAAGTCGGATATGCTCTCGTTAACAAAACTCTTCCATGGCGCCTTTGGATAGATTGGTGCCATTGTCAGTTATAATGCTGTGCGGAAAGCCAAAGCGAAAGATCACCTTTTTCATAAACTGAACCACCGTAGCTGCATCACACTTGCTAACTAGCTCTGCTTCCACCCACTTGGTAAATTTGTCAACTGCCACCAAGAGGTGGGTCTTCTTATCCTTGGACCTTTTAAAAGGCCCAACCATATCAAGCCCCCAGACCGCAAAGGGCCAAGTAATTGGGATCATCCTCAGCTCCTGAGCCAGCACATGAGCCCGTCGTGAGAACCTTTGGCAACCATCACATTTGCTGACCAAGTCCTCCGCATCAGCATGAGCCGTCAGCCAATAAAAACCGTGGCGAAAAGCCTTGGCCACCAGAGACTTTGAGCCGGCATGATGGCCACAATCCCCTTCATGAATCTCACGCAAGATCTCTTGACCTTCCTCAGGGGAGACACAACGCTGAAACGCTCCTGTAACACTGCGGTGATGCAACTCACCATTGATGACAACCATTTACTTAGACCGCCGGCTTATTTGTCTGGCCAACGTTTCATCCTCAGGCAACACTCCCCGGGTCATGTAAGCCAAATAGGGCACTGTCCAGTCCGGTATGATATGGAGAGCCGCCACCAATCGTGGCTCCGGGTTAGGGACAGCCAAGTCTTCCTCTGTAGGCAACTTAACAGAAGGATTATACAGGATATCCAGGAAAGTGTTAGGTGGCACCGGCTTTCACTGAGAGCCCAGCCAGCTTAAAGCATCAGCCGCCTCGTTCTTCCTGCGATCGATGTGTTCCACTTGGTAACCCTGAAAGTGCCCAGCAATGGCATCAACTTCGCGGCGATAAGCCGCCATGAGAGGGTCCTTGGAATCCCACTTTCCTGATACTTGTTGAGCCACCAAGTCTGAGTCGCCGAAGCACCTTACCCGGCTCAAGCTCATCTCTTTAGCCATCCGAAGACCATGGAGCAAGGCCTCGTACTCAGCCACGTTGTTAGTGCAAGGAAACATCAACTGTAGCACGTAATGGAACTTATCACCTTTAGGGGAAGCCAACACGACTCCAGCCCCCAAGCCCTCCAACTACCTGGACCCATCAAAGTGAATAGTCCAGTATGTGTTATCTGGCTTTTGCTCGGGCACTTGTGACTCTGTCCAATCATTGATGAAATCCACCAAGGCCTGAGATTTAACAGCAGTGCGTGGCACGTATTTCAGACCATGGGGTCCGAGCTCTATAGCCCACTTAGCCACTCTCCCTGTGGCCTCTCTGTTTTGAATGATATCACCAAGAGGGGCAGAACTGACCACAGTGATGGGATGACCCTGGAAATAATGCTTAAGCTTCCGGCTCGCCATGAACACACCATAAACAAGCTTCTGCCAATGTGGATACCGCTGTTTGGACTCGATGAGCACTTCGCTGACATAATAAACCGGCCGCTGAACCGGATGCTCCTTACCCTCTTCCTTGCGCTCCACCACCACGGCCACACTGACAGCTCGTGTATTAGCAGCCACATAAAGCAATAAAGGCTCCTTGTCAACTGGAGCAGCAAGGACTGGGGGCTCTGCCAGCTGCTTCTTCAAGTCCTCAAAAGCGGTATTAGCTGCATCATTACTGATATAATGGCATGGCCTTCTCACCCAAACGGCGTATAAACCGGCTTAAAGCAGCAATACGACCCGCCAAGCGCTGAACGTCATTTATACATGCTGGCTTAGCCAGGGAGGTGATGGCCTTGATCTTCTCCGGGTTAGCTTCAATGCCTCTGTCAGAAACCAAAAAACCCAAGAGCTTGCCTGCAGGAACACCAAAAACACACTTGGCCGGGTTAAGCATCATCTTGTAGACCCGGAGATTATCAAAGGTTTCCCTTAAATCATCTATCAGGGTTTCCTCCTTTATGGACTTAACCACAATATCGTCCACATAAGCATGAACATTGCGCCCAATCTGGTTATGAAGACAGTTCTGCACACAACGCTGATAAGTCGCCTGTGCACACTTGAGTCCAAAGGGCATAGACACATAGCAGAAGGCTCCAAAGGGAGTGACGAATGCCGTCTTCTCCTGGTCCTTAACTGCCATTTTAATCTGATGATATCCGGAATAAGCATCCAAGAAATTTAAGCGCGCACAACCTGCCGTAGCATCAATAATTTGATCAATACGGGGAAGGGCAAAAGGATCAGCCGGACACGCCTTGTTTAAGTCCGTGTAGTCCACACACATCCGCCAAGTGCCGTTCTTCTTGAGTACGAGCACCGGGTTAGCTAACCATTCTGGGTGAAAAACTTCAACAATGAACCCGGCCGCCAAGAGCCGGGCCACCTCTTCGCCAATAGCTTTCCGCCTCTCTTCATTAAACCGCCGAAGGAACTGTCTAACCGGCTTAAATTTCGGATCAACATTGAGAGTGTGCTCAGCAAGTTCTCTAGGTACACCTGGCATGTCAGACGGCTTCCATGCAAAAATGTCCCTATTCTCACGGATGAACTCGATGAGCGCGCTTTCCTATTTCGGGTCCAGATTGGCACTGATGCTAAACTGCTGAGATGAATCTCCTAGAACAAAATCAAGAAGCTTAGTCTCATCAGCCGACTTAAATTTCATTGCCGGCTCATGTTCCGTAGTCGGCTTTTTCAGAGAGGTCATATCTGTTGGGTCAACATTGTCTTTGTAAAACTTCAACTCCTCTGTTGCACAAACAGATTCTGCATAAGCTGCATCACCTTCCTCACATTCTAAGGCCACCTTCCGGCTGCCGTGAACCGTAATGGTCCCATTATGACCCGGCATCTTGAGCTGTAAGTACACATAACACGGCCGTGCCATGAACTTGGCGTAAGCCGGCCGTCCAAATATAGCATGATATGGACTTCTTATCTTGACCACCTCAAAGGTCAATTTCTCCACCCTGTAGTTATTCTCATCTCCAAAGGCCACCTCCAACTCAATCTTGCTGACTGGATAAGCTGACTTACCAGGTACCACACCATGGAAAATAGTGTTCTGGCTGAGGTTCTTATCAATCAACCCCATACGACGGAAAGTCTCATAATAGAGGATGTTGATGCTGCTGCCTCCATCCATGAGCACCTTAGTGAACTTATATCCTCCCACCTGAGGAGCCACCACCAAGGCCAGGTGACCCGGATTATCCACCCGGGGAGGGTGATCCTCCCTACTCCACACTATAGGCTGCTCAGACCATCGCAAGTAGCGTGGAACCGCTGGCTCAACAGCATTCACAGCCCTCTTATGAAGCTTCTGATCTCGCTTGCACAGACTGGTGGTAAACACATGATACTGTCCACCGCTAAGCTGCTTTGGATTGGTCTGATAACCTCCCTGCTGCTGCTGATGACCCTGGCCAGACTGCTGATTAAAGCCCCCTTGACCATTCCGAGGATTAGAATTTGAGCCGCCGCCCGGGCCATGAAAACCGCCGGCGCCTGAGCCGCCGCCCGGGCCATTGTAATTCTTAAAGGCCTTCATGATTGCACAATCCTTCCATAGATGCGTCGCTGGCTTCTCTCTAGAGCCATGCCTTGGACAAGGCTCATTCAACAGTTGCTCCAGCGTCGGGCCTGACCCGCCGCCTCGGGGAGGGGGCCTCCCCTTGCGTCGCTGGTTATTACCTTGTGAGCTGGCGTTGGCTACAAACTCTAGGCTGCCATCGGCCTTGCACTTGCCTCCTCCTTGGTTTGCCGGGTTATGCTGAGGACCCTTGCCATTGCCGTTCTTCTTTCCCTTCCCCGTCCTTTCATCATCTGAAGGGGGGTCCTTGGTACCATCAGAATCGGCGTACTTGACAAGAGCCGCCATCAGTGTACCCATATCATTGCAGTCGCGCTTAAGCCGCCCGAGTTTCATCTTCAGGGGCACGAAACGACAATTCTGCTCCAACATTAAGACTGCAGAGCCGGCATCCATTTTATCTGACGAATGTATGATCTCTTTGACCCGGCGAACCCAATGCGTCGTGGAGTCACCCTCCTGCTGCTTACAGTTAGTCAAATCCACAATTGACATAGACTGCCTACAGGTATCCTTGAAGTTTTGGATGAATCGGGCTTTCAGCTCAGCCCAAGACCCGATGGAATTCGGTGGTAGCCTTTTCAACCAAGTGCGGGCAGTCCCATCCAACATCATGGTGAAGTACTTGGCCATCGCCGCCTCACTGACCTCCAGCAGCTCCATGGCCATCTCGTAGCTCTCGATCCAGGCTGCGGGTTGTAAGTCAGCCGTGTAATTGGGCACCTTCCTAGGGCCTTTGAAGTCCTTAGGCAGACGTTCATTGCGGATAGCTGGCACTAAGCAAGGGACACCCCCAGTCCTGGTAGGGATACCCACGTCGACGGAAGTCGTTGGATAAGCCGGGGGAGTCTGGTACGCCGTCAACTGAGGCACCTGCTCCGCCTCTTGCCGCGCTCTGTCTTGGTCTGCTGCGTGAAAGGCTCCGTTATGAGCCGGGCCATGGCCAGGGGGCGGGTCATGGCGTCGAACGTTACTTGAGCCTGTCGCTGAGACCATGTGTCTGCTGTAACTCGGGCTCCGGCCTGGACGAGGGGTCGAGTGGATCCTGTCCCGGTTGTAGGAGTACGCCTCTTGCTGCGCCAGTGCTATCTGAAGGAGTTCCCTGACCCGGCGGGTTTCAATAGCCGTCGGAGAGTCGTCGTCAACTGGGAGAGCCGCCAGCCGTGCTGCCGCGGCGACCATGTTCTCCAGCGGGTTATTATAATGACCCGGTGGTATTGGCACGTACTGAGGCGGGGCAGGGGGCACCTAGGGAGGCCCCATCACTTGTGGCTGAATAGGGGTCCCAGACCCGGGCACTATGACCCCTGGCGGGTTACTAGACCCTGCACCTGGCGTGTTGAAGAGGTTTCGTGGATCGTAAACCGGAGGGAGTCGAGACTGGGCCTTTTGATGCCTCCTTCTCAGGACTTCATTGGACGCGTTTTGATCCATCGTGAGCCGGAAGGACTGCGCTTGAATCAACTGGGTTTGGGCATCGAGAGCCGCCCTCTCCGCCGCCATCCTGATCCCTTCCGCTGCCAGATCCTCCTTAGCTTTCACTAGATCCAACTTTAACTGTGCCACCTCCGCATCATGCTGAGCTTGATCCGCCGGGTCAACCGTGGCGGTTAACAGAGCCGTCATCTTGTCCGTGAGATCCATCAGCACCTGAGCCGGCGAGGGCACCGGGTTTTCCATTCCAGCAGCAGGGTTCTGAACAGGCTGCGCACCGGCCATGAAGATTCCAACCCGGCTTGGCGGCTCAAACGGGTCCGGAATACTGTCACCATCGGAACAACCTATGAGCCTGCCATCTTGAAGTTGATACAACGAGTTTGACTCATCTGTGGTCGACTCGCCATCAGAGCCGGCGGCCGTCTCATCACCGGATCCAGATCGATCAGAGAGCCCTCCATGGATACAGCCCACAAAAGCATGCCTTAAGGCAGGCCGGGCCCAGGCGGGTCGTGCACGCTGAGCCGTCTTGATGAGATCGGCGCAGAGATCCGACTCAGGGCCCGACTCACCAATCTTGCCAATGAAAACATGAATTCCGCCGAAGGGGACCCGGTACCCGTACTCGATTGAGCCGGCGTCGGGGCCCCAGTTTGCATCGTCGATGTAGAGCTTGCCGCGACGACTCTTGGTCATCCGGCCCACAGCGTATCCCTTGAGCCCTTCAAAGCTGCCCTTCAAGAACTCAAATCCACCGTGCGCTGGCCCCACGGTGGGCGCCAACTGTCGTGGAATTGTCACGGCAGTTGTCCTCGAGCTAGGACTTAGTCGTGGAGCCATCGCAACTAGGAAGCTTGAAGGGGTTAAGTGGGACAAGGAACACGAGGGTTTAAACTGGTTCGGCCCCTTATAGTGAAGGTAAAAGCCTACATCCAGTTCGAGGGGGTATTGATTAGGGTTTCGATGACCAGGGAGCTTAACTGCTATGCCTGGCTCTCGACGATCTCTTACTTGTCCCTAAACCGCTGCCGGGTCGTCCCTTTATATAGGGAGGCTGACGCCCAGCAGCTCTCAGAGTCCCGGCTGGCTCACAAGAGTGTCCGGCTCGGACTCTCAACTATTCTTGCCTTACACTACATGTTCTACCAGAATAATGATTGTAACTACGGGCCTTAAGCCATATCCGGGTCTTAAGCCCATCTTTGGCCCACCGTCTTCAGGCTTGTCGCCGGGCTTCTGGCAATGACCATTATGAGTAACCCGGCCCCTCCTGGCGGGTGACTCTAAGGTCTATATCCTCAACAGTATCCCTAGTAAGTTTTTCATTGCAAATTCAAATTTAAAAGGTGAACAATATGGTGGTGAGAAAACTTTGTATGTATGAAGCATATGCCCACACACACACACAAACACACGAACACAACAACAATCCAATAAGTATAGTGCATCTATTTTTCGAAACCATGCATGTATGACACGAATTCAAAAATACTCCTTCTGTTCCTAAATATTCGTCCTTTAGAGATTTCAACAAGTAACAACATACGGAGCATAAGTGAATCTACACTCTAAAATATGTCTATATACATCCGTATGTGCCAGTCCATTTGAAATCACTAAAAAGACTAATGTTTAGGAACGAAGGGAGTAAAATGTAAGACATGCATGGTCCTCAATTCAATATTTAAAATGAACAGGAAACTGAAACATGAATATTAAGTCTAGTACTACAGTACATGCAAATGTTGTGTTTAGGCGGAGCTATGTAGATTGTCGGGGGTTAACCCCTCGACCTTAGATAAATTTGTGAAGCTCTGTTTAGGATTGTTTAGATTATATTTGTCCCCACCCTAGCTCCCAAACACCGATTGGTTGTGCACCCCCTCCTCCCCGAGATAATATTGAGGGAGTCCTAGACTAAGGGGTCCTCTGGCGTCCGGCCTGTTAGCCATGGGCCGGACTGATGGGCTGTGAAGATACAAGGACCGAAGACTCTACCTGTGTCCGGATGGGACTCTCCTTGTCGTGGAAGGAAAGCTTGGCGATCAAATATGTAGATTCCTTTCTTTGTAACCGACCTTGTGTAACCCTAGATCCTCCCGGTGTCTATATAAACCAGAGGACTTAGTCCGTAGTGGAGAGATACTCATTAGCGTAGTCATACAGGCTAGACTTCTAGGGTTAGCCATTACGATCTCGTGGTAGATCAACTCTTGTAATACTCATATTCATCAAGATTAATCAAGCAGGAAGTAGGGTATTACCTCCATAGCGAGGGCCCGAACCTGGGTAAACATCGTGTCCCCAGTCTCCTGTTACCATCGACCTTAGACGCATAGTTCGGGACCCCCTACCCGAGATCCGCCGGTTTTGACACCGGCATTGGTGCTTTCATTGAGAGTTCCACTGTGCCATCCCCAAAAGGTTTGTTGGCCCCTTCAATCATCAACAATGATGCTGTCCAAGGAGAAACTTTCCTCCCCAGACAGATCTTCGTGTTCGGCGACTTCGCACTGCGGGCCAACTCGCTTGGCCATCTGGAGCAGATCGATAGCTACGTTCCTGGCCATTAGGTCAGATTTGGAAGCTTGAACTACGTCGCGGACATCCGTGGAGACTTGATCTTCGACGGATTTGAGACCGCGGCGACCACTCCTTGTTGCCCCGATGAACATGACTTAAATCTGTCATCGGACCACATCCAGGAGATAGCAGACCGTGCCATCCGAGGACGGGAAGCTCAACCCCGCCATGGAGGTTACAGATTCCGTGGCGTTGGAGCCGCACATAGACTTAACCTCACACATATCTGTGTCACCGGAACTCCGGACTCGTCTCCGGCCATAAGTTCTGAACCATGTGCGTTCGCGGACACCGAGCTTGATCAGTTATCGATCTTTGAATTCAGCGCCACAGACATCTTCCGACACTTGCCCCTCGGCGATGTGCTGAACTCATTGAAGAATCTGTCCTTGGCGGGGGACTCACAACTGAATTATGTCCGGTTTGAACCGGAGGCTGATGTTGGGGGAAAATTTTGCATCCCACCCACCACCCACTTCATAGCCACTGTCGAGGACTTAACCGACATGCTTTATTACGGCTCCGAAGACATCGATGGTATAGACGATGATGCCGATGAGGAGCAAAGCCAAAACCCGCCATTTACTGGACGCTGGACGGCCACTTCTACGTACGATGTGTACATGGGGGATACACCCAAAGCAACCAACGACGATGACAAAGAAAATCTAGTTGAGAATAAACCTCCTGAGACACAACACAAACGCCGGCGTCCTCGGCGCCGCTCTAAGTCACGTCCTTCAAAAGACAGCAATACTAGCACCGGAGAAAATAATACTCCGGACAACATCGAAAACAATGAAGACCCAGCTGAGGTAACATCCGAACAGGAGGAACAAGAAAACGTGCAAGTTAGCCCCGATGAACAGGCCATGCCCAACGACTCGGAGGACGGTAGTTATCATCCGCTCTCCGAGGATGAGGAAAGCCTCGGCAACGAGGATTTCATCGTGCCCGAGGAACCTCTCGAGCAGGAGCGCTTCAAGCGCCAGCTAATAGCCACTGCAAGGAGCCTGAAAGAGAAGCAATAGCAGCTTCAAGCTGACCAAGATCTGCTCATCGACAGGTGGACTGATCTCCTGGCAGCCGAGAAATAGGGCCTCAGACGCCCAGCCAAGAGTTACCCGAACCGCAGATTGCTACCTCAGCTTGATGAAGAGGCTCCGGAGCCCATACCTCCCTCGCATAATGCGGCCGATCGACCACTACGCGGTCGGGATAGTGCGGTGGACCGACCACCACGCGGTCGGGATAGAGTGGCAACTCAGGCCGAACATCAGCGCGCCCCACCGCCACACAAAAATAGAGACAAAACAGTTCGGGGTTATACATACGACCTTCGGGAGGACCTGGACAGTAGAGCAGGATATACCAGATCGATTTATGGATCGCGAGGACGTCCCTCGACACGCGATAATGGCTACCTATTCAGACGTGACAAACCTAGTCACGCCAGGGCCGACAACCGCAGACAGACTCCATCAGAGCTACGTCGCGATGCGGCAAGATATAGAGGCGCCGCACACCTTCTTTGCTTCACTGATGAAGTAATGGATCATGAATTCCCCGAAGGGTTCAAACCCGTGAATATTGAATCATACGACGGGACAACTGATCCTGCGGTATGGATCGAGGACCTTATCCTCTACATCCACATGGCCCACGGAAATGACCTCCACGCTATCAAATACCTCCCACTAAAGCTAAAAGGACCAGCTCGGCATTGGTCAAATAGCCTGCCTGAAAATTCTATCGGCAGCTGGGAGGACTTGGAAGAAGCCTTCCTCAACAACTTCCAAGGTACATATGTCCGGCCACCAGACGCCGATGACTTAAGCCACATAGTTCAACAACCTGGAGAGTCAGCCAGGAAATTTAGGACTAGGTTCCTAACTAAAAAGAACCAGATCGTCGACTGTCCGGATGCCGAAGCCCTAGCGGCCTTTAAATATAGCATCCGCGACAAATGGCTCGCCCGCCACCTCGGCCAAGAAAAGCCAAAATCTATGGCAGCCCTTACAGCACTCATGACCCGCTTTTGCGCAGGTGAGGATAGTTGGCTGGCTCGTAGTAAAAACACAGCCAGCAAGGCAGGCCCGCCTTCCGAGGTCAAAAATAGCAACGACAAGGTCCGACGTAACAAACACAAACGCTAAAGCAATGGTGATAATGCCGACGTGTCGGTGGGAAATGACAGCTATGGGATCACGAGGATCCCTTTTGCGGTTGCGGGGCGCTGGGTGGTGAGGAGAGCAAAATCAGCAGTCAGTACAAGCACGCGGATCGTTTACCCAGGTTCGGGCCGCAGAGATGTGTAATACCCTAGTCCTGCTTGGATGTGTATATCTGTGTTCTTGAGGTTCTCGAACTAGCTACAAGGGGTGTAACTTATCCAAGAGTGCGAATCCTTCTCATGGATGCCCTGGGTGTCCTTTTATAGGCAAAGGGATCGCCACAGTGGCACCAGGAGGTGGCATCAGGGTACCGTGGTGAAGCTTATCACTAGCTATTACAGGACAAGACGCATTTAATGAGCCCCTAACGTGTCCCCTCCACTTTACCGCCGCTTCGCCCCGCCTTGACACGCGCCTGGGCCAGCGAGGCGGTGGTGCCATGCAGGCAGGCAAGCAGCTGAGGTGGCGCGGTGGCGGGGCCTTCACGAAGATTTGCATGCCACAACGTAGGCGCCTCCCGGGCCTTGGTCCCAACGCGGTTGGCGGCGCTGGAGGGACTGGGCTCAAGGGTGGCACGCCTTGCTTGCGTTGGGTAAGCTGCCCTGGCAAGAATCTTGCTGGGGGAAACCACTTCGCCCTCTCGCTCTTTATGCCTCTGTCTTGGCATTGCTTCTCTTTGCCTTGTATCTGTCCTCCCTGGCAGGGTAGGATGCTCCTTGCCGGGAAGGTGGCTTGAGTCTTGCTTGCCGATGTCGCGCTTGTCGACGAAGATGGATCCTTTTTAGTGTAATTGCATATAGTCGTGGCCCATGCCCGGCGGTTAGTGTAGCCCTGGTTTTCACTACACCGACAGTAGCCCCCAGGCCCGACTTCAGTGGAGAACTCCATGAATTCGATGCTGGAGACAGGACCAAGCTTGGCATGGGTCACGGTTGTTACATCTACTCTTCTGAAAAAATACTATTTCCGAAAAGATTGTTCCCAAGAAAGTTGCACTCAAAGGAGCCGCCAGCCCCCGAGGCTACTTCCGTGGAAATTTTTGGCAGAGAACTCTATAGATCTTGATGCTAGAGTGTGGTTTTGTTCCCTTTCTTGCTCCTGGCAAGGCTGTTGCTGGGAAGTCTTGTGTTTTCAGCGGAGAATTTTGACGTTCTCGACGCCGGTTTCCGGCAAGCTTGTCGCCAGGAAGGCTTTTATCTTCAGTAGAGAACTTCGATGTTCTCGATGCCGGCTTCCGGCAAGCTTCGCCAGGAAGGCTTTTATCTTCAGCAAAGTACTTTGATGTTCTCGATGCCTGTTTTTAGCGGAGAACTCTGGAGTTCTCAACACTGCCAGGAAAGCTCATGGTGGAGAACTTCGTCGTACTTGACACCGGTTCCCGGCAAGATCATTGCTGGGATGTCTCATGGCGAAGAACTTCGTCGTCCTCGACACCGGCTCCCGGAAAGGTCGTTGCCGAGAAGGCTCATGGCGAAGAACTTCATCGTTCTTGACACCGGCTCCCGGCAAGGTCGTTGCCGGGAAGGCTTATGGCGAAGAACTTCGTCGTTCTTGACACCAAGAGGATTGGTCCTAAGGGCGTTGCCAACCCCCGGGCCATAACTGTGTTTAAATATGACAAGTGATTAGCATCAAAAGTGCATGCAACTCGCTTGTAAATTCTGACTTCTGCTAAATATTCCCTTGCTTGCCGGAACACCTTCCGGTGCGCACGCTCCAGTCGGCAGCGCTTTGAGGAACGGGTCCTTGGCAGCTTGCCGGGAACGCCGCCTTCCGGAAAGATTTACCTTCCCAGCTTTAGCGCAACTGCACATATTGTCGAGCGGACTCAAGGCAATTAGGAGCGCGACTAGCCCCGGGAAGGCTCCTCAGCATACGGGGTTACACAGAAATCTCAAATAAATAGTGCATGCTATCTTCCTGTTTGATCTTCCCTTTGTACGTCCACCCTACGCTAATCGGGTAGGCTTGTCGGCGCGTAAACCCAGGGTGGCACCTTGAGGACGGATCCCCAATGGCCTGCCGGGTGTACTTGTAGCCGAGCGAACCACCTTGCCGCTCTCAACGCAGCCACTCGAACTCTCGAGCTTGACTCGAGTCAGAATCGAGAGCGTTGCCAATTGCGGAAGGCTACCCTGTCACTCTCGACGCGGCCGCTCGAGCTGTTGAGCGGACTCGAAACAAAACAAGGGCATTGCCAATCGCGGAAGGGCCCCTTTGCGTGCAGGCTTTCATACATAGGGCAGGACCTTTGAAGACAATAACTTCATATATAAAAAGGGAATTGCTTAAGGTTTCGCATGACTTAGCTCTTTTTCTTCCTCTCGTCGTGCGAACGCTCGCCGCACTCGCCGGCGGGGCTGCTCGCTTGGTCTCCTTCTTCCTCGGAAGCCACGGCGATGAAGAGTTGTGCCACTGGCTCCAGAACCAGATGCTCACTACTGCGCCACATCTCCTACCTGGCGCGCCAAAGATGTCGGTGGGAAATGACACCTATGGGATCACGAGGATCCCTTCTGCGGTTGAGGGGCACTGGGTGGTGAGGAGAGCAGGATCAGCAGTCAGTACAAGCACGCGGATTGTTTACCCAGGTTCAGGCCGCGGAGATGCGTAATACCCTAGTCCTGCTTGGATGTGTATATTTGTGTTCTTGAGGTTCTCCAACTAGCTACAAGGGGCGTAACTTGTCCAAGAGTCTGAATCCTTCTCATGGATGCCCTGGGTCTCTTTTTATAGGCAAAGGGATCGCCACAGTGGCACCAGGAGGTGGCATCGGGGTACCGTGGTGAAGCTTATTGCTAGCTATTATGGGACAAGACGCATTTAATGCGCCCCTGACGTGTCCCCTCCACTTTACCGCCACTTCGCCCCGCCTTGACACGCGCCTGGGCCAGAGAGGCGGTGGTGCCATGGAGGCAGGCAAGCAGCTGAGGTGGCGCAGTGGCGGGGCGTTCACGAAGATTTGCATGCCACCACGTAGGCTCTCCCGGGCCTTGGTCCCAACGTGTTTGGCGGCCCTGGAGGGACTGGGGCTCAAGGGTGGCGCGCCTTGCTAGCGTTGGGTAAGCTGCCCCGGCAAGGCCCTTGCCGGGGCCGTGGAGGCCGCCCCGGCAAGGATCTTGCCGGGGAAACCACTTCGCCCTCTCGCTCTTTATGCCTCCGTCTTGGCGTTGCTTCTCTTTGCCTTGTATCTGTCCTCCCTGGCAGGGTAGGACGCTCCTTGCCAGGAAGGTGGCTTGAGTCTTGCTTGCCGATGTCATGCTTGTCGGCGAAGATGGATCCTTTTTAGTGTAATTGCATACAGTCGTGGCCCATACCCGGCGGTTAGGGTAGCCCTGGTTTTCAGTACACCGACACGACGAAACTACAGTCAACGCCGGATTCAGCGGCTCCAAGTCCAGCCAGCGGAAGAAACCGTAAAAAGAAACAATCAGGGACCATCCAGCCTAGACTGCATACTCGATCGCCCGTGCCAGATACATGGCACCCCAGACAAACCAGCCAATCATACCAACAAAGATTGTTGGGTTTTTAAACAGGTCGGCAAATTAAACGCCGAGAACAAGGAAAAGGGATCACAAAGCGAGGACGATGATGAGGAGCCCCGGCAACCGAACACAGGGGGACAGAAGAAGTTTCCCCCTCAAGTCAAAATAGTGAACATGATATATCCTACACACATCCCCAAAAGGGAGTGCAAGTGCGCACTCAGGGACGTCTACGCGATAGAGCCAGTCGCCCCAAAATTCAATCCATGGTCGTCATTCCCGATCACCTTTGATCGTCAGGATCATCCGACTAGTATCCATGGCGGTTCAGCCTCGCTAGTCCTCGACCCAATCATTGATGGATTTCACCTGACGCGCGTCCTTATGGACGGAGGTAGCAGCCTCAATCTGCTCTATCAGGATACAGTGCGCAAAATGGGCATTAATCCATCATGGATCAAACCCACAAAGACTATCTTCAAAGGAGTCATACCAGGTGTAGAGGCCCACTGTACGGGGTCAATCACACTAGAGGTTGTCTTCGGATCTCCGGACAATTTCTGAAGCGAGGAGTTAATCTTTGACATCGTCCCCTTTCGCATCGGCTATCACGCACTGCTCGGACGGACCGCATTCGCTCGATTCAATGAAGTACCACACTATGCTTATCTCAAGCTCAAGATGCCCGGTCCACGTGGCGTCATAACGGTCAATGGAAATACGGAACGCTCCCTCTGTACAGAAGAGCACACAGCTGCCTTAGCAGCAGAAGTACAGAGCGGCCTTGTCAAGCAGAACCTTAATTCGGTTGCCGAGCCCACGGACACCGTTAAGAGGGTCCGAACTACCCTGCAGCAGGACAGATCGGCTCATCAGGAGCTCGACTAGCAATTCGGCATCCGTCTCAGTCGCGATCAAGTGGTGGCATTCGTACCGCGCGTACATAACTACGGACTCAAAATTCCATGGGCATTGACGGGGGCATAGCTAGCTTGTGATCCACAGTACGGCTCAACCGGCACCGGATACACACATACTTTCACTTTTATTCGTTTCCTTTTCAGGTTTCAATCCCGCAGGCCCCATCTATTGGCCTGATCACCGGTTCTCTTGAAGGATAAACACACCAAGACGGCGAGAAACACAGACGTATGGGATACTTTCAAGGTGGTTTCATTAACGATCACTCTACCTATTTTTTAGGACCCACATGCAGCTCTCCCTTGGTTTTTGGGCATGTTAAATAGCATGTTGCTTATCGCACTACTTGTATCAATGCGCCTTGACGTATTAATCAAATTACAATGGAAACCGTTCGTGGCCCGAGCTTTAGGGCCCCAGCTTATCACCTTTGCACCCTTCCTGTTTTCTTTTCTTTTTTTCTCCCCTGTGGGTAACCTTATCAGGTAGCACCCGTACACTTTGGTACGTTTTATATTTGCCAGGGGCTTCATAGCACCCCGCACTACGGCAACAAAAGTCCGAACACTTTTTTTAGTATAGTTCGGCACCCCGAATTTAGCACTATATGCATTGGCTCCGAATCATGTCTTTGGTCAATAGTTGGGTTGCTCGGCTCCTATGCTTGCTACCTTACGTTCCACTATATCGGCTAAAGTAGTAAAGGGAGAACTACTGCGATTGTGCCTTGGTTTATCCAAAGGAGCAGCTCAGTAGAGAAAGCCGAAAACTAACTGTCATGATGCGGCGAGAGCCGGTCAGCTCTTCGGAGGTTGCAAATCGTTGGAGATTTCTTCCGCATTACGCGAAGGATCGGTACTTCCCGATCAGGCGCTTATAGCACTCTAGTTCAGATTCTAGGGGCTGTGCCAATATTTTTATTGTCAAACTCCTATGGCTAAGTGAGGGTGTTAAAGCTGCATAGCCTGATTGCCTGGTTCGTTGCGCTAAACAACTCCTTCAAGGACCATATAATTGGATCAAGAGTGTTTAGATTCCATCCCGAACACCTCCGTACTAGCTACGTGGGGGCAGAAGCCGACGACTGGCCAACCCTCAGATCTCATAAAACACGGCCGCACAGGAGGTAAATTTTTTAACATAACAAACATTATATTACAAACCCACTTTGTTTTATCATACAAGGTAGAGGCAACTCGAATGCATTCATTCAAAGAAAATGTCTTGCGAACACTGCGTCGCTACAATACGAGAACCCTCCAGGACGTCTCCAAAATACCGCTCGGGTGTGCGGTGCTCCTTGCCCTCGGGTGGCCCCTCGGTCACAATCTTGATGGCATCCATCTTCACCCACCAGACCTTGACGCGGGCGGAGGCCATACGCGCGCCCTCGATGCAGACGGACCGCTTGATGGCGTCCAACCGAGGACACGCATCCAACAACCGCTTCACGAGGCCAAAGTAACTGCTGGGTATAGCTTCGGCTGGCTACAGCCGGATTATTAAATCCTTCATGGCCAGTTCGGCTACCCTGTGCAGCTCGTCCAGCTGTTTTAGCTGATCCCTGAAGGGCACCGGATGTTCTGGCGCAAGATATTGCAACCAGAACAGCTTCTTCGTGGAGCACCCTTCTTCGGCTCGGAAGAACTCCGCGGTGTCGGACACACTATGTGGCAGATCAGCAAAATCCCCTGGGGAACTCCGAATCCGGGTTAGTAAAAGATACTTCCTCTTCACATAATTGCTTTGCATACTAAATGCCTTACCCGCCACGATCTTCCTGGCCTCCTGGATCTCCTGGAGGGTGCCCTGGGCATCATTCCGGGCTGTCTCTGTGCTCTGACGAGCCTTGGCGAGTTCGGTCTCTTGAGCCGATGCATCGCGCTCCAAGGTCTCGCACTTCCTCACCGCGTCCTGGAGCTCTTGCTGGACCTCGTTGACCCGGGCCTTGAGCTTCTTACGGGCGGCCTGCTCCTTGACAGCCTTCCCCTTGGCTTCGGCCAGGGCCTTTTTCAGGGCCTCGACCTTGGTCGTCGCTCCTATACATATCATGACACGTCGGTCAATATATATCATTTTACTCTTTTCGAATATATAACGGGTTATTAAATACCTTGCTTCTCCTGGAGCTGCCTCCTCACCTGGCCGAGCTCCTCCTTGGACTGCTTCAGTCTCTGCTTCAGTCCGGAGACTTCAGCAGTATGCGAGGCCGCGGCCAGCAGCGACGTCTGCGTATTCATTTCAGACATATTTAGTTAGTTTCCTGCAATAGGGGATTGATCCTCTGTCCGACTTTTCTTTCCGAACACCGCACAGTGTCTCAGGGGCTACTGTCTGTATTGGGATCTTCTCTTTTTGCGTCGCTTACCTCAAAACCTGTCAGCGGGCTGTTGCAGGCTTCGGTTAGTCTGCTCTTGGCGGACTGAACCCTTTCAATTACCGTGCCCATAAGAACACGGTGCTCATCCACAACGGAAGCGCCTCGCAGCGCTTCCAGCAGATTATCCGGTGCCCCTGGCTGGACAGGGGTCGCCGGCGAAACGGGCATAACCTCCTCTTTTGAAGGAGGTTGCACACCGGATTCCGGAGCCGTATTGGTCTCCGGAATCGTATTCGGCTGAGGGCCGAACTGAATGCGGCCCTCATCACCTGTCTCCATGGGGATTTGCTCCCCTTGGTGTCCGGCGACGGAGGTTTCGCCTTCTAGCGCCTCTTGAACCTCCCCCTGGCCTGGGAAGGTCCTTCGAGACAGTACCTCCGCGTCGCCCTGGCCTTGGGAGAGTGAGCGGCCGGTGGTGACTCGCTGGCCATCGCCCTCGAGTCCAGCGAACCCCTTGATGAGGATCGCTGGGATCTGTCGTGAGCCGGACTGCAATGGCATACTTAACCATGTCAATACAATGAAGAGGAGAGGCTGGATATATGGGTATGTACGAGTCTTCGCACTTATGATGCAGCCCGGGGCTTAGTGCGGGGGCGTCGCTCCGGACTGCTGTCGACATCCCACGCGGAGTTATCCGCGAGGGAGCCCTTCCCCTTTTTGGACGTCTCCGCCTCCAGATTCGTGGAGGCCGCCCTCTTCCTCTTTCCCCCGTCAGGGGGAGGGATCTCCTCTTCCTCCTCCTCCTCGGCAGCGGAGGAATGGGTCTCGTCGTCTTCAGACGTCGCGTCCAAAGCACCCTTGCAACGGGGGCCAACTTTGGCCCCCTTGGCCTTCTTCTTGGCCTTATTTTTCGGCGGCCGATAGGGCGCCGGAACTAGCATCTTCGCCAGGAGCGGGATGACTGGCTCTTCGGGCAGCGGAGCCGAACTCTGGATCCGCTCCGCTCTCTCCGTCCACACCTGAAAAAATACAGCAAAGATTAGGCATCCTCCTTGAATAGACAAGTAGAAGGTACGCCTTGAGAAAAGGAAAACTTACCGCATTGGTGGGATGGGTGTGATCGTGCCCACGGTCTGAATCTATGACCGGCGGCTTCTCGTTACCCTTGAAGAGCAACTTCAGGCATCTTCGTGAGTAGTTCCGAAGAGCCCCCCAGGGTCTGGTGCTTCTCCGGATCGAATTCCCATAAAGGGAAGCTTTGGCTTTGGCAGGGGAGAATCCGGCAAACCAGCATCACCTGGATCATGTCGACGAGCTTGATGTTTTTATCCACCATACTCTGAATGCGCGTTTGCATCGCTATCAGCTCGTCTGACGTAGACCAGTTGGGGCCCTTCTCCGTCCAGGAGGTGAGCCGCATTGGAGCTCCGGCCTTGAATTCGGGAGCCGTCGCCCAAGTGGCGCCGCGTGGCTCTGTGATGTAGAATCACTGCTTCTGCCACTCCTTGACAGTGTCCACAAAAGTGCCCATGGGCCAAGTGACGTTAGGCATCTTGCTCACCATGGCGCCTCCGCACTCCGCATGCTGATCATCCACCACCTTCGGCTTCACATTGAAGATCTTGAGCCATAGGCCGAAGTGGGGCTGGATGCGGAGGAAGGCCTCGCACACGACAAGGAATGCCGAGATGTTGAGGAAGGAGTTCGGGGCTAGATCATGGAAATCTAGCCCATAATAGTACATCAGTCCGCGGACGAAAGGGTGAAGTGGAAACCCCAATCCGCGGACGAAGTTAGGGAGGAAAACTACCCTCTCAGTAGGCTTCGGGGTGGGAATGACTTGCCCCTTGGTGGGCAGACGGTGGGCGATTCCTTTCGCCAGATACCTGGCCGCCCGAAGCTGGGTGATGTCCTTCTCCTTGACGGAGGAGACCATCCACTTGCCTTGGCCTCCGGATCCGGACACGGTTGAGTGCTTCCTTGAGGTGGAGAAGATGGGAACTTGGGCGCTGAAGCTCGAGAATGAAAAGAAAGAGAAGAAGAGGAGACGTGGGTGAAGAAAGGAAATCCTTATCTCCTTATAAAGGCAATGAATATTGAACGCCTCCCCACTCGCCTTAAAACTCGCCTGTTCCCAAGGGCTGTGTAAACGGCATGGTTGGGTTACCCACGTCCGTATTAATGAGAATCCCGCAATAAGGGGACATGATCTCTGCTTCGACAAGACGTGCCAATGGCAACCGCGTCTCGAAACAAGGGGCAGCAGACGAAAAACGGTTCAAGATTATGACCGGGCGGACGTGATGTCATGTCGCAAAAAGTTGTCAGCGGATTGGACTCATGGAATATTATATTCTCTGCAGTTGTGTGTGGTGTGTGTGTTACAGGTCCGGACACGATCATTATGTCCGAAGACTATATTGGAGTTTGGAAGGAGGAACCCGCCTTGCAATGCCGAAGACAGATCTATGCGCCGGATACCTTGTCATTGAAGCCAGGTTCAGGGGCTACTGAGGGAGTCCTGGACTAAGGGGTCCTCTGGCGTCCGGCCTATTAGCCATGGGCCGGACTGATGGGCTGTGAAGATACAAGGACCAAAGACTCTCCCTGTGTCCGGATGGGACTCTCCTTGGCGTGGAAGGCAAGCTTGGCGATCAAATATGTAGATTCCTTTCTTTGTAACCGACCTTGTGTAACCCTAGATCCTCCCGGTGTCTATATAAACCGGAGGACTTAGTCCGGAGGGGAGACATACTCATTACCATAGTCATACAGGCTAGACTTCTAGGGTTAGCCATTGCGATCTCGTGGTAGATCAACTCTTCTAATACTCATATTCATCAAGATCAATCAAGCAGGAAGTAGGGTATTACCTCCATAGAGAGGGCCCGAACCTGGGTAAACATCATGTTCCCAGTCTCCTATTACCATCGACCTTAGACGCATAGTTCGGGACCCCCTACCCGAGATCCGCCGGTTTTGACACCGAAAAATATCATCTGCCTCCACACCTTATATGCTATATGCTGATACGAGTTGCTTGGAGCTTGTAGATCTGAGATATAGCAGCTCATGTGATGTCTTAATATTTTTACAGGAAAACTTAATGAGTTTGAGAATTGCACACAATTTGTACAAAAACTACTCAGATGCCCTTGGATCCCATATCCAATGACCTCGAAGCTTGTATCACCGTAGCATCTAAGATGAAGGAGGACATCATATTCTCCTGTATGTAAGAATATCATGTGCTACCACACCTTAGATGCTTTGGTGATACAAGCTCTTCGGAGCCGTTGGATTTGTGACCCAAAAACTCCTCGGTGGTTCGAATGGTTTTTTGCAGAAAAGCTCCCAAAGAGTTCGGCTACTGCTTACAAGCACAAAGACTGCTCAGATGCCATTGGATCTCAGATCAAACGACCTCGAAGCTCGTATCACCGTAGCATCCAAGCTGCAAGAGCACCTGATGTTTTCTCGGACGGGTGAATATGAGGTGCTCCCGCACCGTAGATTCTATGGTGATACGAGTTCACGGAGATCTAACGGCCCACAGTAGGAGGTTTTAATGTTTTTGCAATATACGACTGAGAGAGTTTGGGAATTGCGCAGAAAGTACAAGTACTACGCATGTGCCATCTGATCACAGATCATATGACCTAGATGCTCGTATCACCATAGCGGCTAATTAAGCTATGGGGAGCACCTAATATGAGCAACGGGGAGCCGTTGGATCCAAGATGCAGCGGCACACATGAGGCCTGAATGTTTTATTTGCAAAAAAACCTTTGGAGAGTTTGGAAATTCCGCATAATTACAAAGACTACTCCCAAGCCATTGGATCTCACTACCAACGATGTAAAAACTCGTATCCAAGGTTGTTAGAATCGCGATTCTGTTATACGATTCTACGACTTTATGATCCAAACTTACCCATCTGATTCTACGATTTTAGTTCATAAAATCTACGTTTCTACGATCCTGGTAGTGAAGATTGTACGATTTACGATTCTACTATCAGAGCTCCGATCCGATTCAAAATCGCGATTTTGACAACCTTTCTCGTATCACCGTAGCATCTAAGTTGCGGGGTGGATGTCATATTCTATGTTGTTGTCATTTTTGTTTGTAAACTTGCAAAATACATGTAACTCGTGCCGTTACTTGTCTAACGACGCAAAGTGTTTGTTCAAAAAAACCATCCGACACTGAAATATCGGAAGAACACAGAGGGGTCCCACTTGTCATTGATGAAATTTGGACCTAAAACTGACAAATCTGAAAGACGAGATTCGAACTGGCAACCTGGACTACAAAGCGTAGCTCGATAGCCTGAAACAACAACGGTTGTTGGCTTTGTCCCATAACTTGATTTTATACAGTATTACGTTGAGTAGAGTAGAGGGAGTGCCTCGTCAACACGTGCATGACCGTTGACTCACTTACTGGTGGGTCCCAGGTCTGCGATCTCTCTCTCCTCTCCATCGTCTAACCTTTAGACGCACGGGCACACACGAAGAGCGGAGCTAGCTTGCCGTGGTGTTATTATAACTAAAAAAGCTTGGAAAATAGAAGAATCGCCTAGAACAAGAGACGTTATGGCTGGTCGAGACGGAGCTAACCACACCTATCCTCCGTGCCACGTTAGCATGATGAAGCTGTGTGGCTAGTGGGGTGTTTTTGACCGACTGGCTGGGTCCCAAGGTTGAACCATAGGTACTACTGCGTCTGATATATTTTTACATGCACATTTTTCCTCTGTGCCAAGACGTGGCACACCCTACCACACGGTTTCGGGGTCCTCCCGGGTGGTGCACGCATATATTCTTCCTTGCCGAGACGTGGGACGCCCTACCGCGTGTTTTTGGGTCCTCCTCGGTCGTAGCACCGAGGCAAGTAAATGAGTCATCAAATCACGAGAAACCACCTTTCCCGCCGAGTACATCAGTGAAGCACGGTGGCTAGCTAGTTGGGCTAGTGCGACCGATTAGCTCGGCCGCCGCCACATTTGTTTTTTCACCCTTTTTTTATCTCCTTGCCGGCAAGTAAATTTAAATATCCACCGCGGCGTTGCTCTAGTCTTTGGGCGCGACAGGATTTTTAATTTTTTGATTGACGGGAGCAGACACGACAGGATTTTTAATTTTTTGATTGACGGGAGCAGGCGTGGCAGTAATTAGTCACGATGACTCCGCCTGTAAAACCCGCTGCTCCCTGATGTGAGAAGTCGTCGACTGGTGTCTTCCCATGGTGAAAACCTAAAGATTCCCTGCTCCTCGGCTGGCTCCCTCCGCCTTCCCGTACATTGCATTTCCTTTCAGCCGTTTCGCCCCCTTTGCTTCCTCTCCCCATTTCTTCTACCTGGTGCCATGGCGGTGTAGCAGATCACGGAGTCTGAGGTGAGGCGTCTGACACAGGAGCTCGAGGCCAAGGATGCGGAGCTCAGGAGAGGAGTGCCATGCTCCTTCGTTATGTGTGGGAGTTCACGGAGCTTCAAAAGCGGCAGGCGTCCACCACAAAGATGCTCAAGGCGTCGGTGGCGTTGCTGCAGAAAGTGGGAGATACGATAGGCCATCAGGGGAGGCGGCTGGAGCGGGAGCGGGCCGATCGTGACGAGCTCCAGGATCGCCTCAGCCACTTGGTAGACCAAGTTATCAAGCACGTGTTGCGGCTGCGCGATGCCTACCGTCGTGCCAGCGCGACCATGCCGGCCATCGGGCTAAACCCATTCGACCACCCCATCAACTTCAACGAGTTGCGGCTTCTTGACCTGGTCTCCTTCTTCACCTATATCTCTGAGGAGCCGAGCCGTCTCCGCGTGATGGTGGGGGCGGAGCTGGACAAGGAGGGGTTGCGGGCTGCCGTCGCCGTTGCCGGGCGAATCCTCTCAGGGCTCCGTCACCGGAATCCATTCGTGCCATTGGACGCCGTCTTTGAAGAGCTAGCTCCCGTCGACCAGGAGCGGGCTTTGCGGGCCGTTGCACCCTGCATCACCAACGTCGTGCGCCTAGAGAAGCGGAGGGACTTCGTGGTGTTTAGGCGTCCTCTGCATGGGCATGTCCATGCACTACAAAAAAATACACTTCCGTGATGATACGTCTTTGTCACAGTAGGTCACGTTTTCTGTCATGCATGTACATCCATGACAAATTTATGACAGAATCAAGATAGTCATACATGTGATGTCGTAGAAGTGTTCCATGACATTACCAGAATTATCATCACGGAAGTGTCCACTTCCATGAAGATAAATCGCGCGTCACATAAGTGCTTTCGTCAAGGGTGACCGACACGTGGCATCCACCGTAACGGAACGCTGTTAAGCTATCGGGTCCGGTTTTGGATCCGATAAGCCGTTAACAGCCCTGACCAATGGGGATTTTCCACGTGTAAAATCATCATTGGCTGGAGGAAACACGTGTCGGCTCACCGTTGGGACAAATGTAATCCACTCATTGGACCCAAAGCGCCTATGATACGTCGACACGTGGCATGGCCCAACAGAGGCCCATTCCTGTGAAAAGGCCGGCCCATTTGACTTGGTCAAAAGGTGGCGGGCTGGCCCATGGCAAGCCTGTTAACGGCCTGTTCGGATATAGCCCATTTACAGCCCGCTAACCCAGGGCCCGTTTACGGCCTATCCGAATTAGGTCCAGTAGCGTCATTTGGGCCGTCCAATATAATTCCAGCCCGTTTTAACTTCTGGCCCATGTATGGCCCATGACGTCTTTCGGCCCATATGAGGCCCTTAGTAACCCTCGACCCCTTAACGGCCCGTGGTAAAACTGGCCCGTAACGAACAGTGTATCACTTTATACCCATTAACGGCCCATTATTCCGTTGGGCCGTTTCTAGCCCATGTTATCTTTCGGCCTTCTCAGGGCCCATTTATTCTTGGGCTCATTTCCAGCATTCGGTTACTTACGGCCCTTTACTGTCATTTTCTGCTTGTGGGCCAAATTCAGCCCGTGGTTACAGTCGGCCCGTTTGTGGCCCGTTAATACGTTGGACCATTTTCATGTCAAAAAAACCCGTTGGGCTGTTTTCATAGAGTTATCAAATATGGCCTATTAACGGCCCATTATTGTCCACGAATAGTATGGCCCATGATTGGCGAAATGATGATACGCCCCGTAGAAGGCCCATGGATCCTACGGCCCATATAGAAGGCCAATGGATCCTACGGCCCGTAGAAGGCCCATGGATCATACGGTCCGCGGGAGGCCCATGGTTACAACAGTCCGTGTGTTGCCATGATTATTTTGGCATAGTTTCCAAAAATAGGTTATTGTGGCCAGTAGAAAAACACAGAAAAAGAACTGCAGTGACTACAAGCAAACAACTAAACAAGATAATAAGGAAATAAATAAGCAAGCAATTAACGCTAGCCTATTACCGCTATTACACATATTACATCCACTGGGCATCAAAGTTCGCCACCAGTGCAAATATAGGGAACAAAGCAGCATATTACATACACTGGTCGTCAAAATTGGCCACCAGTGCAAATAAACGCGGCAGCAAAACAAGAGCATAACTGAAACAACTTCAGAAGAGCTCAAGAAACGTGGTATCCACCATGCTGGCAATAAGCTTAGCAAGCTTATTAGCATTGTCCTGTTTGGCGCTAAAATCCTCCAACGCTTGCTGTTGCACCAGAAAGTATGCATCTGAATGCTCCAGGGACTTCCGCAGTCCTTCCGCTTCTTGTCGCAGCACAGTTGATCGACGTCTTTCAGCTTGTTGTTGAGACTCAAGAAACCGAACTGATTCAGACCCTGAGTTTGAATACCTTGTGGAAGCGGTAGTGGCCAGTAACTCGAACACTAAACCAAGACAGGACTTTGGGGTTGTCTCACTGTCATCGAGATAGTCTTCCTTAGCTGTTTTATCAGCTTTGTTGCAGACCAACAAGGATGTGTCACTATCCTGAACCTTATCTGCATTACTTCCTTTACCATTGCTTAATAAGGCACTCTTCCCCAATATTCTGTCAGCATTCTAAAAGAAGAAACAAGCAGACACATAACAGGTTTAGCATGTACTAGTATATGAAACTCATTTCGGTGAACCAGTTCATTAGTAAGGTGGACATGATTAAACTACCAAGTCTTCTATTGCCAAGTACTAGTACATAATAAAAGCATCAAACAAACATATATCTATGTCCTATGGTCACTGCATTGTCTTGCCAAATCAAAATAGAGACACGGTTCAAATCATATCAGTTCAAGACAAAGCAGCAGTGAAAGAATACAAAGCGTGGGAAACTACACGGCACAACAAGATTTTAGATGGCTACCATGGGTCTACATGTACAACAACACTATTTTCTCTATTGTGATGCTAGTAATGTGCATGATATGAGAAGTCAACTGTATACACAATTGAAATTGAAATCAACAGAGCTATTGATAAGAGCAAGCTTGTTAAAGAAACATGCAGTGATACAAGAGCAAACCAGTATGCACGATAGAAATCATAGTTAAAAAAGGCGCGCCTAAGCGAGCGCTTAAGCACGCCTAGGATCTAGGCGTTGGAGAAACGCATTGCACATAACTACGCTTAATCTGTGCATAACTGCGCATAAGCATGCGCTTTGGTCAGTAAAGCGCAAGGCGGTGGCAAAACGCACAATTAACGCCTAGCGCTTTTTGGAACTATGATAGCAATGGAGTCTTAAATTAGAACAGTTGTTCTTCAGGTTTAGGCACTTGTTCTACATGAACAGAGTACAGTAAGACGCAAGAATATAGTACTTAAAATAGAAAATGAGATCATAGACCTTACCACATTCTTGGTTCGGGACCAGTACAGAACAAGGTGTTCCCAGTCATCATCTAGTAAATGTGTCTCAGGAGAACGTAAGGGAATTTGATGAGTTTCTTTGCCGGTGAAGTACGTTTTCTTCAGGTAATTCCGATACTGCCACCAAGCATTCTTGAAGATAGCAGGGGTATTAGCACATGTTACCTCATCCAGAGTTTCCAAATCGATCCTTCTCTATAGAGAAAAATGGGAAAATTTGCTGTATTATAATAAATCATGGAGGTAGGATGTATGGGACAAAGCAAAGTAATTTCCATGAATAACATTACTTACACATAACTCCTGGACAAACACCTACAACTGGCATTTTCCTTCATCTTCAGTATAATATTTCCAAGATGGGAAGATACGCACATACGATTTAACAACATCAAATGCAATAGATGCTAAACTACGACTAGCTGGTTGTGCTTCCTCCACAGGAATAGGTGTACTAACTGGTGGAGTTGGGGTTCGCCGTGGTAGTACTGGCCCTTTGGGCACTGGAGCTACCTTACTAACTGCTCTTGTTTGGGAGCTCTGTGGTGGAGATGGTGCTATGTCAACAGGAACTGGGTTACTATCTGCTGGGGTTGGGGTTAGATTGGGTGAAGCTGGTTCTCTGTCCATCGCAGTAGGGGTACAATCTGCGAGAGTTTGGGTTATGTGTGGTAGGGCTGGTTCTCGTGCATGTACAACCGGGGTGCTATCTCCACCAAGAGGTAGCACTATTTTATTTGAAGACCGTGTTTTTAGTCCGCTAGATGCTGGCATCACCTGCTCCAATTCAAATGGCTGATAAACAGGAAACATAGTTGAATGTACAGACATTGTATGAGAGACAGATGCAATAGATAGTGTGGAAAAAAGAGGACATGAAATAGTTGACATGTATATTGTTTAACTAAAATGGATAACATGAAATAATTTCACATATATGATGTCTATCTAAACTGGATAGCATAGCATAGCATAATTCAAAGATATGATGAATAACTAAAACGCCGTGCCAAGTTAGAGCATACACCTCGGTGGGGGAATAGGACTGGTCATCTGTCTCTGAATCCATCTCTGAGGAGCTATCGGGGCCCAACAAGAGATCTGCTTCGACAGGTAGCACTGTCTGCTCTGAAGGCCTTGTTTTCACTCAAGATTTTTCAATCTCCCACCCAAATGGCTGATTCACAGGAAGAGTAGTTTAATGTACAAACATTATCGACAAATGGAAATGCAATGAAGAAAAGGATGGGCAAGATATCATTCAAATATATGATGCCTGGTTAAACAGGATGGCATTGCACATTTCACGTATATTATGGCTGGCTAAAAGACATGAGACTGCATAATTCCCATATATGATATAGAAACTAAACAGGTGGCGACAGAACATGTCTAAACTAAGCAGATGACATATATGATGTCAAAAGTAGGCACTGCAAGGCAACATATGCATGATATGACTAACATCATCATGCCAAGGTAGAGCAAACACCTTGGGGGGTAAATAGGAGTGGTCAGCGGCATCTGAATCCGCCTCAGAACAGATATCTTCCTCTGGATTACAATCTGGAGAGAGGTGGGGAGGGTTTGCCATTGAACCCACCATCGAGCGATGTCTGCAGGACATTGTATTGCTGCGCAAAACTCTTCTCTTTTTCAATACATGTTCAGCATGACTGTGTACAATATCTGACATGCATACGAAACAAATATGGTGAGATTATGTAAGGAGAGCATGCAGAAATTTAGAGTGATGGTAACAACCAGTGGATGGATCCAAAAATAATGATAGCAGGCTGACGATTGCTTTAATTTAATAAAAAGACAGATGATGATTTCTTTACTATTTGTTTCCCACCCAAGATGAACAACATAGGCATACCCTAGGTGAACTAGATATTAGACAGAGACTCTATTCATTGCTTCCTCGATATGTGCCCCACAACTAATTTAGAACTCAAATTTGGACCTGACTTGGAGTCCAAGAGGTGAACAGGACGATAAAGTAGCAGGTAATTTTAAGCAATGCATAACATAAGCAGAATCAAAAGAGTGCGACCTCTCTTGTGGACCCGTGTACTCCTCAGGTTCATCTGCTGAGTCGATGATGGTGATGCTGTTGCGGTGGGTGCCGACGGCAGTGCAGGATATTTGAGGCAGTGAAAGACGGTCAGGAGTCGTGATGTCTGGTTTGGTGGATGTTTCTGTCGATGGAGCAGCTCTGGTGAGGTGGATGACGTCGCGGCAGGAGCAGGACAAACCACACAAAGTTCCCTTCAACACCTACCTGTAACTGAAGTAATTCTATAAGGGCTCATTTGGCTTGCATGATTCTAAAAACGCAGGGATAGAAAAAACACCGGAATAGGATAGGAATCCACATGGTAAACAGAGCATTTGTAAACACGGGATTTCGGTCAACTTGGGTGTTTGGTTTACAGGAATTGGAAGAGCAGAGGAATGCAAAGAAACAAGGCCAAAATAAAGTGAAACCATATGAAAGCGTGTACAGTTAGAATGTTATTCTGCCACTAATGCACTAGGTCTTGTTTTCATGCATAAGATTTTGAAAAGTAGGTCCAGGTGGATGTTTTGCTTCATTCCTTTCAACAAAATGCATGAATAATTGAATAGTAGAGTGCCATTGGAAAATTCCCAATTGCTATGTTTTTCCGTCGAACCAAAATAGCCCTAATGGATCGACATGAATGTATAGTAATAAGTGATGCAACAAGTGTACAACCTCTTTGCCGTAGCCGTGTCGACCTCAGCATCATTGGGTTGGTCGCTGAAGCAGTTGAGGCCGAGGTGGCTGTCGGAGGTGTGGAGGAAGATCTGAGGAATCTGTAGATGGCGTCCAGGGCACTGCTCTGTTGTGATGGATCGTTCTGTCGTTGGAGCAGCTCCGGTGAGCCGTAAGACATCAAGGTTGAAGTAGCACAAGACAGACATCGTCAATCTCAAGTGGGGTTCTAGTAGCATCTCCAATAGATGATGTAAAATAGATGTAAAATTTACATCACCAAAAACTACCTGACTACACCAGATGAGGTAAAAACTGTTGACTCTGAACTTAACTGTCGAAACTGAAATTTACTGTGGAATCTGAATGTTACTGTCGAAACTGAATGCAATGGTAGTAGAGAGGCACTTGACATGTAGTTTAGGGAGGGCCTGCAGTTCATCTTCAACCTGTGCCCCCCTGAGCCGCCAGCCACCACCGGCCTCGCCGCCGGCCCCCGCGCCGCCTCGCCGCCCCGAAACAACTCCCCACCGCCGCTCCGCCGCCGCCCCGGCCAGCCCTATAGGCCCCCCGCCCCCACCCTGAACCCTAAGATAGATAGTGGGGTACCTCTCCGATGAGCCCCCATCCCCGCTTCGGGTGGTTCTTCCTTAACTCCGGCGAACCCCCCCACCCCCTGAAAATCGACTGACCCAAAAGTCGATTCAGTCGACTGAAGTGTAGCTAAATTGGAGCAGAGCAGCAGCATGAGCGAGGGGGAGAGCAGTAGCAGCAGCGCGAGCGAGAGAGCGAGAGCCGGAGCAGAAGCAGTTGGGCGAGCGAGCGATCGAGCGAGAGCCGGAGCAGCAGCAGCAGCGCGAGCGGGCGAGCGAGAGACAGAGCAGCAGCAGATCCGGCTGGTATGGACGCCGCCGCCGAAGGGGCCTCGCACTGGGGGAGAGCCACCATGGAGATGTCGCCCGCGACGCCGGCTTCAAGGTAGCCGCTCCATGGGGGTGCGGGATGGAGCACCGTCGGCGCCGGGAGGTCGAGCTAAGGAGAAGGTGCGATGCGATGAGTGGTGAGGATGTTGCGGTTCCGGAGGAGCAGATTAAGGCGGCGCTGTGGGGATGGAGCAGCCGCGATAGACGAGGCGATCGTCGGAGTAGCTCCTTGGAGGTGGAGGATGGGGCGGCTGAACCGGTGGGACGACGAGATGGACGATGAATCCTCATCCGGGGAGGTGGACGAGGGACGTCGAGCTGTTGCGGTGGACGACGTCGTCAGGGAAGAGGCTCCGGCTGGGCAGCGGTGAGGTGGCGGGCGGAGGAGGTTGCGGTTTCGCGGCTGGAGCGGAGAGGTTATGGCGGCCTGGGATTTCAAATGGCAAAAAGGAGGCGATGGGAGGGGGTGAACCATGACTTAGGGACGCGCTTGTCCAAAATGTAGGGTGTGTTCCAAAAGTACCCCCCACCGATTTGACCTAGCGGCCCTTTCGGCTCAGGGTTAGAAGGGGGATTTCGCGTGTCGGGATTTGGCAACTGGAGGGAGTTTTCGCGCGCGTTGTAATTTCGGGATAGCAATGCGCGGGTTGTGAAGGCGCCAGTTTTGGGAGCACGATATCTGAATTTTCGGGATATAACAAGGCGCGGGTTGAATTTTAGGGACAAGCCTAACGTGTAATATTGTACTTATATGTACCAAATCAATTCGCACTTCCCTCAACCAAAAAGAAAACAAAAAAATAAAAGTATTCACACCACACAAAGAGAGAGTCTTGCCCCGTTTTACTATAAAAATGCTATTCAAAGCTACTCCCTCCTTCCATCTATATAGGGCCTAATGCGTTTTTTGATGCTAACTTTGACCAAATATTAGAGCAGTAATATATGACATGCAACTTACACAAAGCACACCGTTAAATTCGTCTGTGAAAGGTTCTTTCAATGATATAATTATCACATTGTGCATGTCATATACTATTAATCTTGTCAATAGTCAAAGGCGGTCTTAAAAAACGCATTACGCCCTATATAGATGGAAGGAGGGAGTTTGAATCCATGTTATGTCCAATTAAATTTTTTTCCTTGCTGTATAATGCATGTAACCTACTCATACCAACATTTTAGTGCATTCCAAATGTCTATACTACCGCTGCAATTCGAACTGAATTTGAATTCGTTTCTCTATTTCAATAAGAATCTACAATCATGATTGTTGCCAACTTCAACCATCATTCGTGTATTACCTTAATAACACACCTCATGATTACTATAGAGATAGATATGAACTATGTGTACTACATGAACTCAAATTCTATTTTTTGAATACACTTGATGTTGATTCCAAATAATAGTACATTTGATGTACTAACTATATATTCATAATCTAAACCATGTTCCATACGTGTACACCGTGTTTATCACACATAGTATAGTGCCCCGCCCCCTACATTATGACAAGTATTTAGACCTGAGCTGCAAAAGCCACACATTATCACAAATTATGATCAATGTTCTATATATTATACGTAGTACTAGCAAGATGCCCATGCGTTCCACAGAACATCAACATGATCAAGGGGAGGCCTAATTTGCAAATATGGAGAGGGGTGTGGGTATCTTTTTTCAAAATTGCCATAGTTTCCTTCCTATCCGTCAGATATAAATCGGACGGTCTATATTGCAGGATGGCAGGCACACTATCATCAACAACTCCATTTTTTTGTAAGAGTAGAGATAAAATATATTATATGTAGTATAACATGTTCATAACCACACCATGTGTATCACCGTTATATATATTCACACATGCATGGGTTTAAAACACTATGATAAATTCTTCAAATATATGAATTCGCTTTTTATAATGAAGTATGATCTCTATTCGTCTTTTACACCCACACAATCCTCTTATATTTGTAGCTAGCTAGCGCTAACTTTCTCTCGTGCATGCACACACCCGCATCCCTCTCACCCTCCCTCAGCATTCTCTAGCTCCATCGCGCAAATTCGTCTTTTCACTTTAGGTCGTTCACCCACGGTGTGTGTAGGCCCCCAGCTCCTTCTTTACGGCACACATCGATTGATATACCTCTCTAGCCAGGTGTGCCTAGCACAAAACACAAGCTTCCCCTCTTCTCTTATCACCGTCCATGCCTCACTCCCACCACTCTTTTCATCGATCTCGTACTCGCACACTCCTCCCCCTCGATATAGTATGACTCTCGCACCACCTCCTAGATGCATCCCTCTCTCTCTATCCTTCTCCTCGTGCCTCATTTGCTTCTAACACACACATGCATGTATACCGATCGACATCCCAACATATACCTAGGTCGACTTTAACTATTCCCCCCATCGATCGACGTACCTCACAAGTTATGTCTCTCCTTTCTCTGACAAAGGATGATTGATCTTCCTATGTAGTTATGTCTGCTTACCACAGCCATATCGCCCCCCTCATAATTCGTGCATGCCTCCTGACCCGTCCCTCACACACACGTGCATAGACAGGCAGCCATCCCCTCTCTTATTGATATTGCAGGTGTGCCCTCCGGTTGTCTAGCAAGCCTATCCCACCATTTCTTAGAAGCAACTCCACTACCACCCCCTCCAACACTCTAGCTTTGTCTCTCTCCCAACCTTATTCCTGTCCTACACATATGCATGGATGTCGATCGATCTCCCTGAATACATGAGGTAGATCGATCTCCCTTAATACATGAGGTAGGCCTCTCTCCTCCTCCACACATATACCTGCCATTGTACCTCTATAGTTAATTAGGCCTCCCTCCCCCACCACACACCGATAGTCGAGTGCTGTAGGTAGGTATCCATGCCACAGAGAGAAACTACACCTGTCCCCTCTCACGTTCCAGTAGGCCAGCCACTCTATATCTTTGACATGGGCACACACAAATTCGATGGCACTCTTTATCGATCACGCGCGCACACACACACACATCATCCCTCTCTTCGATTCTATGGACACCTCAAGCCGATGATACCTCCACTCTCTTCTCGTGGATTGCCCCCTCTATATATATGATATATCCAGGACTCTATTTCACACACATTGCATATGTTACATTTTTTGATTAACCCCACCCCCCCCCAAAAAACTCTCATGAACCCACACACTATATCTCTCTATGTTTGTATCTCTCTCACACAACCCCACGTAGGTGGTGTACATATACAAGAAGAGAATAGGTGCACCGTGCACGTACTCACGCTTCGTGCCCAGCCACACCTGCGCAGGTACATGGTGGAGCTCATTTCTGTACGAAATGGCAGCCCACGTGCTAATTTGAACGCGTGTAGCAGTTGTTTACCTACGGAGGTCGTGTACCACGCATGCACGAAACAAAGTTTGACTTGATGCATTGGCGCGTTAGTTTTAAATAAAGTTATATCGCTCAATGGCACGTACACAGAATATAAAACGATTTTTATGGAGAAAAAGGTAGTCCGCTCCACTATATACAATGGAGCCAGCTTGCCTGGTTTGTCTCTCTTCAGAGTATCTCACACAAGGCTGCGGTGGCCTCTCTCTCTCTCTCACCATTGGTCACTGATCCGGCCGCATCCCGTCCGCAGGCGGAAAGGGAGGACGTGCATCGTTTCTCTGTTCGACGGCGCCGAGGCAGCACGTCCCGATCTGCAGTACACGCCGTTTTCTCTGACCAAGTTCCGGCGTGGTAGGGCCTACGCCACCTGCTCGCTGTCGCAGTATGGGAAGATTCCTCCTACCGCCGCTCACCTAGTTACATCTCGACAACCTCCAGGTATCCCCTCCGGCCTTGCTCCACTGCCCGTCTTCCCACGTCGCTGCATGTGGATCTTCCATAGTTCTTTGCCCAAACGTAGCTCGTCCGGCGTACTTTCCATATTGCAATCTCGTCCTCAGACCATTTTAGACAAACACAACCGTGTTGTTATCTTCCCTTAGGACAAGGAATATGCTTCTTTTTTGTCGTCGCATGTGTCATCAACTGTTATTGGCCAGTAATTGTTTCCTTTCTACCTCTTCTTTGCAAATAGGGCTATCCATTTCACCTCGTTGCTATTGCGACCTTTTGGTGAACTGCACAAATCACTTTTTTCTTAAGAGTGTTTTGTGCAGTTCTACCAAAATGTCACACGGGCAACGTCTCTACATTTCAGTGCGACTGCACAAAGGGAGATTGGTTTTGCTCTATCCTCCTCATCCAACTCCGAGCCTAATCTTCTCCAACCAGTTAGTCTTAAGAGAGACTGCAAAGGTGACCGGCTTATATTTGTGTGTTTATTGTTTCATCAGTAGTCCTCTATTATCGTAATCACACTTAATATCTTTGGAACAGGGATGCTCAGCTCTATTTTAGTGGAACTGCACAAAATGATAGAATGTTGCATGCTCCAGACAACTACTTTTTTCCCAACATGCCTTGTTGATTTAGACAGAGCTGGGGGGACGTTGCTGCCAATGAAAGCATGGATCAATTTTAATTTAACACCTTCTCACAACTTTGTCTTCAGTTGTGATGTAAATATTAGCTCTGATTAGCAAGGAAGTTAGTTTTTATTGTTTCCGAAAGAGCATCGATGGCAAGACACACGAAACAAAAGCTGAAAGCTCACACCATTGTACAATTTCATGTCGTTGGAAAATTATTTGTATAGTACATCAATTATGTAAATAAATGCTGGAAGCTTGGTAGCATTGCCAGAAGCCTCTTCAGCATCCGGGTCCATGTGCCCTGCACAAAATTATACTCCTTCATTCCTAAATATTTGTCTTTTTACAAATTTCAAATGGGCATATTTTAGAGTGTAAATTCACTCATTTTGCTTCGTATGTGTAGTCCCTCCGTTCCTAAATATTTGTCATTCTAGAGATTTCAACAAGTGACTACATACGGAGCAAAATGAGTGAATCTACACTCTAAAATATGTCTATATACATCCGTATGTAGTAGTCCATTTGAATCTCTAAAAAGACAAATATTTGAGTAGTCACTTGTTGAAATCTCTAGAAAGACAAATACTCCGGAGTATATTTAAGAACCGAGGGGGTAGTGCACAGCCACATGGGAGACTCAGACCGGTCGTTGCGCCGCATTAATAGTGAGTAATGAGCAGTCAAATCATAAGCCCCACCTTTCCCACTGTAAAGTCACTCGGAAGAAGCAACCATCAATACGCTCTTCTTTGAATCCGCTCATACTACTCCATCCGTCACTGTTTATAGAGCACGCTTCAGAAAAAGAGAAAATCTCTGGGACCAAGGCGACTAGCGATCGGCCTGAAAAATAGCATTGGTAGTTATAGCACGTCGTCTATTACTAGAGGAAATAATGCGTACACACATGCATGCAGTGCTTCCACCCCGGGTACACACATGCATGCACTTACTCCACTCCGTAGTACTACATCGAGAGAAAATTGCAGTTACCACGCCCTAATTAATTGAGCATTAAACCAAACGCGTCTAAAGTCTCTCTGGTGGTGGAAATGCATTGAGAGAAATGCATCATAATGAAGCACGCCCTGTAAACTGTGACGGAGGGAGGAGTAGTATGAAGGTGCAAAACCAAGTATGCGTATGGCTAGTCGGCCAACGCACCTCCTCTTGGCATATCACTGACATGTGGGACCGGAGTGTAAGAAAACTGATCTCAATTGACAGCAAAATGGCCAACCCACCGTTCCTTGAGAGAGACGAGGAGCGAGAACACACAGATGGGCTCGCACGGAGGCCAAGATATATTCGAGAATGGTTGATCGATATCATCATTATATGTTGGGCTACTGTTTTCCGCCCTTCTCCGGAATAAATGTGTACTTTATCAGAGATTAAAAGAAAATAAGAGTACAGAAGCTCCACCATGCGGTTCTAGTAGTAGTACTACTCGTACTACTAAACCTTGCGCTTGGCTCTTCGCCTCTTCGTGAAGTCGAACAATGATGGTACTCCACATGTTCGGTACGACAGTGTATGCCTCTGGCAATCTGACACCGAATGAACTGATGCATGTCCACCGCCTGGGTGAGAGTACGTTGCATTAGTCAAAGCGAGCTTCACCTTGTCCTGCAAGCTTCTCCTCGTTCTGCGAGTTGACGGGACACACCAACAAGTAGTGCTAGTCCATACTCCCTCCTTTCTGGTTAATATGGCTTAATCTTTTTTGCGGGTAAATGAGAGAGCTTTATTCATATATAAGCATTCTTAGGACGATCAGCCCAGACACTGGTCACTAGGAAGCGAGGTACGCCGCAAAAAAAGAAGTAGGAAGCAAGGTGTTTCATCAAGCCAGCTCTCAACCACATTCAAAGTGCAGCAAGCACGGTTCGCACAAAGATGTGCCGCATGGTTTGCTGACCTGTTTACATGCTGAATAACAAAAAAAGAGGAAATATTACTGAGCGCTCCTATTTGTAACAGGATATGAGCCAGAATTAAGGGAGAATTGTGGCGAGTATTCCATGCAATCAACTTCCATTATCACATGCGAGAACCCTCGAAGAGAACCAAATGTGTTGAAGATTCCTTTATCACATTTAAAAAATATAATAAGAGTGCAGACGCTCCTCCATCCGGTTCCTAGTACTAGTATAGTACATACCTCTATAGACAATAGTAGTAGTACTAGTACTAGTAAACTCTGCGCTTGGATGTTCGCCTCTTCGGGAAGTGCAACAATAATAGTATTAGTATAGTGTATGCTTCTGGCAATCTGACACCGAATTAACTGTTGCACGTCCACCGCCTGAGCGAAGGAGAGCTTGCATTAGTCAAAAGTTTCTCCTTGTCCTGCGAGCCACCGTGCGCAAGCTTCTCCCGTCCTGCAAGCTTCTCCTTGTTCGGCAAGTTGACGGGACACAGCAAAGTAATGCTAGTCCATATTGCCTCCTCTTCGGTTAATATGGCTTAATTTCAAACGAGATAAATACACTGTCTGTCACCGTATATTTGTAAAAATATGGTCAGTGGACTTCATAATATGCTCATTGCGCTCAATATATACATTTTCCGGTGTTTAGACGGTCACTAGCTCACCCTGGCTTAGTATGTGTGTGCATGCACGTGTAGGTTGAGCACTTGAGTGTGACCGTGTGTGTTCCGTCGTGTGCTCGGACATGCATGCATTAGAGTGTCGCGCGCGTTTTTGCATCTATGTGTACGTGTGACTGTTGCATACACGTAGGGGGAGTACGTGTAGGGGCCACTAAAGGAGCAGTCAAATCACACAGTAAGTTAGTCGGAAGAAGCAACCATCATTTCACTCTTCAATGACTCGTACACAATATAAAATGGTTGATATGGAGAGAAAAAGAAATCCACTATATATACACTAGCAGGAGCCTAAGCTACAAGCCTGCTTGCTTGGGTTGCTCTCTTCACAAGCATAGAACGACGGTCCACACCGCTAGTCACATATCCGGCCTGATCCCGCAGCTGGGGAAAGGGAACAATGTTCTGCGTAGACGGGGTCGACATCGGCGAGGGAGAAAATCCACAGTCATTGCGTCCCAATTGGGGGTCACCGCGGTATGGGCCGATGTCGCGTCCCAACCGCCCTTCTAGCTATAGCCCGACGTCCCAGGTAGTCCATCTTCCTTTTGGAGCCGGCTTGCTCCACTGCCGCAGCTCCCCACGTAGCTCCATCTCCATGTTGATCTTTCTCTACTTCTACCGGCTTCTACTTGTGATGAGTTTATGTCTCATGAACTAGTGCCAGTACTATTATTCTAATCACACTTCTTCAATATCTTTGCCATCAGGGATGCTCAGCTCGATTTTAGTGGAACTGCACATAAGCATCGTATGATCCAAGGGTGCCAGCCGTCTTTCCTTCGACAAGTTCTACCTGGCCAGGAAATTAAATCATGTTTAGGGTTTAGGGTTTAAGTCGTAGTGACCCGATCAGTAGTTTTTCTTTCGTACACGCTCTCACAACTTTCTTATTTAGTTGTGAAGTAAATATTGGTTATGATATGTGAATCATTGAGATGCATCAGCATGCGTGTTAGTTTTCCTTTGTATTTGATGGAATGTTGTAACGGGGCAACCTTGGAGTAGGAATGAAAATGGAGTGGAAAGTTTCTGTTTTTCCGGACAAAAAATGGAAACGGAGAGAAACCAACGTTTCGTTTCGTTGGATCGCGCCATCGAGCAAAACCAACGTTTAAATCATGTCTGTCGCGTTCGTGTCTCACCCTCCTCCATGGCTCGTCCCCACATGGTCGCTCGGCATGCCACTCACCGCAAACCGAGTATACGATAACTTTCCCGCCGGCTTGTTGATGGATCGCGCCATGGAGTACTAGTACTACTGGAAGAGATTGACGAGTTGGGGGAGGACAGCTAGCTATAGAACGGACTCCCAAGAACTTTTTACATGCATGTTGTGGCTGGCTATTGCGACCTTTGAACGCGGAGCAGTCGCGTGTGAGGGAGTCCTGGATTAGGGGGTGCTCGGACAGCCGGACTATATACTTTGGCCGGACTGTTGGTGTAACGCCCACGATGCGGCTATATCTCCCACGTGTCGAGGCACGACTTAGAGGCATAACCGCATTGTAGGTATTGTCGCAAGAAGGGTCATCTTCACACAATCCCATGTAATGAACAAGAATGGGATAACGAGAGTTGGCTTACAATCGCCACTTCACACAATACATAAATTAATTCATTCATCATCCAAAATCCACACATAGACCGACTACGGTCAAATACAAATGAAAATAAGATAACCCCAAATGCTAGATCCCCGATCGTCCCAACTGGGCTCCACTACTGATCATCAGGAAAAGAAACATAGTAACGACCACATTCCTTGTCGAACTCCCACTTGAGCTCGGTTGCATCATCTGCACTGGTATCGTCGGCACCTGCAACTGTTTTGGTAGAATCTGTGAGTCACGAGGACTCAGCAATCTCACACCCACGAGATCAAGACTATGTAAGCTTATAGGAAAGGATGGTGTAATGAGGTGGAGCTGCAGCAGGCACTAAGCATATATGGTGGCTAACATACGCAAAAGAGAGCGAGAAGAGAAGCATCGCAACGGTCTCGAAGCTAGAAATGATCAAGAAGTGATCCTGAAACTACTTACGTTCATGCATAACTCAAACCGTGTTCACTTCCCGGACTCCGCCGAAAAGAGACCATCACAGCTACACACACGGTTCATGTATTTTAATTAAGTCAACTGACAAGTTCTCTACAACCGGACATTAACAAATTCCCATCTGCCACATAACCGCGGGCACGGCTTTCGAAAGATAATACCCTGCATGGGTGTCCCAACTTAGCCCATTATAAGCTCTCACGGTCAACGAAGGATAAACCTTCTCCCGGGAAGACCCGATCAGTCTCGGAATCCCGGTTTACAAGACATCTCGACAATGGTAAAACAAGACCAGCAAGACCACCCGCTGTGCCGACAAATCCCGATAGGAGCTGCGCATATCTCGTTCTCAGGGCACACCGGATAAGCTAAGTGTACAGGTACCAACGTAACCCAAGTTGCCAAGGGACGGTCCCGCACGGTGCTCTAGTTTGGACCAACACTCGGAGGAGCACTGGCCCGGGGGTTAAAATAAAGATGACCCTCGGGCTCGCGAAAACCCAAGGGAAAAGGCTTAGGTAGGAAAATGGTAAAACCAAGGTTGGGCCTTGCTGGAGGAGTTTTATTCAAGGCGAACTGTCAAGGGGGTCCCATAAATCACCCAACCGCGTAAGGAACGCAAACTCAAGGAACATAATACCGGTACGACAAAAACTAGGGCGGCAAGAGTGGAACAAAACACCAGGCATAGGGCCGAGCCTTCCACCCTTTATCAAATATATAGATGCATTAATTATATAAGAGATATTGTGATATTCCAAAAAATATCCATGTTCCAACTTGGAACCAACTTCAACTTCACCTGCAACTAGCAACCTATAAGAAGGGCTGAGCAAAAGCGGTAACTTAGCCAAACAACGGTTTGCTAGTAAAGGATGGTTAGAGGCTTGACATGGCAATATGGGAGGCATGATATAGCAAGTGGTAGGTAGCGCAGCATAGCAATAGAACGAACAACTAGCAAAGCAAAGATAGAAGTGATTTCGAGGGTATGGTCATCTTGCCTGCAAGGTTCTCAGAGTTGTCGAAAGCTTGATCCTCGTAAGCGTACTCAACAGGTTCCTCATTCGCGAACTCGTCTCCTGGCTCTACCCACAGCAAAAACACAAGCAATGGAACCACAATCAATCACGGGAAATGCACAAGCAACATGATGCAAAACATGCATGAAATGCGAGATGTGATATGCGAGGCATATGCGTGCTCCGGAAGAAAAAGGATGAACAAGGCAGTAACTTGGCAAACCAAGTATGCCACTGGAAAGATGAGATGATTTCGGTCGAAATCGATATAAAGATCACCAGAAACGGATGCACGGTTTGCAAATGGCAAGCAAAACAAGAATGACAACGATTCCGCGATTAACAGCATGATAGCACTTAGAATACATCAAGTAACTATGCTACAGCACTCCAACATAGCAACAAGGCATATGGTAGTAATATACAGGAGATGCTTGACAAAATATGAACATTGAGCTACAGCTAGATCACAGCAGAAATGGTTCAAACAAGCATGGAAAAAGTGCAAAAGATAACAGGTTCACAGACTTAGTGAAATCACTGGACATGGCAGAAACAGCATCAGGTAGCAATGTTCAGAGCAAGCAATCGACATGCTACAGGAACTTAACGTAGCAAAACAAGGCATGGCATGAATCTACTAAATGCATAGAACAAAAGTCACTTACTGACCATGAGCCAAAAAGGATCAGAAGATATGATGGCATTCATGTAAATATAGCAAGTTTTGTTAACAGGTTTCAGACTTGGCAGAAAACAGAACATGGCGTTAACAGCATTATGAAGGCATCTTGGTGAGCTTGATTCACTCATCACAAAGAAATGCATGACAAAACAAGCATACCTACGGCAAGACGGCATGTTTATGAAGCTAACCATGGCAAGAGCAAATACATTTCGTGGAAGAACCAACTACAACAACCTTGGCAAAATTGAATATCATGTTAACATTCTGCCAGAAATATTTTATAGCAAAAGTAGAGCAAGATTGAGTCATGCTACGGCACTCCATAATTGCAAAAAGGAGCATGGATGGATAGAGCACACTCCATAATTACAAAACATCCTACATAGCATACTCAAAAGAAGCATGGATCTCTCTGTAGCCACATGGATACATGGAAACAAAATAACAGCAGATAAAAGACAGCAAAATCATAAGTCCCTGAAAACAGAAACAGCACGAAGCCTAGTTTGCATGCTTGTGCTAGTCACCACATAGATCACAAAAATACATGAAATAGACCTCCGTAAAAATGGAATGACATCGATCAAAACACCTGTAGAGCTCATGCCCATAAGATGCACACATCAAATGCAACAAAAATAACAAAACATCAAGTTCTGATAAGTAACAGCAGAAAACATCATATAGCATTCTTGCACCAGAGATTTGGGCATCAAGATGAACTCAAACGAGCATGGCACAATGGAACAAAATGAAGAGCATCTCGAGACGAACATTTTGATATATCATGCACACAAAACTGAGTAGTATGTAATGAGATATGATGCGATGAACATGAGCACATAATGCAATATACTCGGGACTTAGCAGAAAACGAGGGGGGGGGGGGCAAGTCAACCTCTCCCAGATCTGGATCCGCATGGAATCCGAGGACGGCCGGGCTGCTCACCGGAGTTGGAGGAAGTAGAGGGCGCCGGAGCAGGGGGGAGCGCTGGATCCGGCGGAGGGGCGCTCGGGCGCGGTGGACGCGGGTGCGGGCGGCGGCACCGGTGCGGAGGACGGGCGCGGCGGCGCCGGGCCCAGCGAGGACGACGAGGCGGCGGACGGCGGGGGACGGCGGCGGCGCCGGCGGGAAGACGAGGCGGCGGGGCGCGGTCGGAGCCGCGGGGCGACGGGGAGATGGGCCGGGAGGGCCCGACTCGGGCTCTCCGGGCTGCGAGCGGTGGGTGGCGGCGGCGGATTGGGCGAGGGCGGCGGCGGACGTGTTAGGCGGCAGGCGGACGTTTTGTCCGGCGCGCGGAGGAGGAAGAGGCTAGGGTTAGGACTGCGAAAATTTCGGGGGGGATTACCTATTTATAGCTAGAGGGAGCTAGGAGACTCCAAATGGAGTGCGGTTTTCGCCCACACGATCGTGATCGGATGACCGAAAGCATGGAGATGACTTAGATGGGTTATTGGGCTGTTTGGAGGGGGGTTTTGCTGCAACACACAAAAGGCCTTTGCGGTTACCCGGTTAACCGTTGGAGCATCAAACGACCTCCAAATGGAACGAAACTTGACAGGTGGTCTACCGGTGGTATACCAAGGCCACTTGGCAAGCCTCGGTCCATTCTGAGAACGTTTAACATCCGCTCACGAAAAGAAACAAGAGGGGTGCGCCGGTGCATGTGGGAGTGCCGGATTGCAAAACGGACAACGGGAAAAATGCTCGGATGCATGAGACGAACACGTATGCAAATGAGATGAACATGATGACTTGATATGAGATGCATGACATGAACAAAATGCAAAACGAAAGACAAAACCCAACCACGGAGGGAATATCATAACACATAGCCGAAAATGGCAAGAGTTGGAGTTACAAATATGGAAAGTTACATCCGGGGTGTTACAACACTCCACCACTACGAGAGGATCTCGTCCCAAGATCTAGGACTGAAAGAACTCCGGATATTCGGAACGGAGGTGGTCCTCGCGTTCCCAGGTGGCTTCTCGGTCGGAATGGTGCGACCACTTCACTTTCAGGAATTTGATTGACTTGTTGCGAGTCTTGCGCTCAGTTTCTTCAAGAATAGCAACGGGGTGCTCATGATAAGACAGATCTTCTTGGAGGTCAATCTCTTTGAAGTTGATAGTGCGCCTAGGAGTCTTGAAGCACTTGCGAAGCTGTGACACGTGGAACACATCGTGCACGTTCGCGAAGTTGGAGGGAAGCTCAAGTTGATAGGCGAGGTCGCCTCTTTTGCCAATGATCTTGAAAGGACCCACGTATCTAGGGCAAGCTTCCCTTTGATACCGAAGCGACGAGTGCCTTTCATTGGAGAGACGCGGAGGTAGACATGGTCTCCGATCTCGAAAGCCACATCACGGTGCTTGCTATCATAGTAACTCTTCTGGCGCGATTGCGCGGCTTTGAGATTTTCACGGATGACTTTACACATTTCTTCAGCCTCTGTGATTAATTCATTGCAAGAAGTTGGCGTTCACCAGTCTCTGACCAATTGAGAGGAGTACGACACTTTCTGCCATAGAGAATCTCGAATGGGGCCTTGCCCGAACTCGCTTGGAAGCTGTTATTGTAGGAGAACTTGGTATATGGAAGACAATCTTCCCATTTCATGCCAAAGGAAATGACACAAGCCCTGAGCATATCTTCAAGGATTTGATTGACTCGCTCGACTTGGCCACTAGTTTGAGGATGGAAAGCTGTGCTGAAGCGAATGTTGGTGCCCATGGCCTTCTGGAAGGAGTCCCAGAACTTAGAAGTGAAGATGCTTCCACGATCTGAAGAAATAAATTGTGGAATGCCGTGCAAGGAGAAATCCTGGAGGTGTAAAGCTCTACCAACTGAGCTGCTGTGATAGATTCTTTGATTGGAAGGAAATGAGCCACTTTAGTAAGCTTGTTGATGACAACGAAGATAGCATCATTTCCGTGCTTGGACTTTGGAAATCCAGTCATGAAGTCCATTTCGATATGATCAAACTTCCATTCTAGAATAGCAAGAGGTTGGAGGAGATCAGCTGGTCATTGGTGTTCTGTTTTCACCCTTCGACAGACATCACATTCATTCACGAATTGAGCAATTTCTCGCTTCATTCGAGTCCACCAATACGACTGCTTGAGGTCATGGTACATCTTCGTATCTCCAGGATGAATGGAAAGAAGAGAATTGTGTGCCTCGTTCATAATGACTTTCCTTAGATCACCTTTAGGAACCAAAATCCGGTCCTCGAAGAATAAAGTGTCTCTATCATCAATGCGATAGCACTTGTATTTGGAAAGACCCTTGTCGATATCACATTTCACCTTCTTCACCATGGTATCCAGGAGTTGTGCCTCACGTATTTGATCTTCCAAAGTAGGAGAGACTATGAGGTTGGCAAGAAAGCCTTGAGGAACAACTTGGAGATTCAGCTTGCGGAAAGCTTCACAAAGATCCGGTTGAAATGGATTGAGGATTAAGCTGTTGCAATAAGCCTTCCTGCTCAAAGCATCTGCAATGACATTGGCCTTGCCTGGAGTATATTCAATACTCGGATTGTACTTTTGAATCATCTCGACCCATCGAATTTGCCTGAGGTTGAGGTTGGGCTGAGTGAAGATGTACTTGAGACTCTTGTGATCGGTGAATATGTCCACTTTTCTTCCCAACAAGAGATGTCTCCATGTTATTAATGCATGGACAACTGCCGCCAACTCAAGATCGTGAGTGGGGTAGTTCTTTCCCTTGGGCTTCAACTGACGAGAGGTATAGGCCACAACTTTCTTCTCTTGCATTAACACAACACCGACACCTTGAAGAGTCAGGAGGAGTCAAGACAGGAGCTGTGACGAGTTTCTCTTTGAGAGTGTTGAAAGCAATGTCACACTCAGGAGTCCAGACATACTTCACATGCTTCTGGAGGAGGTTGTAAAGAGGCTTTGCAATCTTAGAGAAATTCTCAACGAATCTTCGGCAATAGCTTGCAAGACCAAGAAAACTGCGAAGCTGCTTGACATTCTGAGGAGGTTCCCAATTCACAATTGCAGACACCTTCTCGGGATTAACAGCGATGCCCTTGGCAGAGATGATATGACCAAGGTAAAGAACTTCATCAAGCCAAAACTCACATTTGGAAAACTTCACATAGAATTGATACTCTCTGAGCTTGTCGAGCACCAATCGCAAATGTTTGGCATGATCCTTCTTATTCTTGGAGAAGACCAAGATATCATCGAGATACACCAGCACGAATTCATTGGTATAGGGGTTGAAGATGAAATTCATCATTCGAGAGAATGTTGGAGGAGCATTGACAAGGCCGAAAGACATGACAGTATATTCATAAGAACCAAAGCTTGTTCTGAATGCTGTCTTGGGAATATCTTCTTCACGAATGCAAATCTGATGATAACCCATACGAAGGTCAAGCTTGGAGAATACTTTAGCACCTTTGAGTTGCTCGAATAGCTCATTGATGTTGGGAAGTGGATACTTGTTCTTGATTGTCTTCTTGTTCAATGGACGGTAGTCGACACAAAGTCGGTCCGTGCCATCCTTCTTCTGCACAAAAAGAACACCACAACCCCACGGAGATGAACTCGGTCTGATAAAACCCAGATGCTCTTGTTCATCGAGCTGTTTCTTCAATTCTTTCAGCTCCTTGGGTCCAAGCTTGTATGGACGCTTGCAAACGGGTTCAGTGCCGGGCTCAAGATCGATAATGAACTCCACTGGCCGGTGAGGAGGCATACCCGGAAGCTCTTCTGGAAAGACATCTTGGTACTCACAAACGACTGGAATTTGAGAAATTGCATTCAACTCGCCCTTCTCATTGAGAGAAAACAACCGAATAGTTTCATCACGAGCGGCATAGATGATAACATCCTCGGAAGAGTGTGTCAATTGAATTTCCCTGGCAGCACAATCAAGTTGAGCCTTGTGCTTAGAAAGCCAGTCCATCCCGAGAATTAGATCAATATCCGAGTCACCAAGAACAATTGGAGAAGACATAAATTTATAGTTGCCCATCTTGAAAGAAACATCTGGAATCATTCTGGTAGCCCTCATAGAATAGCCCGGAGAAACAACTCCCATGGGTTTTTCCAACATTTCCGAAATGAAATCATGCTTTGCAACAAATGATCTTGACATGAAACAATGCGATGCACCAGTGTCAAAAACAACTTTTGCAGGAAAGTCATTAACATGAAGATTACCCATTATCACATCAGTAGATTCCTCCGCTTGAGCTGCATTGATCATGTTCACCTTTGCAGATTTGGGATTATGCTTGACCACTGCATTGCTGGAAGATCTCACAGGAGGAGGAGGCGGAAGGCGCCTTTGGTTGAAGCACTTGTTAGCATAGTGACCTTTCTGCTGACACTTGTTGCAAGTCACCTCTGAGAGTGGACGATCATAAGGAGCATTCGACTTTGGAGCTTGATTCTGAGACTTGTTCTGATAGCCAGGGTTGGGTGGGTGGGAAGATCCATGGCCACCTTTGTTCTTCTGCTGGTAAGGCTGACGAAACGGAGGAGGAGGAGGCAACCAGAACTTCTGTTGCTTAGCAGCCACTAGTGAGGAAGAAGAAGACTGAACTACGCCCCTGACTCTCTTCTTAGAAGCCTCACACTTGAGCTGAGCATCCTCTTGCTTCAGAGCCATGTTGTAGAAATCATCATACTTGGTCGGCTCAAAAAGCACTAGAGGTAATTGCACATCTTCTCTAAGGCCACCTCTGAATTGATAGATCATGCTCTTTTCATCAGGAACGTCTTGCTTAGCAAAGCGAGCGAGTTTCTGAAACTGAGTATTGTATTGATACATGGACATGCTGCCTTGCTTGAGATTGCGGAACTCCTCACGCTTGCTCTCAACAACACTTTGTGGAATGTGGTGAGCTTTGAAGTCTCGGCGGAAATCATCCCAGGTAATCACACGACCTCCGCTGGAATCTTTGTATTGTTGATACCACTCGGCAGCTTGATCCTTGAGTTGAAAAGAAGCAAACTTGACAAAGTCCTCAGGCCTGACATTGCTACATTCAAAGTGCTTGTTGATGTCCACGAGCCAATCATCGGCGTCTGTGGCCTCGGCACAGTAGCTGAAAGACTTGGGCTGATTTGCGAGGAACTGGTTGAGGGTAGCGAAGTGAGGCTGATTGTTGCCTTGGCCTTGATTTCCTTGATTGCCTTGCCCTTGGGTGCGCTCTTGCAAGAGTTGCAAAATCATCTAAGCATTGGCGTTGGTGGCTGCCATGATAGCTTGCCATGCCTCCAGAGGCGGAGGTGGTGGCGGAGGGTTCGCCTGACTCCCCTCATTGCGTTCGGATTCTGACGCGTTGGCGGAGCCATCCTGAAGAGGGTGACATCCGTTAGCATCTTGATAGACAAATAGACAAGTTGAATCAACGGATAGAAATTGCAACATATAGTCTTCACAATAAACATTCGAACGAGGATGAACTAATGAATTCCATAGTAAATCATCGCACTTCCATAAGGTGAGAAGCCACTTGATAAAGGATTGATGAATAAAAATAAAAAGGTACGACTGGAACAAATAAGTGGTAAGGATTACCCAATCACAAACCAAATATCTGCGGGAAGAAATGCTAAGAGCTACGTGAATCCCACCTATGAACTCCCGAAACTTTCTGGTTATGCAATTTGGTGTTGGGGATACAGGGGACACAAAATATATCGCCCAAACTAGCAATCCCTAGATCCAGCTGTATCCATCCGTCAACACATAACCAAGAAACCTTCGGAAATCGTGTACCTCAACCTTCGAAAAGCATTCGTTATACGAGTTATGGCAATACTCCCGAACTCCCGCCCCAGTACTGGGTGGCGTCGAGGTGATCTCACCAACAACTGCATAAAAGAGATTTCAATGTCGGCGAAACTCAGGTATTCCAGAACTGCAACGATAAAATTGTGACGACAACACCTCGGAGCTCAACTCCCCGGGACACTGCCACAACCCCTAAATGTCAGGAGGCACCAAGAACAATGTTCTCGTCACAAAACCATCGGAACGATTCCAAGATACCCGCGTGATCCTCAATTTTTTAGTGAAATTTGAGGAGAGAAGAGTCAAAACTTCTACGTCAGGAGGCCTCACCAGAGCGACGAAGGGACTGAGGAGTAAAAAGAATCCTACTCTCTGATATATATAATCCTAAGACTCAAAACATTTTTGTTCTAGACTCAACAACGCCAGCGATTCGATCAAGCAGGGGGCTCCTAAGTCGGGGATGGCTCTGATTACCAACTTGTAACGCCCACGATGCGGCTATATCTCCCATGTGTCGAGGCACAACTTAGAGGCATAACCGCATTATAGGTATTGTCGCAAGAAGGGTCATCTTCACACAATCCCTTGTAATGAACCAGAATGGGATAACGAGAGTTGGCTTACAATCGCCACTTCACACAGTACATAAATTAATTCATACATCATCCAAAATCCACACATAGACCGACTACGGTCAAATCCAAATGAAAATAAGATAACCCCAAATGCTAGATCCCCGATCGTCCCAACTGGGCTCCACTACTGATCATCAGGAAAAGAAACATAGTAACGACCACGTTCCTCGTCGAACTCCCACTTGAGCTCGGTTGCATCATCTGCACTGGTATCGTCGGCACCTGCAACTGTTTTGGTAGAATCTGTGAGTCACGAGGACTCAGCAATCTCACACCCGCGAGATCAAGACTATGTAAGCTTATAGGAAAGGATGGTGTAATGAGGTGGAACTGCAGCAGGCACTAAGCATATATGGTGGCTAACATACGCAAAAGAGAGCGAGAAGAGAAGCATCGCAACGGTCGCGAAGCTAGAAATGATCAAGAAGTGATCCTGAAACTACTTACGTTCATGCATAACTCAAACCGTGTTCACTTCCCGGACTCCGCCGAAAAGAGACCATCACGGCTACACACACGGTTGATGTACTTTAATTAAGTCAAGTGACAAGTTCTCTACAACCGGACATTAACAAATTCCCATCTGCCACATAACCGCGGGCACGGCTTTCTAAAGATAATACCCTGCAGGGGTGTCCCAACTTAGCCCATTATAAGCTCTCACAGTCAACGAAGGATAAACCTTCTCCCGGGAAGACCCGATCTGTCTCGGAATCCCGGTTTACAAGACATCTCGACAATGGTAAAACAAGACCAGCAAGACCACCCGCTGTGCCGACAAATCCCGATAGGAGCTGCACATATCTCGTTCTCAGGGCACACCGGATAAGCTAAGTGTACAGGTACCAACGTAACCCAAGTTGCCAAGCGACCATCCCGCACGGTGCTCTAGTTTGGACCAACACTCGGAGGAGCACTGGCCCGGGGGTTAAAATAAAGATGACCCTCGGGCTCGCGAAAACCCAAGGGGAAAGGCTTAGGTAGGCAAATGGTAAAACCAAGGTTGGGCCTTGCTGGAGGAGTTTTATTCAAGGCGAACTGTCAAGGGGGTCCCATAAATCACCCAACCGCGTAAGGAACGCAAACTCAAGGAACATAATACCGGTACGACGAAAACTAGGGCGGCAAGAGTGGAACAAAACACCAGGCATAGGGCCGAGCCTTCCACCCTTTATCAAATATATAGATGCATTAATTAAATAAGAGATATTGTGATATTCCAAAAAATATCCATGTTCCAACTTGGAACCAACTTCAACTTCACCTGCAACTAGCAACCTATAAGAAGGGCTGAGCAAAAGCGGTAACTTAGCCAAACAACGGTTTGCTAGGAAAGGATGGTTAGAGGCTTGACATGGCAATATGGGAGGCATGATATAGCAAGTGGTAGGTAGCGCAGCATAGCAATAGAACGAACAACTAGCAAAGCAAAGATAGAAGTGATTTCGAGGGTATGGTCATCTTGCCTGCAAGGTTCTCAGAGTTGTCGAAAGCTTGATCCTCGTAAGCGTACTAAACAGGTTCCTCATTCACGAACTTGTCTCCCGGCTCTACCCACAGCAAGAACACAAGCAATGGAACCACAATCAATCACGGAAAATGCACAAGCAACATGATGCAAAACATGCATGAAATGCGAGATGTGATATGCGATGCATATGCGTGCTCCGGAAGAAAAAAGGATGAACAAGGCAGTAACTTGGCAAACCAAGTATTCCACTGGAAAGATGAGATGATTTCGGTCGAAATCGATATAAAGATCACCGGAAACGGATGCACGGTTTGCAAATGGCAAGCAAAACAAGAATGACAACGATTCCGCGATTAACAGCCTGATAGCACGTAGAATACATCAAGTAACTATGCTACAGCACCCCAACATAGCAACAAAGCATATGGACGTAATCTACAGGAGATGCTTGACAAAATATGAACACTACAGGTTCAAACAAGCATTGCAAAAGTGTAAAAGATAACAGGTTCACAGACTTGGCAGAAAACAGAACATGGCAGAAACAACATCAGGTAGCAATGTTCAGAGCAAGCAATCAACATACTACAGGAACTTAACATAGCAAAACAAGGCATGGAATGAATCTACTAAATGCATAGAACAAAAGTACCTTACTGACCATGAGCCAAAAAGGATCAGAAGATATGATGGCACTCATGTAAATATAGTAAGTTTCGTTAACAGGTTTCAGACGTGGCAGAAAACAGAACATGGCGTTAACAGCATTATGAAGGCATCTCGGTGAGCTTTATTCACTCATCACAAAGCAATGCATGACAAAACAAGCATACCTACAGCAAGTCGGCATGTTTATGAAGCTAACCATGGCAAGAGCAAATACATTTCGTGGAAGGACCAACTACAACGACCTTGGAAAAATTGAATATCATGTTAACATTCTGCTAGAAATATTTTATTGCAAAAGTAGAGCAAGATTGAGTCATGCTACGGCACTCCATAATTGCAAACAGGAGCATGGATGGATAGAGCACACTCCATAATTACAAAACATCCTTACTGAGCATACTCAAAAGAAGCATGGATCTCTCTGTAGCCACATGGATACATGGCAACAAAATAACAACAGATAAAAGACTTGGCAAAATCCTAAGTCCCTGAAAACAGAAACAGCACGAAGCCTAGTTTGCATGCTTGTGCTAGTCACCACATAGATCACAAAAATACATGGCATAGACCTCCGTAAAAATGGAATGACATAGATCAAAACACCTGTAGAGCTTATACCCACAAGATGCACACATCAAATGCAACAAAAATAACAAAACATCAAGTTCTGATAAGTAACAGCAGAAAATATCATATAGCATTCTTGCACCAGAGATTTGGGCATCAAGATGAACTCAAACGAGCATGGCACAACGGAACAAAATGAAGAGCATCTCGAGACAAACATTTCGATATATCATGCATGCAAAACTGAGCAGTATGTAATGAGATATGATGCGATGAACATGAGCACATAATGCAATATACTCGGAACTTAGCAGAAAACGAGGGGGGGGGGCAAGTCAACCTCTCCCAGATCTGGATCCCCACGGAATCCGAGGACGGCCGGGCTGCTCGGCGGAGTTGGAGGAAGTAGAGGGCGCCGGAGCAGGGGGGAGCGCTGGATCCGGCGGAGGGGCGCGCGTGCGCGGTGGACGCGGGTGCGGGCGGCGGCGCCAGTGCGGAGGACGGGCGCGGCGGCACGGGGCCCGGCGAGGACGACGAGGCGGCGGACGGCGGAGGACGGCGGCGGCGCCGGCGGGAAGACGAGGCGGCGGGGGGCGGTCGGAGCCGCGGGGCGCGGGGAGATGGGCCGAGAGGGCCCGACTCGGGCTCTCCAGGCCGCGAGCGGTGGGTGGCGGCGGCGGGACACGTGGCGACGGCGGATTGGGCGACGGCGGCGGTGGACGTGTCAGGCGGCGGGCGGACGTTTTGTCCGGCGCGCGGAGGAGGAAGAGGCTAGGGTTTGGACTGCGAAAATTTCGGGGGGGATTACCTATTTATAGCTAGAGGGAGCTAGGAGACTCCAAATGGAGTGTGGTTTTCGCCCACACGATCGTGATCGGACGACCGAAAGCATGGAGATGACTTAGATGGGTTATTGGGCTGTTTGGAGGGGGGTTTGCTGCAACACACAAAAGGCCTTTGCAGTTACCCGGTTAACCGTTGGAGCAACAAACGACCTCCAAATGGAACGAAACTTGACAGGTGGTCTACCGGTGGTATACCAAGGCCACGTGGCAAGCCTCGGTCTATTCTGAGAACGTTTAACACCCGCTCACGAAAAGAAACAAGAGGGGTGCGCCGGTGCATGTGGGAGTGCCGGATTGCAAAACGGACAACGGGGAAAATGCTCTGATGCATGAGACGAACACGTATGCAAATGAGATGCACATGATGACATGATATGAGATGCATGACATGAACAAAATGCAAAACGGACGACAAAACCCAACCACGGAGGGAATATCATAACACATAGCCGAAAATGGCAAGAGTTGGAGTTACAAATATGGAAAGTTACATCCGGGGTGTTACAGTTGAACTATGAAGATACAAGATTGAAGACCTCGTCCCGTGTCCGGATGGGACTCTCCTTTGCGTGGAAGGCAAGCTTGGCGATTCGGATATGTAGATCTCCTTCTTTGTAACCGACTCTGTGTAACCCTAGCCCCCTCCGCTGTCTATATAAACCGAAGGATTTAGTCCGTAGGACCAAGAACAACAATCATAACTGTCGTGGAATTGTCACGGCAGATGTCCTCAAGCTAGGACTTAGTCGTGGAGCCATCGCAACTAGGAAGCTTGAAGGGGTTATGCGGGACAAGGAACACGAGGGTTTATACTGGTTCGGCCCCTTACGGTGAAGGTAAAAGCCTACGTCCAGTTCGAGGTGGTATTGATTAGGGTTGCGATGGCTCCACGACTAAGTCCTAGCTTGAGGACATCTGCCGTGACAATTCCACGACAGTTGGCGCCCACCGTGGGGCTAGCGCATGGTGGATTTGAGTTCTTGAAGGGCAGCTTCGAAGGGCTCAAGGGATATGCTGTGGGCCGGATGACCAAGAGTCGTCGCGGCAAGCTCTACATCGACGATGCGGACTGGGGCCCCGACGCCGGCTCAATTGAGTACGGGTACCGGGTCCCCTTCGGCAGAATTCATGTCTTCATTGGCAAGATCGGTGAGCCGGGCCCTGAGCCGGGTCTCTGCGCCGATCTCATCGAAACGGCTCAGCGCGCATGACCCGCCCGGGCCCGGCCTGCCTTAAGGCGCGCTTTTGTGGGATGCATCCATGGAGGGCCCTCTGATCCATCTGGGTCTGGCGATGAGGCGGCCGCCGGCTCTGACGGCGAGTCGGCCACCGATGAGTCAAACACGTTGTACCAACTTCAAGATGGCAGGCTCATGGGTTGTTCCGATGGCGACAGTATTCCGGACCTTTTTGAGCCGCCAAGTCAGGTTGGAGTTTTTATGGCTGGTGCGCAGCCTGTTCAGAACCCCGCTGCTGGATCGGGAAACCCGGTGCCTTCTCCGGCTCAGGTGCTAATGGATCTCACGGACAAGATGACGGCCCTGTTAACCGCCACGATTGACCCGGCGGATCAAGCTCAGCATGATGCGGAGGTGGCACAGTTAAAATTGGATCTGATAAAAGCTAAAGAGGATCTTGCAGCGGAAGGGATCAGGCTGGCTGCGGAGCGGGCGGCTCTCGATGCCCAGACTCAGCTGATTCAAGCGCAGTCCTTCCAACTCACGATGGATCAGAACGCGGCCAATGAGGACATGAGAAGGAGGCATCAAAAGGCCCAGTCTCGACTCCCACCGGTTTATGATCCACGCAACCTCTTCAACACGCCAGGTGCAGGGTCTAGTAACCCGCCAGGGGTCATAGCACCCGGGTCTGGACCCCTTATTCAGCCGCGAGTGTTGGGGCCTCCCCAGGTGCCCCCTGCCCCGCCTCAGTATGTGCCAATACCCCCGGGTCATTATAATAACCCGCTGGAGAACATGGTGGCTGCGGCAGCACGGCTGGCGGCTCTCCTCGTTGACGGCGACTCTCCGACGGCCATCGAGACCCGCCGGGTCAGGGAACTCCTGTAGACGGCACTGGCACAGCAAGAGGCGTACTCCTACAGCCGGGATAGGATCCACTCGACCCCTCGTCCGGGTCAGAGCCCGAGTTACAGCCGGCACATGGTCTCAGCAACCGGCTCAAGCAATGTCCGACGCCATGACCCGCCCCTGGCCATGGCCCGGCTCATAATGGAGCCTTTTACGCAGCAGACCAGGACAGAGTGCGCCAAGAGGCAGAGCAAGTGCCTCAATTGACGGCTTACCAGACCCCCCGGCTTATCCGACGACTTCCGTTGACGTGGGTATCCCTACCAGGACCGGGGGTGTCCCTTTCTTAGTGCCAGCTATCCGTAATGAACGTCTACCTAAGGACTTCAAGGGCCCCAGGAAGGTGCCTAACTATACAGCTGACTTACAACCCGCGGCCTGGATTGAGAGTTATGAGATGGCTATGGAACTGCTGGAGGTCAGTGAGGCGGCCATGGCCAAGTACTTCACCATGATGTTAGATGGAACTGCCCGCACATGGTTGAAAGGGCTACCACCGAATTCCATTGGGTCTTGGGCTGAGCTGAAAGCCCGGTTCATCCAAAACTTCAAAGATACCTGTAGGCAGTCTATGTCAATTGTGGATTTGACTAACTGTAAGCAGCAGGAGGGTGAATCCACGACCCATTGGGTTCGCCGGGTCAAGGAGATCATACATTCATCAGATAAGATGGATGCCGGCTCTGCAGTCTTAATGTTGGAACAGAACTGTCGCTTTGTGCCCCTTAAGATGAAACTCGGGCGGCTTAAACGCGACTGCACCGATATGGGGACACTAATGGCGGCTCTTGTCAAGTACGCCGATTCCGATGGTACCAAGGATCCCCCTTTAGATGATGAAAGGACAGGGAAGAGAAAGAAGAACGGCAATGGCAAGGGTCCTCAGTTTAACCCGGGGAACTAAGGAGGAGTCAAGCGCAAGGCGGATGGCAGCCTAGAGTTTGTGGCCAACGCCAGCGCACAAGGCAACAACCAGCGACGCAAGGGGAGGCCCCCTCCCCGAGGCGGCGGGTCAGGACCTTCGCTGGAGCAGCTGTTGAATGAGCCTTGTCCGAGGCACGGCTCTAGAGAGAAGCCAGCGACTCATCTGTGGAAGGATTGTGCAATCATGAAGGCCTTTAAGAATTACAATGGCCCGGGCGGCGGTCCAGGTGCTGGCGGCTTTCATGGCCCAGGCGGCGGTTCAAGTTCCGGTCCTCAGAACGGTCAAGGGGGCTTTAATCAACAGTTTGGCCAAGGCCATCAACAGCAGCAGGGGGGTTATCAGACCAATCCAAAGCAGCTAAGCGGTGGACAGTATCATGTATTTACCACTAGTTTGTGCAAACGAGATCAGAAGCTTCACAAGAGGGCTGTGAATGCAGTTGAGCCGGCAGTCCCACGCTACTTGCGGTGGTCTGAGCAGCCTATAGTGTGGAGTAGGGAGGATCACCCTCCCCGGATGGATAACCCAGGCCACTTGGCCTTAGTGGTGGCTCCTCAGGTGGGAGGTTATAAGTTCACAAAGGTACTCATGGACGGCGGCAGCAACATCAACATCCTCTATTATGAGACTTTTCGCCGCATGGGGTTGGTTGATAAGAACCTCAGCCAGTCAAACACTATCTTCCATGGTGTGGTACCTGGTAAGTCGGCTTATCCAGTCGGCAAGATCGAATTGGAAGTGGCTTTTGGTGATGAGAACAACTACAGGGTGGAGAAGTTGACCTTTGAGGTGGTCAAGATAAGAAGTCCATACCATGCTATATTTGGACGGCCGGCTTACGCCAAGTTCATGGCACGGCCGTGTTATGTGTACTTACAGCTCAAGATGCCGGGTCACAATGGGACCATTACGGTTCACGACAGCCGGAAGGTGGCTCTGCAATGTGAGGAAGGTGATGCAGCTTATGTAGAGTCTGTTTGTGCTACAGAGGAGTTGAAGTTTTACAAAGACAATGTTGACCCAACAGATATGACCTCTCTGAAAAAGCCGACTACGGAGACTGAGCCGGCGATGAAGTTTAAGTCGGCTGATGAAACTAAGCTTGTTGATTTCGTTCCAGGAGATTCATCTCAGGAGTTTAGCATCAGTGCCAATCTGGATCCAAAATAGGAAAGCGCGCTCATCGAGTTCATCCGTGAGAATAGGGACATCTTCGCATGGAAACCTTCTGACATGCCAGGTGTACCTAGAGAACTCGCTGAGCATACTCTCAATGTTGATCCGAAATTTAAGCCGGTCAGACAATTCCTTCGACGGTTTAATGAAGAGTGGCGGAAAGCCATTGGTGAAGAAGTGGCCCGGCTCTTGGCGGCCGGGTTTATTGTTGAAGTTTTTCACCCAGAGTGGTTGGCTAACCCGGTGCTCGTACTCAAGAAGAACGGCACCTGGCGGATGTGTGTGGACTACATGGACTTGAACAAGGCGTGTCCGGCTGATCCTTTTGCCCTCCCCCGTATTGATCAAATCATTGATGCTACGACAGGTTGTGCACGCTTAAGTTTCTTGGATGCTTATTTCGGGTATCATCAGATTAAGATGGCAGTTAAGGACCAGGAGAAGACGGCTTTCATCACTCCCTTTGGAGCCTTCTGCTATGTGTCTATGCCCTTTGGACTCAAGTGTGCACAGGCGACTTACCAGCGTTGTGTACAGAACTGTCTTCATAAGCAGATCGGGCGCAATGTTCACGCATACGTGGACGATATTGTGGTTAAATCCATCAAAGAGGAAACCCTGATAGATGATTTAAGGGAAACCTTTGATAATCTCCGGATCTATAAGAAGATGCTTAACCCGGCCAAGTGTGTCTTTGGTGTTCCTGCAGGCAAGCTCTTGGGTTTCTTGGTTTCTGACAGAGGCATTGAGGCTAACCCGGAGAAGATCAAGGCCATCACCTCCCTGGCTAAGCCGGCGTGTATAAATGACGTTCAGCGCTTGGCGGGTCGCATCGCTGCTTTAAGCCGGTTTATAAGCCGTTTGGGTGAGAAGGCCATGCCCTTATATCAGTTGATGAAGAAAACGGATAACTTTGTCTGGAATGATGCAGCTAATACAGCTTTTGAGGAGTTGAAGAAGCAGCTGGCAGAGCCCCCGGTCCTTGCTGCTCCGGTTGATAAGGAGCCCTTACTACTGTATGTGGCGGCAAACGCACGAGCAGTCAGCGTGGCTATTGTGGTGGAGAGCAAGGAGGCGGGTAAGGAGCATCCGGTTCAGCGGCCGGTTTATTATGTCAGCGAAGTGCTCATTGAGTCCAAGTAGCGGTACCCGCATTGGCAGAAGCTTGTGTATGGTGTGTTCATGGCGAGCCGGAAACTTAAGCATTATTTTCAGGGTCATCCCATCACTGTGGTCTGTTCTGCCCCTCTTGGGGATATTATTCAAAACAGAGAGGCCACAGGGAGAATTGCTAAGTGGTCTATAGAACTTGGACCTCATGGCCTCAAATATGTGCCACGCACTGCTGTTAAATCTCAGGCCTTGGTGGATTTCATCAATGATTGGACAGAGACACAAGTGCCTGAGCAAAAGCCGGACAACACTTATTGGACTATTCACTTTGATGGGTCCAGGCAGCTGGAGGGCTCGGGGGCTGGCGTTGTATTGGCTTCCCCTAAGGGTGACAAATTCCATTATGTGCTACAGTTGATGTTTCCTTGCACTAACAATGTGGCTGAATACTAGGCTTTGCTCCACGGTCTTCGGGTGGCTAAGGAGATGAGCTTAAGCCGGGTAAGGTGCTTTGGTGACTCAGACTTGGTGGCTCAACAAGTATCAGGCACGTGGGATTCTAAGGATCCTCTCATGGCGGCTTATCGCCGCGAGGTTGATGCCATTGCTGGGCACTTTCAGGGCTACCAAGTGGAGCACATTGATCGCAGGAAGAACGAGGCAGCTGATGCTCTAAGCCGGCTAGGCTCTCAGCGAAAGCCGGTGCCGCCTAACACTTTCCTGGACGTTCTGTATAACCCTTTGGTTAAGTTGCCTACAGAGGAAGACTTGGCTATCCCTGACCCGGAGGCACGACTGGTGGTGCCTCTTCATGTCATACCAGACTGGACAATGCCATATCTGGCTTATATGACCCGGGGAGAGTTGCCTGAGGATGAAACTTTGGCCAGGCAAATAACTCGGCGGGCTAAGTCAATGATCGTCATCGATGGCGAGTTGCATCATCGCAGTGTTTCCGGGCATTTCAACGTTGTATCTCCCCTAAGGAAGGTCAAGAGATCTTGCGTGAGATCCATGAAGGAGATTGTGGCCATCATGCTGGCTCAAAATCCCTTGTGGCCAAGGCCTTCCGTCATGGTTTTTATTGGCTGACGGCTCATGCTGATGCAGAGGACTTGGTCAGTAAATGTGATGGTTGCCAAAGGTTCTCACGACGGGCTCACGTGCCGGCTCAGGAGTTGAGGATGATCCCAATCACTTGGCCCTTTGCGGTCTGGGGGCTTCATATGGTTGGGCCTTTTAAAAGATCCAAAGATAAGAAGACCCACCTCTTGGTGGCAGTTGACAAATTCACAAAGTGGGTGGAAGCTGAGCCAGTTAGCAAGTGCGATGCAGCCATGGCGGTTCAATTTATGAAAAAGGTGATTTTCCGCTTTGGTTTTCCGTACAGCATTATAACTGACAATGGCACCAATCTCTCCAAAGGCGCCATGGAAGATTTTTGTCAATGAGAGCATATCCGGCTTGATGTTTCTTTAGTGGCTCATCCTCAATCCAATGGTCAAGCTGAGAGAGCTAACCAGGAAATTCTGAAGGGTATCAAGCCCCGGCTTTTGGTCCCTTTGCAATGGACGCCGGGTTGTTGGGTGGAGGAGTTGCCCTCCGTCTTATGGAGCATCAATACTACTCCAAACAGATCTACAGGCTTCACGCCGTTCTTCATGGTTTATGGAGCAGAAGCAGTCCTCCCCAGCGACATTCGTCACGACTCACCTCGCGTGGCGGCTTATGTTGAGACGGATAATGAACAGGCGCGCCAGGATGCTCTTGACTTGTTGGATGAACAGCGTGATGTGGCAGCAGCCCGGTCAGCGATTTACCAACAAGACTTGCGCCGATATCATAGCCGCCGGGTCAAATCCCGGGTCTTCCAGGAAGGCGACCTTGTGCTCCGGCTCATCCAGGATCAAACAGATGCACACAAGTTATCCCCACCTTGGGAAGGGCCCTTTGTGGTCAGCAAGAACTTGCACAACGGGTCATATTACCTCACTGATATTCGGGAGCACAAAGATTCACGTAAATCTGAGGAAGAGACCCGTCGGCCGTGGAACATAGCTCAGCTTCAGCCTTACTACACTTGAGCTACCGGCTCTCGTGGTGTACATATTTGTCTCAGCCATGTATATATTATGATAAGCAATAAAGCAGGACCTCTGTCCTTTTTTCTCCTCCAAATATGCACGTGTTGTTTCTATTACAAGATTACATGATGATTTAAAGGAGGATCCGGCTTATGATCGTATTCGAATCTAGCCGCAAGCAGTAAAAAGTCACTTGGGGGCTTCCTGTTCAAACATGGGTCGTATTCGAACCAAAGAGAACATAGCTGTCGATACCCATTTGATTGGCAAAGTACCGAGCTCATTGGGAGGTTACCTTTGGTCATATTTGAATCATAGTTTAACCCCTCTGAGAACCGACGTGGATCGTATTCGAATCAGCGTCGTTAAACAATTTTAAAAATCACTTGGGGGCTTCCTGTTCAAACATGGGTCGTATTCGAACCAAAGAGAACATAGCTGTCAGTACCCTCTTGATTGGCATCGCCACATCCACTGGGGGCTATATGATCGTATCCGAATCTTGGCTTAACCCCTTTGGTCCGGGTCTCTGGTCGTATTCGAACCGGAAGCCCCTAAAGTTCCTCTGCTTTATCACAAGTTTACTCTGATCATGTCAAGGTGTGTACGGCCGGGTCTCACTTTACCGGCTTAACTTTGGTTTACACTGTTCGTTGAAAGCCATGAGTGTCATTATGAACGGTAAGGCGGAGTTACGATACCAACCTTTTTACCTGGGTTATTTAAACCGGAAGTATGCTTACTGGTCGCTAAGTGTGTTCTTACGGCTGTGTCAAGAAGATAATTGAGGACCGGTCTCTTTTGATTCATATTCCGGGTTATCTATCCAAGACACCTGATTCTCAGGGCGGTAAGCCGCCTTGAGACTTGTGATTTGCCTTGTTATGCAGGATACTTAAAGGTACCTCTTTGAGGTTGAGAAAAACAACGGGATGATTATGACCCGGAGAAATATTAAGGAGACAACTTCAAAAGACCTTGGCATTCAATACGTGCGCGATGGCACGGCAGAGATAGACTGTTTGCACCTACTCTATTACAAAAAATCTTCAAGTCTAAAAGGTGGAACATTGTTTGATAAACCGCCAGCTAAATTATGATGCCCGCTGAGTTGAAGTCCCCGGCTCATTCCTATCTTCTCCTCCGGCTGATCCCAAGACCTCGAAGGTTGATGACTTCCAGTCGATGCCGCTGAGAGCTTCGAATTGGGCTTCTTCGTCAATTAACCCGGCCGGGTCAATCTCCGGGGCGAAGGTGTGCTGACGAGCCGGCGGGATCAGGTTGAGGGCTTCATAGCGAGGGGTTGGAATCCTCTGATTCTCCGCGTCATAACCCGGCTGGTACTTGGTCAGATCGGTGTCGTTCCCGATGAGGGTGGCCACCGGGCGTACAGCCTTCACACACGCCGCGAAGTTCTTCTGATCGAAAGCTGAGCCGTCTTCCTTCAGGCTTGGATAACCCAGGGCGATGTCTGCCGGGTCTAGCTCCGGCAGGAATGCCTTGGACCGGCTCAGCGCGGCGATTGCTCCGGCTCTCGCGGAGGCCCGTCGCAGCTCTTGGATCCGCTTAGGCAGAACGGTGAGCCGGCGCAGGACTTCGGCCAGTTGAGTTGTCACCTCGTTGGATAGGGCCACCACAGCTAAGGCACGCTGTGACCCGGTGTAGAGCTGTTCCACCAGGGTATACACGGCCTTTAGCTTGGTGACCACGCTCTGGTTGAGGTTGGCACTCCTGGGACCTGTTTAACAGAATCAGATAAGCCGGTGACAAGGATGAATCACGACATATACAAACTTGATGAAAGCCGGTGAGGCGACTTACCGAAGATAGCGGCCACCATTTGGGAAACCTGGCGCTTTAGGCCGGAGAGCTCGGCGGTCTTCTCAGCGAGAGCCTTCTCCGCCTGTCCGCCCAGGTCACCAGTGCGGCCTTCTCTTCGACCCAGGCTTTTCTCTCAGCATCAAACTCGGTCTTCAATTTTTCTTGAGTAGCGATGCTGGATACAAACTTGGCGTTTGCCTTCCGGGTCTCCATCTCCTGCATCTTCAGCCGGCTCTTGAGATCCGCAAGGTCCGCTTCTAGTTTCTTGCCAACAGCCTGCATATATTTCCGGGTTAATTAACAGTCATTATATAAGTCCCAAGCGTTTTCCAAGCAAAGACACTTGGCACTTGGGGGCTAATGCATATTGAACGCATCTATCTACATACTGCCGGTTCAGTTGAGTAAGCCGGAACCTAAGTCTACAACATATTCAAGCATAAGTCGTCGACTTGGGGGCTAGCATGGCAAAGATAACTATGCAGTAAGTAAGAAGACAGCAGAAGGATACCTCAGATTTTTGTTGGATCTGGTTGACCATGGCGACCTCGGCATCCCGGCTCTTGTGTACTTGGCTGATGTAGCCAGAGACGAGCTCTCCAATGCTCAAATCGGTGTAGCCGGAGAGGTCCAGGTTCACCCGGTGGGGCTGCAGCAACTCCCCCTTCGCGGAGCATTTGGCCAACACGGTCGGTCTCCCCGGCTCAACAAACTCCGTCCGGGTGATTACCACGTCCGGGTCGTCTGCTGGTGGAGCTGAGCCGGAGGCCTCCGGGTTAACCGAAGCTTCGGTCGTTGCCTTGGTAGTCGGGGCAGAGGCCTCAGGTGCCGTGTCCATTGGAGTGGTGGCTTCGGGGGCGGAGGCAGCTGGCGGCTCTTGAGCCGTCACCTCTGGGTCAGGTAAGTCCGGCACTCCGGCTGACCTGGTCTTCTTCGCTCTTTTGGTGAGCTTTGCCTGGGCACTGAAAAGACAGAAGTGTTAAGCACACAAAGAGTAAGTACAGACAAAGATAATGTAAGAAGATTGTTGTTACCCGGTGTCACGACCGGATTTTCAGGATATAAATTCCCAGAAATACGGCCTGTGAGCTCACCAGCCCCAGGATTACTGTTAGCTGATGAGGCACCAACTTGATACAAGGAAATCCAAGCACGTACAAAAATATGTAGAACATGACCATTTAGGCCCAGAAGTACAACACTTGGTTTCTAATGGTTGAGGGCGGAAGCGGTTGGATACATCTGCGTCTATGGGACTCCATTTCCCACAAGAACAGCTGACCAGGATAACTCCTATCTTCGCCAGGCTGAAAACGTCAACGCGTAGGTTTCGAGGTTGTCACCGCGGTGCTTATCTCCAAGCAAGGAATCTGGCCAAGATAATAGCCAGGGACAAACCAGTGAGTACGTTTGAATGTACTCGCAAACATTAAGAACACGGGTATAATATATCAAACATGCTCCGGGTTAATATGCGATCACACGTCTGTCACGAATAGATACGAACACCAAGATGCACGTATGTGGTTAAAATAATTCAAGGAAACATACTGGTGCCAAGCGAGTGTCTGAAAGACTCCTCGAGCGGAAAATGCAGAACAATAATACATGTGCCAAACGAGTGTCTGAATGACTCCTCGAGCGGAAAATGCAGAATAATAATACATGTGCCAAACGAGTGTCTGAATGACTCCTCGAGCGGAAAAATGCGGAATAATAATACAGGTGCCAAACGAGTGTCTGAATGACTCCTCGAGCGGAAAATGCAGAAATAATAATGCCGCAGTCGGGCGTCGGGGCGACACCACATAAAGGGCTTATAAAAGATAAAAGAACAACAAGCATGCCGCAGTCGGGCGTCTAAGCGACACCACAGAAGGGGCTTATAAAAAAAATCACAGCGAATATCCAGGAGGTAGGGCCATCCCAGGGATACTCAATAATATACGTAATATAAATGGTTAGTCCAAAATAATAAAGATCATAATCCATAGGTACCATAATCATAAACAATATATTTAGTACAGTCGTTCCTCCATCCGAAAACCGATAATCTAGTCAAGCCGTATCTCCATCCGAATACCATTACAGAGTTCTAGATTAATCGTTCTCCATCCGAATACCTTTACCAGACTCAACTCAGACTGTGGTCTTTACTCAAGGACATGACGATCCAACAGGATATATCCTCTGCAGAGGGAGTACCATTTTTCCACGAGTAACGGGATTACTCAGTCCCTCGGGACTAATTCCGTCTACGGTCTTTTGATTGAAAACACGCCTGACCTGCACACACCAGCTTAACTCACCAGTGTCTGGAATCACCCACGACACCTGCCAAGCAAAACTCTAAGTGGGGAGGCTACAACCTCGACGTAGCATGGGATCACAAAATTTATACCGCGCGCAAATTGGGGAAGCTATCCCCTTCGGCTACAACCGAAACACCCATGCCCCCGGACCGGATGACAGGCTTTAATCCATGGCCATGGGACCCTCATCACGGCCTCTCTGTACGGTGTGTGCTTTGGAAAGGGGTTGACAACCTACTGAACCATACCCTGTCCCCTACAGGGACAAGTGGTGGTACCGACAAGGAAGGAAGCTATTGATCAAGACTCGGTCTACAACCGACTCAGGTAATCCAAGTATCCACCATCAATAATACCACTAGTGAAATAGATCACCACTCCTCGAGCCTCACCATGCTATGCCGGGCATACTCGTCTCGACGAGGGATTAGGGACAAGCTCGTGTCTACCCAAGACCACGACTTTCCCGGCTTCCTACCGGTGTGCAAGAGAAGCTCACGAGGATGATCCAAATCTGTAGTGTATCTATTGCTGACCACAAAACAACTCCAAAGTGCACTCATGCACGAGACTATACCGATACATAAACTACCACATACTCCAAGTCACAAGGTGTTGTGATCGCATCAAAACACCTCAACAAAATATTATGCCAGAGTTCAGAAATGCTTGCCTTCAAGAGTATGCAAAGGATGCACTTATTGGAAGCTTTCCTTTTCCTCCAAAAATCCTATTTTGCAAAATACACAAATACAAATATTTGAAACACAGTACCAAAACCTGTCTCAAATATTTTTGAAATAAATCTTAAAATAAACTAGATGAAATTTGAGAGAGGTAGGAATAAGAATCAACTCATTTGGAGTTTTATTTTAAAAGTTATAGCCAGTCAAAGTTTGGTCAACTCTGTTTTTAAATAAAACCAGAAAAAGGAAAACGCTTCGAGGGAAATACGCTTTCGCAGCAGAGAAACGTACGCGGGGTTTTGCGCCTTCACTTAAACAGAGAGAGGGCGGACGTGCGAGTCGCTGACAGTGGGTCCAGAGGGCCCACTAGTCAGGTTTGACTGGTCTCCCTCTCCCTCCTTTCTCTGTGCCCGAACGGTGGCGAGGCTCCGGCGGTCGCCGGCGACGAACGGCGGCTCCTCGAGGGCATCTGTGGGCAGGGATGGGTTGGCTAGACCGAGGCGATCCTCTGGGTGGTTGTTGGGTCGGCGGAGGTGGAAGGAGTCGCCGGCGGCGAGCTCCGCGGCGGGGAAAAGCTACGGTGGTGAAGTGCTATTAGTGCTCCGGTGATCTCCGATTGAGCTTGGGTAGCTGGGCAGCTCCGCAAGGACCAGAGCGAGCGACTGGTGGTGCTGGTTGGGCGAGAGGGTGGCCGGTTGCGACGAATCACACCGGAGCTTGGCGGCGGCCGAGCTGGCCGGAGTTGAGGGAGACGGCCACTACAGGTCGATTCACTACGCGGGAAGCTCTACGGGGAGGGTCTGATGTCGCGTGAGAGCTCCGAGAGGCTCGGGGCCCCTTTATGTAGCGTGGCGAGGCTGGCTCAGTGGCGGCAGAAGATAAGATCGCCGGCGACCACTTTCCTGCAGTAGCAAGGCATCGTGGCGGTGACGAAAGCGTTCCGACGAGCGGGAGGATAAGCACGGCTTGTGCTCCGGGGCAGCTGGCGCGTGCTGGTGGTTTGGGCGGCGCCGTCCACGGCGGAATCCGCTGCCGACGCCGGCGTGCCGCCAAGGCGGCGCTGCAGGGTGCCAGGGGGAGCTTGGAGGGTACTGGAGAGAGGGCGAGTGCCTGGCAGGGTTCGGCAGGCGAGCAGGGGGTCAGAGATGGGACGCGACGAGAGCGGCAGTGCGGCGTGTCGGCGTAGTGCGCGCGCGTGCAAAACGTGCGCTCTGGGCGCGCCCCGTGCACGCACGGCACCTGCTCGACGAAATGCCAGCGCGCTCTAGAGCTCGAGGGTGGAGCTGGTACTGCACAGGATGGAAGTAGGGGTAGCAAGACACTCAGTGGACAAGGTGGATAGGTCAGGGGTCCAAGTGCACAATGCAAAACCAGAGAGCTTGCCAAAGTGACTGTGCACACCAGGTGTTCGACATAATGTCCAGTGCACTTAGGCAACTCTTGGAGTGGCCAAAATCTCCAGATCAGGGTCTCTTTAGGTGCAGGAGATGGTGGTAAGGTTAGTTCGGCAAAAACAGAAAGTTGATAGTGCAAGCTTTGCAAAACTCCAGTTTTGGACAGAAAGAAAAAAGGTTTAAAGCATGCACTTCAATGCCTCCAATGAGCCCAGTCTCCTGGACTTAAGGGTTTGGTAGGGAGGGCTACAAGTAGGAGAAAGCTCAGGGTTACTAGAGCAAGGGAAAATAAGGTTGCAGTACAAATCATCAAATTGGACCAGAATGCAAAAGAGGCTGATCCACTCAAAATTTCCAAAGAACATCCCTGGGTTTTTGCTTGAAGATGAATGGTATGCATCCACTGATATCTCCAAACACTTGGAAGAATTTTTAGAAGAATATTTAAATGGGTTGTAGTGCAAAAGTGCCCACTGGACCAGATTGGAAAAGTTGGTGAAGGGCTCAAAATCTCCAATGGCCAGAAGGTATTCTTTCACAAAAGTGATGTGGAAACATCACATGACATCCCCAAATTTTGGTGGAATTTTTAGAAGCATTTATCAAATGGTTGCAGTGTAAAAAGGAGCTCCAAATATATGAAAGATCATTTTAAAAGAATTAAAGCTTATGAAAAATAATTATGCAAATAAATCCACTGATAAAGGATTGATTTTATAAAGTGGGCACACAAGTCAAAAATACACTTTGGAGGTTTCTCCCACAAGGGGCATAAATTCAAACCACAAAAGGTAAAACTTGACAATTGGAAAAGTTTTATTTCCTGGCAACATTTTAATAAATAAAATAAGGCCAAAATTTTGGGGTGTCACGACACTACCCCCCTTAAGAAAAATCTCGTCCTCGAGATTTGTTAAAAACTGTTCTGATCAAGAATTGTTTTGAAATAAAAAATTTGTTTTTAGCAAAGAAATCCTTCAATTGCACAAAAACAAAACGGTTGCAGTGAGAGGGCAATAAGTGGTGCAAAACCACAGTGTGGCACACTGGCGTGGCGTGGAAAAATCCACGGTTAGGGAAAACGAGATATTTCTACGGGATACAGTAATTTAGAATAAATTCTAAATTACAAAAATATGCTGGTCGCACCCGAGAGCACAGTGCTCCCTCTGGCTGACAAGTGGGCCCAGGGCCCACTGTTGGCCTCTTCTCCTACCTCTGGCTCTCTCTCTCTCGCGCGTTCTCCCGCGCTTCCTCCACCGGCGATGCCTAGCTCGTAGGGCATCGAGGCTGTACCGTGGTAGTGCGCGGCGTGCTAGCTGCCGGTGCAGCGTGCACTCACCTCGCGGGCCAGGGCGCTGTCGGCACTGCTCGCGGACTCGCCTCCGAACACCGGCGGCCGAGCGACGAGTGGCGCTGGTGGACCTCGCCCACCGTACACCGATCTCGGGCTATAAAACGATCGCGGTGCTCCTCTCTTCTTCCTCACACCGGGCCTCGCTTCCAGTTCTCCTTCCTTCTCCTCCATAGCTGCTGGCAGGAGCTCGAGCCGAGGCTCTAATGGCGGAGGCAATGCCGGACTGGTATGTGGTCCTGGTGTGTGGGGGCTTGGCGGTGCTGCTGGGGTTCTCCGTGCTGCTGTGTGCGATGATCCTGGATGATCATCGTGATGCTGCCGCACGAGTGTTAGCTCTTCGCGGTGGCGGCGATCATGTGGATTAGGCGCGGCATCGGGGCTGACTGCCGTCGGAGTGCCGGGACAGCTCGCGCTCGAATGAAAACTCACAAATTTCTCTTACCGAGGCTGTGGTGTCCTCGAGTGTGGTTAGATAGGCGCAAAAATGTGCTCAAGGATTTGTAACAGTGCTCGAGGTCGAGTGGTGGCTGCGGAGAGTTTGCTGTAATGATGCTGCGCGAATAAAAATCTATGTCAAGAAAATGCATATATACGCAGCAACAACTCGGGGAAGAGAAATCTCCCCGAAAACACGTTGCGAGAGAAGAAATAATTAAAACAAAACTAACAGCACTAACACTGCTCACAAAACAGGAACTAAAGAAAATCGGATCCGTTTGCACAAGGATTTTACGAACATGCTGCAACACAAAAATACAAATACTGGGACAATAAAAACATCGGAGGCGTTTACATGGAAAACGGTAAAAGACAGGGTCCCGAGAAAATGCCTCTGGCACTGGGGCACACTCCTCTTCTATCGGGGGAAGCGGGTTGACCAGTCGATGAATGCGCCCTTCTTGGTCAGGCCTCAGTGGCCTGCCAATAGCGATCCGAGGATTTAAATCAGCGAGGCTCTGGAGATAGCCCATTACTCGCTGAGTTAAACGCTCCTGAGCGATGATGTACTGGGCAAGGTTGGCCAGTACTGGATCTCTCTCAATGCGCCCACCGGGAAAAGATGCAACTTCTCCGAGTGCTGCACGGCTCGGAAAATAATAGTATCCTCGCTCGCTGGCATAGGGCACTGCGAACCGAAGGCGAGTGAGCGCCTCGTACGCAGCAGCTTCTATGGCCATCTGCGGAGTCGGCATGGATTTCCCCACGAAGGAGACCTCCGTTGGATCTTGGTTTGGGTATGCGGGAGGGATGTGCACCACTGCCCAATATTTCAAGGTGGATGGAGAGATCCTCGATTTGAGCAGCTCGTACTGGGGTGGACGGGTGGCACTCATAGTACTGCAGGTAAAGTCCCACAATAACTTGACAAAACTGCCCGGGGTCGCGTCTGGGGTTCTCAGATGAATACTGGGGGTCGACATGGCAAGGAATGGCTGTGAGTGCTGCACACAAAGGTGAGGGGTGCTCGGCAAGGTCACAGAGCGGCCTTTATATAGCACCGGGGCTGGGATATCTACCGGGGTGGAAGGTAACTGGCTGACGATCCTGTACTCGGGTCAAATCCACAGATATACACATCACATAAAGGTGACGCATTACTGTGGGCGTTGATGGGGTTGGTCTAGGCAGCTGTGCCCGATATGTGAAAAAGCAACCGTACACCAACGTACACATGCATAGCCACTACTCCAAAAACAAGAGCGCTCAAACAGACAGCATGTAACAAAAGCGATACAAGGCCACACATTACAAAGCGCAGGAAAACTAAGGCTCGATACAACTTTGAGCGACTTAGTCTACTTCGTTAATGTCTAAGTGGGCTGGCCTTGCGGACGCCGATGCTTCTCCACGGTTCTCACCGTCGGGATTCGCTGGTTGAGGCTGAGGTGCTGCAGGGTCGGGAAGATGGTGATGACCATCCCGGGGGTTGTTGGCCCAAATCCCGTTGGAATGGGTTTCCAAAGGGCGACGAAGCGCTTCTGGGGTCACCAAAGTGCTCTGGTTGATGGCTGGCGCCGACCTCAAGGGATCGATCGGGTGTCCGAACAGCACGACTGGGTTGTCGGTGGCGGCCTCTGCTTCTCTCCTCGCCGGGGCTCGGCGAACCAGCTCTCCACGAGCTGCGATCAGATCAAGGGTGACCTGGTCGAACAGTCGTTCTAGTGCGCTTACATAGCGCACCAGATGCAACAGCGCAGGATCCGTCTCGTGGTCTCCGTCGGCAACTTGGGGTGGCCTACCATACCCGTCACGACTGGGGTAGTAGTAGAACGAGCGACAGTTAACTCTGGGCGACAAGTGCCGGAGTTGAACTATAGCTTCTCGGGCTGCCAGTTGGATGGCTTGCGGCTCGAAGGAAGTTGTCCTTCCAGTGAACCTGTAGGGGCGTTCTGGTGACAGACCCCTACCGTAGATGTGCGCAGTGGCCCAGTACTGACGGCTCTCACTGTACATGGGTCCCTGGTACACAACATACTCAGGAGGCTCCTCCAAGGCATATGCACGGCGGGTGAGGTTTGCGAGCACGGTCACAAAACCTCCAAGGTTGGTTGCTGTGGTCTCGTTGTGGACAATGGGACCAGGCATAGTGGCTCGGTTTGGGGGAAAGAGGCTATGTTGTGATTGAGGCTAGCGTGCCCTTTTTATAGGGAAAGGGGACGGAGTCTTCCTCCGCACGCTTGCGATAGAGACGGGTTGGGTGTCGGTCACTGGCGTGTGATCGACGGGCTAGGCTGATAGGTTGGGCACCGTCCGCCGAAAAGGGCGTCGGGTCACTGTGGGGTTACCTTACGCGGGAAGCTTGACCGGGGTCAGGCTAAGGTCCGGTGGTTTGGGTTAACCTAGGTTTATTGACCTGGCTAAGATAGGATTAGCCAATGGTTAGCCTGGCTCTGATACCAAGTCTGTCACGACCGGATTTTCAGGATATAAATTCCCAAAAATACGGCCTGTGAGCTCACCAGCCCCAGGATTACTGTTAGCTGATGAGGCACCAACTTGATACAAGGAAATCCAAGCACGTACAAAAATATGTAGAACATGACCATTTAGGCCCAGAAGTACAACACTTGGTTTCTAATGGTTGAGGGCGGAAGCGGTTGGATACATCTGCGTCTATGGGACTCCATTTCCCACAAGAACAGCTGACCAGGATAACTCCTATCTTCGCCAGGCTGAAAACGTCAACGCGTAGGTTTCGAGGTTGTCACCGCGGTGCTTATCTCCAAGCAAGGAATCTGGCCAAGATAATAGCTAGGGACAAACCAGTGAGTACGTTTGAATGTACTCGCAAACATTAAGAACACGGGTATAATATATCAAACATGCTCCGGGTTAATATGCGATCACACGTCTGTCACGAATAGATACGAACACCAAGATGCACGTATGTGGTTAAAATAATTCAAGGAAACATACTGGGTGCCAAGCGAGTGTCTGAAAGACTCCTCGAGCGGAAAATGCAGAACAATAATACATGTGCCAAACGAGTGTCTGAATGACTCCTCGAGCGGAAAATGCAGAATAATAATACATGTGCCAAACGAGTGTCTGAATGACTCCTCGAGCGGAAAAATGCGGAATAATAATACAGGTGCCAAACGAGTGTCTGAATGACTCCTCGAGCGGAAAATGCAGAAATAATAATGCCGCAGTCGGGCGTCGGGGCGACACCACATAAAGGGCTTATAAAAGATAAAAGAACAACAAGCATGCCGCAGTCGGGCGTCTAAGCGACACCACAGAAGGGGCTTATAAAAAAAATAATCACAGCGAATATCCAGGAGGTAGGGCCATCCCAGGGATACTCAATAATATACGTAATATAAATGGTTAGTCCAAAATAATAAAGATCATAATCCATAGGTACCATAATCATAAACAATATATTTAGTACAGTCGTTCCTCCATCCGAAAACCGATAATCTAGTCAAGCCGTATCTCCATCGAATACCGTTACAGAGTTCTAGATTAATCGTTCTCCATCCGAATACCGTACCAGACTCAACTCAGACTGTGGTCTTTACTCAAGGACATGACGATCCAACAGGATATATCCTCTGCAGAGGGAGTACCATTTTTCCACGAGTAACGGGATTACTCAGTCCCTCGGGACTAATTCCGTCTACGGTCTTTTGATTGAAAACACGCCTGACCTGCACACACCAGCTTAACTCACCAGTGTCTGGAATCACCCACGACACCTGCCAAGCAAAACTCTAAGTGGGGAGGCTACAACCTCGACGTAGCATGGGATCACAAAATTTATACCGCGCGCAAATTGGGGAAGCTATCCCCTTCGGCTACAACCGAAACACCCATGCCCCCGGACCGGATGACAGGCTTTAATCCATGGCCATGGGACCCTCATCACGGCCTCTCTGTACGGTGTGTGCTTTGGAAAGGGGTTGACAACCTACTGAACCATACCCTGTCCCCTACAGGGACAAGTGGTGGTACCGACAAGGAAGGAAGCTATTGATCAAGACTCGGTCTACAACCGACTCAGGTAGTCCAAGTATCCACCATCAATAATACCACTAGTGAAATAGATCACCACTCCTCGAGCCTCACCATGCTATGCCGGGCATACTCGTCTCGACGAGGGATTAGGGACAAGCTCGTGTCTACCCAAGACCACGACTTTCCCGGCTTCCTACCGGTGTGCAAGAGAAGCTCACGAGGATGATCCAAATCTGTAGTGTATCTATTGCTGACCACAAAACAACTCCAAAGTGCACTCATGCACGAGACTATACCGATACATAAACTACCACATACTCCAAGTCACAAGGTGTTGTGATCGCATCAAAACACCTCAACAAAATATTATGCCAGAGTTCAGAAATGCTTGCCTTCAAGAGTATGCAAAGGATGCACTTATTGGAAGCTTTCCTTTTCCTCCAAAAATCCTATTTTGCAAAATACACAAATACAAATATTTGAAACACAGTACCAAAACCTGTCTCAAATATTTTTGAAATAAATCTTAAAATAAACTAGATGAAATTTGAGAGAGGTAGGAATAAGAATCAACTCATTTGGAGTTTTATTTTAAAAGTTATAGCCAGTCAAAGTTTGGTCAACTCTGTTTTTAAATAAAACCAGAAAAAGGAAAACGCTTCGAGGGAAATACGCTTTCGCAGCAGAGAAACGTACGCGGGGTTTTGCGCCTTCACTTAAACAGAGAGAGGGCGGACGTGCGAGTCGCTGACAGTGGGTCCAGAGGGCCCACTAGTCAGGTTTGACTGGTCTCCCTCTCCCTCCTTTCTCTGTGCCCGAACGGTGGCGAGGCTCCGGCGGTCGCCGGCGACGAACGGCGGCTCCTCGAGGGCATCTGTGGGCAGGGATGGGTTGGCTAGACCGAGGCGATCCTCTGGGTGGTTGTTGGGTCGGCGGAGGTGGAAGGAGTCGCCGGCGGCGAGCTCCGCGGCGGGGAAAAGCTACGGTGGTGAAGTGCTATTAGTGCTCCGGTGATCTCCGATCGAGCTTGGGTAGCTGGGCAGCTCTGCAAGGACCAGAGGGAGCGACTGGTGGTGCTGGTTGGGCGAGATGGTGGCCGGTTGCGACGAATCGCACCGGAGCTTGGCGGCGGCCGAGCTGGCCGGAGTTGAGGGAGACGGCCACTACAGGTCGATTCACTACGCGGGAAGCTCTACGGGGAGGGTCTGATGTCGCGTGAGAGCTCGGAGAGGCTCGGGGCCCCTTTATATAGCGTGGCGAGGCTGGCTCGGTGGCGGCAGAAGATAAGATCGCCGGTGACCACTTTCCTGCAGTACCAGGGCATCGTGGCGGTGACGAAAGCGTTCCGACGAGCGGGAGGATAAGCACGGCCTGTGCTCCGGGGCAGCTGGCGCGTGCTAGTGGTTTGGGCGGCGCCGTCCACCGCGGAATCCGCTGCCGACGCCGGCGTGCCGCCAAGGCGGCGCTGCAGGGTGCCAGGGGGAGCTTGGAGGGTACTGGAGAGAGGGCGAGTGCCTGGCGGGGTTCGGCAGGCGAGCAGGGGGTCAGAGATGGGACGCGACGAGAGCGGCAGTGCGGCGTGTCGGCGTAGTGCGCGCGCGTGCAAAACGTGCGCTCTGGGCGCGCCCCGTGCACGCACGGCACCTGCTCGACGAAATGCTAGCACGCTCTAGAGCTCGAGGGTGGAGCTGGTACTGCACAGGATGGAAGTAGGGGTAGCAAGACACTCAGTGGACAAGGTGGATAGGTCAGGGGTCCAAGTGCACAATGCAAAACCAGAGAGCTTGCCAAAGTGACTGTGCACACCAGGTGTTCGACATAATGTCCAGTGCACTTAGGCAACTCTTGGAGTGGCCAAAATCTCCAGATCAGGGTCTCTTTAGGTGCAGGAGATGGTGGTAAGGTTAGTTCGGCAAAAACAGAAAGTTGATAGTGCAAGCTTTGCAAAACTCCAGTTTTGGACAGAAAGAAAAAAGGTTTAAAGCATGCACTTCAATGCCTCCAATGAGCCCAGTCTCCTGGACTTAAGAGTTTGGTAGGGAGGGCTACAAGTAGGAGAAAGCTCAGGGTTACTAGAGCAAGGGAAAATAAGGTTGCAGTACAAATCATCAAATTGGACCAGAATGCAAAAGAGGCTGATCCACTCAAAATTTCCAAAGAACATCCCTGGGTTTTTGCTTGAAGATGAATGGTATGCATCCACTGATATCTCCAAACACTTGGAAGAATTTTTAGAAGAATATTTAAATGGTTTGTAGTGCAAAAGTGCCCACTGGACCAGATTGGAAAAGTTGGTGAAGGGCTCAAAATCTCCAATGGCCAGAAGGTATTCTTGCACAAAAGTGATGTGGAAACATCACATGACATCCCCAAATTTTGGTGGAATTTTTAGAAGCATTTATCAAATGGTTGCAGTGTAAAAAGGAGCTCCAAATATATGAAAGATCATTTTAAAAGAATTAAAGCTTATGAAAAATAATTATGCAAATAAATCCACTGATAAAGGATTGATTTTATAAAGTGGGCACACAAGTCAAAAATACACTTTGGAGGTTTCTCCCACAAGGGGCATAAATTCAAACCACAAAAGGTAAAACTTGACAATTCGAAAAGTTTTATTTCCTGGCAACATTTTAATAAATAAAACAAGGCCAAAATTTTGGGGTGTCACACCCGGGCGCAGTCTTGAAGGCCGGCAGATTTGACTGCATGGAGTCACCTGAAGAGGGGGAGGTCTCCTGATAATTGGAGTCAGAAGAGTTGAGTGGCTGACGGATAACACCCGCCAATGGATGAAAAGGGTACAAGTGAGAAAAAACCTCAGTGCGACGCTTCCTTGTTGCATCGGGTAACCCGGCGGAGAGATCGGTGTCCTTGTTGGTCCTGGTGTGACGCCGGCTTTCGTGAACCTGTCGCTTCAAAAGAAATTGAGGGTCTTGATGAGCTAAATGATGTGAAAAGCTTACTTTCCGGGTTACCCTTCGGACTTTCAGCTGTGGCAAGGGCTTCGAGTCGGAGGAAAGTGACATTACCTCTTCAACCACCGGGTTACTGGCGCCGGTGTCATCCTGTCAATGAGCAAGTGTTGATAAGGCGGACAACAACAAACAACAAGTACATCAAGAATTTAAAGGCTTAAGGGTTACCTCTGACTCGGAGCTGTCGCTTAGTTGCATCAGCTCCGAAGCAGTAGGCCTGCTTCCTTTTTTGCGAGGGGCGGTTTTCTTGGCGGCTTTCTTCACCTTCCTGGCCTTCTTGGCCGCCTCATGGTCATATTTGACCCACCAGAACTTATCATCAGCCTGAAAAATACAATGATGGATTCTTAAAACGGTTCAGATGAAGGTTATATGCAGACGAAGGTAAAAGTTAAAGTCAGCGGCTTACCGCTGGGGCTGGATTGGTCTTGCAGAAGGGGGCTAACCCAGTCCTTCCACAGTCTGCCAGGCTCTCGTTTAAAAGAGCCTTGGTCTCTTCTTCAGCAACGTCTTCTGGCAGATCATTGCGACTGTGCCTCTGAGGGTCATCCGTTCGCCCGGTGTACTCACACATTAAGCCGGGGCGGCGGCTTAATGGGATCACCCGCCATGAGATCCCGACCCGGACCAGGTCGATTCCATTCAGACCGTTGCCCGGGAGGGCTTTGATTTTATTGATGGTAGGAAGCAGAGGCTGGCGCTCCGCTGAAGTCAGCTTGTCCGACAGCGGGTGAGTCGGCTCTAGACGTGTTGGGCGAAAGCCGGGCAGCGGGTTCTCGTCAGCCGGGGACGTATCTTGGCAGTAAAACCAAGTCATATTCCAGTCCTTTGGGTGGCTCGGCGGCTCTGCGTAAGGGAAAAGACAGTCCCTGCGCCGCTGGATGGAGATGCCACCTAACTCCAGACTTGGCCCGTTGGCGCACTCATTTTGGCGGTTTATGTAAAACAGCTCTCTGAAGAGCAGCAGACTCGGCTCTTCTCCAAGGTACACTTCGCAAAAGACTTGGAAATTGCAGATGTTGGATACGGAGTTGGGTCCTATATCTTGAGGCCGCAAGTCAAAGAAGTTGAGCACGTCCCTGAAAAACTTTGAGCCGGGCGGTGCGAAGCCCCGGCTCATATGATCTGCGAAGATCACTACCTCCCCGTCCCTTGGCTGTGGTCTCTCTTCCGACGGGTCAGGGGCACGGTAGGACATGATTTCCTTCTTAGGCAAATATCCGGACTTAACAAAACTGGCCAGGGTCTCGTTGGTGACGTTGGACCTCATCCAGTTGCAAGTGATGGGAGCCTTGGGAGGCATGGTGAAAGTTGGTGGTCTATGACAAAAAGGGAAAGTGTCCGTGTTAATTATAAACCGGAGATCTACAGTTTCAAATTATGGTGGCGGCTTATGACGGGGACTAATGGTATATACTCAAATACGGTGGTTTTCTTTAAGTCGGAGGATTCTACGAAGCATGGTTTTCTTTAAGTCGGAGGATTCGGCAGCGTGTGGTTTTTTTAACCCGGAATCGTAAGCCGCCAAGATTCAAGGGCTGCAGTTTTTACTAAGTGTGGTAAAACAGGTTTCACATATTGCAGTAACTTTTTTGGATCAAAATGGTCGGGTGAAATGGAAATTTTCTAGACCTAGAAACAGACGAGCGGATGTTCTTGAGCTCGAATGAAGCATCTATACAGTGGAAAGAGATCTACTGGCACTTGAAATGAGGCCTAAACAACTACCGCACTAGTTCTATACAAGGCTAAATATCAAACGAGTGCAGTGACTACGAGAACTACCGAGGCTTGTGGCAATGGCAATGAACGCGAAGAACACAGACGAACCCTACGGTAGATCTATCTGACAGGCAGAAGAGACTCACCGGAGTCGGAGAAGAGCGGAGGTCGCCGCTGTTTATCTGGTCCGAGTCAGGGTGATGCAGCGGCTGGGTTGATGAAGACCAGGGGCGCGACGGCGGCGGCAGTGGCAGAGCTCGGGCAGAGGAGCGACGGCGCGAGGAGGAAGAAGAGAGCGTGAGAAGAGCCCGTCGGGCCGGCCTATTTATAAGGCAAGGTCATAAGTGGGCGCGAGATTCAAGGAGACCACGGCGTGGTTATCTCCCCCCCACGACGCCTCGATTTTCGGAATGACAGTAACAGCAAAGATACGTTGCGGATCTGGCGGAGTAAAAAACGGACTTAATGGAGGATGACGTCATGGCGGATTATCCGGAGTCCAGAGGATGACGTCACTCCGGGTTATGGCCTTCACATGAATGGTAAGCCGGAGATTTTTTCTGTTGGCAGAGTTGAAGATTGACATGAGCCGGCTCAAATCAATCTGGGGCCTAATGTTGAGGATGTAGACCTTAGAGTCACCCGCCAGGAGGGGCCGGGTTACTCGTATGGTCATTGCCAGAAGCCCGGAGCCAAGCTTGAAGACGATGGGCCAGAGATGGGCTAAGACCCGGATATGGCTTAAAGCCCGTAGTTACAATCAGTATTATGGTAGAACTTGCAGTGTAAGGCAAGTATAGTTGAGAGTCCGAGCCGGACACTCTTATGAGCCGGCCGGGACTCTAAGGGCTGCTGGGCGTCAGCCTCCCTATATAAAGGGACGACCCGGCAGCGGTTTAAGGGCGACAACAATCTCATCGAGAGCCGGGCATAGCTGTTTAGCTCCCTGGTGATCGTAACCCTTATCAATACCACCTCGAACTGGACGTAGGCTTTTACCTTCACCGTAAGGGGCCGAACCAGTATAAACCCTCGTGTTCCTTGTCCCGCATAACCCCTTCAAGCTTCCTAGTTGCGATGGCTCCACGACTAAGTCCTAGCTTGAGGACATCTGCCGTGACAATTCCACGACAATAACCATAGGCTAGCTTCTAGGGTTTAGCCTCTACGATCTCGTGGTAGATCAACTCTTGTAATACTCATATCATCAAGATCAATCAAGTAGGAAGTAGGGTATTGCCTCCATCGAGAGGGCCCGAACCTGGGTAAACATTGTGTCCCCCGCCTCCTTTTACCATTAGCCTTAGACGCATAGTTTGGGACCGCCTCCCCGAGATCCGCCGGTTTTGACACCGACATTGGTGCTTTCATTGAGAGTTCCACTATGTCATCGCGATAAGGCTTGATGGCTCCTTCAATCATCTACAACGATGCGATCGAGGGTGAGGTCTTCCTCCACGGACAGATCTTCGTATTCGGCAGCTTCGCACTACGGGCCAACGCGCTTGGCCATCTGGAGCAGATCGATAGCTACGCCCCTGGCCATCAGGTCAGGCTTGGAAGCTTGAACTATACGGCCGACATCTGCGGAGACTTGATCTTCGACGGATTCGAGCCCATGACAGGTGTGCCGAACAATCACGAGGAGCATGACCTAGATCGTCATCGGACGGTGTTCGGGAGATCACACATGCGGTCGCTTCGGCCCTTAATGCGGAGCGGATCGTGCCATCCGAGGACGGGTGGATGGACCCCGCCACAGAGACTGCACACTCAGCGGCGATAGAGTCAAACATATACCTCGCTTCCAATGAGGTTTGTGTCATCAGACCCTCGGACTCGTCTCCGGCCATAGGCTCCGAACCGTGTGCATTCATGCCTATCGAATCTGATTGGGCACCGATCATGGTGTTTACCTCCGCGGATATCTTTCAGCACTCGCCCTTGGGTGACGTGTTAAATTCATTGAAATCTCTCTCCCTGTCAGGAGACTCGCAGCCGAACTATGTCTGCCTTGAGTGGGGAGCGGACGACGAAGGAATTCGTTACCCACCCACCACCCACTTAATAGCCACTGTCGACGACTTAACCGACACACTTGATTTCGACTCCAAAGACATCGACGGTATGGATGAAGATGCCGGAGAAGAACAGGAACCACCGCCCACAGGGCGCTGGACAGCCACCTCATCATATGATATATACATGGTGGATACACCTAGAGAAAGTGACGGCGAGGAACGGAAGGATGCTATCGGTGTACAAAAGTAGGGGCTCTCCTTTTGACCCCTTTACTTGTGCACGGGCAGTCGGAGCCATGCGCCACGGCCGCACTTGGCAAGGCAGGGTAGGTAAACCGAGGTGGAACCAAAGCACAAGACAAGCGAGACAACGCCAAGGCCAAGACCACAGAGAGAAGAGGGATGAAGCAGGTTCCCCCGGCAAGGCCCTTGCCGGGACAGCTCGCCCCAACACCAACAGAGCGAGCCACCCTTGAGCCCACGGTTTCCAACACTATCAACTACGTTGGGCCAGGGCTCGGGAGGCACCTCCATGATGGCAAGCAGATCTTTGTGAAGACAAGAACAACACTCTTAATCAAAAGAGTGGAAGACAGCAAGCCTCGGCGAGATCCTTGCCGAAGAAGCCCACAATACCCCCGGCAAGGCCCTTGCCGAGGGCGTACACAAGGCCACAGCCAGGCCTGCACCCGCCAAGCCTTTTGCCACCAATCCCATGCAGCTGCCAGCCCACCAGCCGGGCAGGCACCTGCGTGTCGACGCAAGGTTCCTCCGACAACTCAGCACATACCTACATGGTGGCATGCAGATCTTCGTGAAGGCTCCACCACCGCGCCACCTCAGCTATTTGCCTGCCTACATGGCACCACTGCCTCGCTGGCCCGGGCGCGTGTCGAGACGAGGCGAAGCAGTGGTAAAGTGGAGGGGACACGTCAGGGGCGCATTTAATGTGTTTTGTCTCGTAATAGCTAGCGATAAGCTTAGCCACAGTACCTCGATGCCACCTCCTGGTGCCACTGTGGCGTTCCCTTTGCCTATAAAAGGAGACCCAAGGCATCCAGGAGAAGGATTCGGACTCTTGGACAAGTTACACCCCTTGTAGCTAGTTCGAGCTCCTCAAGAACACAGATATACACATCCAAGCAGGACTAGGGTATTACACATCTCTGCGGCCCGAACCTGGGTAAATGATTCGCGTGTTTGTACTGACTACTAATCCTGCTCTCCTCACCACCCAGCGCCCCGCAACCGTAGTAGGGATTCTTGTGATCCCATAGGTGTCGTTTCCCACCGACAGATGCAACGGAGGATAATCCCCTTGAGAAGCAACCAAAGCGACGACATCGGCGCCACTCCAAATCCCGCCACAGTAAAAACAGCGATAACAGCGCAAGAAGAAATAATACCTCGGATGACCCAATGGACCCAACGATGGAGCAGGATGAGCCGGGGGACGCCGAACATAGTCCGGGACCGCTGTCCGATCATAATGATGGTGGAGATAAAACTGTTAAACCTGTCTATGGAGAGGAGAACAGTCCGGGTGACGATGCATTCATCATCCCGGAAAAGCAATTGGAACAAGAAGACCTTCGCGAAATGCTTATCACCGCCGTGAGGAGCTTAAACAAGTAGAAGCAAAGGCTTAATGCCGCACAGGATACGCTCAACCGCAGATGGAACAAAGTGCTCGACACTGAAGAAAAACACGGCGGTGATTGCCACACCAAGAGCTACCCAAAGCGCAAGCTTCTGCCTGAATTCGACGACGAGGTTATAAAGCCCATACCGCCGAAAAATAATACGGCCGATCGGCCAGACGGACCACCCCGTGGCCGAGACAAAGCGGCTAATAACGACGCACACAAGTCAGCGCACGATTTACGTGAGCACCTGGACAAAAAAGCCGGTATGGCCAGGTCCATCTATGGATCTAGGAAGCGTGCCCCGACAAAGGATCATGGCCGCCCAAAGGATTATACTGATCGAATAACAGCTCGGAATCAAAACCAAACACTACAACCGTCAGAAGCATCCAAATACAGGGGTGCCGCACACCCCTTGTGCTTCACCGATGAGGTGCTGGATCATGAATTTCCAGAGGGGTTTAAACCCGTAAACATAGAAGCATACGATGGAACGACAGACCCTGGGGTCCGGATTGAGGACTTTATTCTTCACATCCACATGGCTCACGGAGATGATCTCCACGCCATCAAATATCTGCCCCTCAAGTTGAAAGGCCCAGCTCGGCACTGGTTGAAAAGCCTCCCCGAAAACTCAATTGGAAGTTGGGAAGAACTTGAGGATGCTTTCAGGGCTAATTTTCAAGGGACCTATGTCCGACCTCCGGATGCAGACGATCTAATTCACATAATTCAACAACCCGGAGAGTCAGCCCGAAAGCTCTGGAACAGATTTCTCACTAAGAATCAAATCATCGACTGCCCGGACGCCAAAGCCTTAGCGGCTTTCAAGCATAGTTTCCGGGACGAATGGCTCGCCACACACCTCAGCCAGGAAAAGCCGAGGACAATGGCAGCCCTCACAAGCCTTATGACCCGCTTTTGCGCGGGCGAGGACAGTTGGTTGGCCCGCAGTGGCACCAACGACCCAGGCACATCACAGGTCAGGGACGGCAATGGAAAGCCACGACGCAATAAAAATAAGCGTCAAAATAATGAGGACAACCCAGACAACACGGCGGTTAACGCCGGATTCAGGGGCTCTCGACCCGGTCAATGGAAAAAGGCATTCAAAGGCAGCAGAGATGGTGCGTCCAGCCTAAACAAGATTCTAGACAAACTATGTCAGATTCATGCCACCCCCGAAAAACCTGCAAATCACACCAACAGAGAATGCTGGGTCTTCAAGCAGGCCGGCAAACTAAACGCTGAACACAAGGGGAGGGAGACACCAAGTGAAGACGAGGATGAGCCTCGCCAGCCGAACACTCGGGGACAGAAGAAGTTTCCACCAGAGGTCAAAAAAGTGAACATGATTTACGCTGTAGAGCCCGTCGCCCCCAAGTCAAACCCATGGTCGTCCTGCCCGATCTCTTTCGATCGCAGGGTCATCCGACTAGTATCCGGCATGGAGGTTCGGCTGCCTTGGTGCTCGACCCAATAATTAACGGATACCATCTCACCCGAGTCCTTATGGACGGCGGCAGTAGTCTGAATCTGATATATCAGGACACTGTCCGCAAAATGGGGATAGAACCATCAAGAATTAGCCAAAGCAGTACTACCTTTAAAGGAGTAATACCAGGCGCAGAGGCCCGCTATACGGGCTCTCTAACATTAGAGGTTGTATTCGGTTCTCCCGACAACTTCCGAAGCAAAGAACTAATCTTCGACATTGCTCCATTCCGAAGTGGCTACCATGCACTACTCGGAAGACCGGCTTTCGCCCGTTTTCATGCAGTTCCGCATTATGCTTATCTTAAACTCAAGATGCCCGGTCCACATGGCGTCATCTCAATTAGCGGAAATACAGAGCATTCTCTATGTGCGGACGAATGTGATTCGGCTCTAATAGCCGAACCAACTCCACAACACGAATAAACGATAGGTCGTCAAGACCACGGACGCGGCTAGACGTGTCCGGCGCACCACTAGTTGTAGCAACCCAGATAAACCTGAGCTCGGTCGGCAGACACGCCCCCACAGGTGGTGCTAGGGGCTGCCCGCATGTATAAAAGCTCATAATTCGGCTTGATCCTATTAGTAAATTAATAGATTTCATTTCTTATGGTTCATTATGAATAACCAACTTTTCACACGTTCACCAGATTTTTTCACCTGGGTTTTCTCTTTTTACAGATGATCATCGTGCTACACCCTTCCAGGATACAGCACAACGGAGACAAAGGCGCAGACGTGCAGCAAGGCCCCGTTCAAAGGTTTCTTTTTAGATTAAGTCCCTGCGTAAACCTTTTTTAATGTCTCTTGTTGATTCACACCCTCCGGGCACTTCACACAACCGAGAGGGATACTGGCGTTATTGGCATTTTGCCACGCCAAGATTAATGCATGTACCTGGAAATTTAGGGCTCATTATCGAGGGTGTTACTCAGCCCAGTATATGTTGTAAAGTCCGAATACCTTAGGGAGTGTTCGGCGTCGCGAGTTTGGCCTTATATGCATCTATTCCGAATCATGTCTTTGGTCAAATGTTGGGTTTGCCCGGCTCCCGTGTTTTGATACCTTATGTTCCGCTCTATCGGCTAAGGTGCCACCGGGAGAACTACTGCGATTGTGCCCTAGTTCATCCGGGCGAGCACCTCAGTAGAGAAAGTCCACAACTGACTGTCATGATAAAGCGTGAGACTGGTCAACCACTCGATGACCCAGTGGAATCTTTGGAATTCCTCCGCATTAACGAAGGACCGTTTCCCGGTCATGTACGTACGCGCACCGTATTCGGATGAACGCGGAAGTACCAGGGGCTATATAGTAGCCCCACCGTCAAACTCCTATGGCTAAGTGAAAGTGTTAAAGCTATATAGTCCGATTGCCTTGTTCGCCGCGCTATCACCTCCTCAAATAGACCAAGACATTGGATCAAGTGTGATTATGCGCTTTACCGAACACCCCCGCATTATATGCGTGGGGGCTGAAGCCGACGACTGCAATCTTTCAGGTTGTATATATACATAAACGGCCGCACAGGAGGCACTTAATACTTTACGGGCAAAAGTATAAAAATAGCCTTTATAATCAAAATAGCATTGTTTTTACAATCAAGATACATGTCACTAGAACATGGTACTTTTTGAGCACTGAGCCTCTATTAAACGGGCGCCTTCTAGGACTTCTTCAAAATAGTGCTCGGGCGAGTCCTAGCCTCTGGTCGGACCCCTGGTTGCAATAGCGGTGGCCTCCATCTCTGCCCAGTATGTCTTAACACGGGCAAGAGCCATCCGCGCACCCTCTATGCACGCCAACCTCTTTACAGCGTTGATATGCGGCACAGCACGAAGAAATCGTTGCACTAAACCAAAATAACTATTCGGACTTGGTTCCTCAGGCCAAAGATGATCCACGACAGATCTCATGGCAAGCCTGGACAATCTATGGAGCTCGGCCCACTCGGCCATTTGTTCATTCAACAGCAGTGGACGCTTTGGAGCACTGAACTGCGACCAGAACAACTTTTCCACCTCATGATCTTTCTGATCTTTGAAATACTCAGTCGCATCAGCAGCACTCTTGGCTAAGTCCAAGTATGCGTCTGCAGCACTCCACAATTTATCCAGAGGGGCATATTTCGGATCGCCAAACTTCGTCCGGCTTGGCGAAGCTCCTCCCGTGCCGCTCTGATTCCAGAGTGTGTTTCCTTGGCCGCTTTAAAGGCCTTCTCCAAGTCGGCCGCTTTTGCTTGGTTTTCCTTCTCGAGGGCTCATAGCGGCTGGCAGCATTTTGCAGCTCAAGAGCCATTTCGGCTATTTTTTCTTCGCTTTGGCGATGAGCAGCATGTTCGGCTTTTAACTCTTCGGCTGCCTTCAGGGCGGCCGCATCACTTCTTCTGGCTTGTTCCTTGGCTTGGGCAAGTTCTGCCCGAAGGGTCTCCACGGCGGCAGCTCCATCTGCATTCAAAGCATATTATAGATACTGGCATCATGCTACGCTTAATATTTGCTGACCGCCCGAAAATACATACCCTGCGCCTCATCAAGCCGCTTGTTCACAAGCACGATGTCGGCATCTGCCATGTCAAGCTGCCGCCTCAGTTCGGCAAAATCAGCAGTCCGGTCAGCCGCCGGACCCTCAGCCGCATGCACATGAAAGCAGCGCGATCATTACATGGGACTATGATCCTCTGTTTGCCACCTCTGGTCGGCAACCAGAGTCTCAGGGGCTACTATCTATACAGAGCACACCTAGCGTGTGCGGTACAGTCAAAAATATACATATTATTTTGCGTACCTCAAAGCCTCTTAATAGGCTTGTAAAAGCTTCATTTAACACGCTTTTGGCGGATGAAATCCTCTCAACCACCGTACCCATCAAGGTATGATGTGCCTCTGAGATAGGAGCTTGCTCCAAAATACCAATTAATGTGTCCTGCTGTACACCGGACAGTCCCGGGCTCTTTCTGTTGCTCTCCTTAGGAGCCGAATACTCCGGACTTCGGGCGGCCGAAGAGTTACCTTCTGGCCTTTGCGGATCAGGATAAATCCTCCGCGACGACACCTCAGGGTTGTCCGTCTCGCGATGCGGGGAAGCAGGCGAGGGCGTTTCGCTCTCCATCATCTCCGGAAGAAGATCCCCCGAAGACGAACTTTGTTGAGAAGGGCTACGAGCCCGACTGCAAAACATATGTCCCGGTTATTATTCCCAGAGAGTAAAAATGGCATATTTACCAAAGTGCTTTTATTCACTTACGGCTCGGTTGATGGCAGGCCCCCTTGCGGGCACTGTGCGGGAAGGACGACCTCCGGGCCAGGGCCCCCTGGTGAAGTTCTCTTCCCTTGTTCGGAAGCCTTCGTTGTAAAATCTTCAGGGGCGCCCCTTTTCTTCCCATGGGGAGAGGGGATTTTAGACTCACCTCCCCGATCACCCTCCTTTGCGGAGGCACTAATTCCCCCGGTATGGATGGGTAATGTATGAAGCCCGCTCTCGGCTTCTCTATTCCTCCCTTCATCTTCTCCTGATGGCACTTGATAGGGTGCGCGCTCCAGCATCCTAGTTAGAACAGGATCCGGCGAGCCTTCGGGAAGAGGGGCCGAACACCTGATCCTCTCCTCGTTTTATCCAGTCCTGGCCGAGGGTAGTTTATCAGAATGATGTTGTAACAAACATAATAATAGTGTGTTCGGTTGCAGAGTTACTTACTTGGGTATCTAGGCGATTGCATTTCAGACCCGCATCCTCGGTGGTGTCCGGACACTTTATTCGTGATCCGAAGAATAATTAATACATCCCTTCGAGCGTCATGCCGAAGAAGTGTTGAACAGTTCGCGGTCCTTCTGGGTTGAACTCCCACATACGAGGAGATTGACGTTGGCATGGCATGGCCCGACGGACCAGCATTACTTGTGCTACTTTGACGAGACTAACATCCCTCTTGAGGAGATCCCGGATGCGGCTTTGCAGCGTCAGCACGTCATTAACTGGCCCCCAGTCCAGCCCTTTGTTGACCCATGACGCCAGTTGAGACGGAGGGCCTGGGCGAAAGGCTGGGGTGGCCACCCACTTTGTACCCCGGGGGGCAGTGATGTAAAACCACTCCTGCTACCATAATTCGGGCACCTCCGGGAAGGAACCCTTCGGCCATAGGGCGTCGGCACCCTTGCTTATTATAGCACCTCCGCACTCCGCGTGTCGCCCATTGATCATATTCGGCTTCACACTGAAGGTCTTGAGCCATAAGCCGAAGTGTGGGGTAATGCGGAGGAAGGCCTCACACATGATGATAAACGACGAGATGTGCAGGATGGAATCTGGAGCTAGATCATGGAAATCTAGCCCGTGATAGAACATCAACCCTCTTACGAAGGGATCAAGACTAAAGCCGAGCCCTCGAAGGAAGTGGGAGACAAATACGACACTCTCATTGGGTTCGGGAGTGGGGATAACCTGCCCTTGAGCAGGTAGCCGGTGGGGGATTTCGGCGGTCAGATACCTATCCTCCCTGAGCTTCTTGATATCCTCGTCTGTGACAGAAGAGGTCATCCACCGACCTTGAAGGTTGGATCCGGACACGATTGAAGGTCCGAAGCGCTTAGCCTGAACCTTGGGTGTTGGAACTCGAGGTAGGGGAAGGGAAGGAGTGGGCGTGGAAAGAAAAGGATGGGTCTGGACCTCTTTATAAAGAGGGTGAATATCAAGCGTCCTCCACGTGACCGTTTGGAATTTGCCTAAAACCGAGTCATACTAGTAACACGATTGGGTTACCCACGCCCGTATTGATGAGAATCTCGTGATAAGGGGGACACGATCTCTACTTCGACAAGACGTGCCAATAAAACCGCCTCGCAATACGTGCGGCAGCAGGCTGGGAAAAAAGGTTCGTATAAAGACCGGGCCGCGGCATGATGTCACGCTGTGAAAAGTTGTCAGCAGATTAGATTTGTGGAATATTATTCTCTCTATGGTGGTATGTGGAATTTGTTTTGCAGAGCCGGACACGATCCTCGTGTTCACAATCTTCTATGGAGTATTCGGAGAAGGAACCCGCCTTGCAATGCCGAAGACAATCTGCGCGCCGGAGCCATCGTGACTGAAGCCTGGTTCAGGGGCTACTGAGGGAGTCCTGGATTAGGGGGTGCTCGGACAGCCGGACTATATACTTTGGTCGGACTGTTGGACTATGAAGATACAAGATTGAAGACCTCATCCCGTGTCCGGATGGGACTCTCCTTTGCGTGGAAGGCAAGCTTGGCGATTCGGATATGTAGATCTCCTTCTCTGTAACTGACTCTATGCAACCCTAGCCCCCTCCGGTGTCTATATAAACTGGAGGATTTGGTCCGTAGGACCAAGAACAACAATCATAACCATAGGCTAGCTTCTAGGGTTTAGCCTCTACGATCTCGTGGTAGATCAACTCTTGCAATACTCATATCATCAAGATCAATCAAGAAGGAAGTAGGGTATTACCTCCATCGAGAGGGGCCGAACCTGGGTAAACATTGTGTCCCCCGCCTCCTGTTACCATTAGCCTTAGACGCACAGTTTGGCACCCCCTACCCGAGATCCGCCGGTTTTGATACCGACAGCGTGCACCAGGAAGCGGCGCAGGCGACGCTCTCTCGGCCGGGGCGCCGCTCTCTCGGCCGGCGCGCCGCTCTCTCGGCCGGCACGCCGCTTCAATGCCGGCGCCAGTGAGAGGACGCGTCCGCTCTGGCCGGGCATGAATGCGACACTGACCATTTCGGGCAGGAAGCACGCGCGGGTGATGAAGAGGGTTCGGGTTGGTCAGGAGCGGTCGTGGTAGCGGTCCGAACGCCCGCAAACAAGAGAAGTTGTACGTTAATATTGCCGCGTATATAATTAACAATGTAAATAATGTGCCAGTTGGACAAATATGATTGGAGATGGAGATGGAAATGGAATTTTACGTAAAAACGGATATGCATGTCTATGTCTGTGTGTGTTCGCGACGACTCTCGCGACCTGGAAGCAGGGGCGTGTTTTTGCTCGAGTTTTCTTTCTTGGTACGTTATAAAATTGTCTGCCAGTTTTTGTTTCTTTTTTCCGGGAACGCGCGTATTCTATTTAAAACCACTGCTATGGAGAGATTGTTTTACTCCATTATAGCCTCTTGTTTGATAGAGTTTCTCGCGTCTCACTCTCTCACCCTCTCCATATCAAAACAAGATGACAGTGTCCACACTATCTCTCTCCTCACCGATGGTAACAGATCCGGCCGAATCCCGTCCGCTGCGGGAGGTGCGGAGGTGCAGCATTGACGTTGTCACCGTCGGCGATGGAGGAAGCCGATGTGCACCATCCTCTCGAAGTCGGCGCTGGCGCGGATGAAGGTCCTCCGCGCCCTTGTTCGCTGCCATCGTGTGGGCAGATCCCGCCCGCCCGCCTAAGCGACATCTCGCCCACCTGAGGTATAACTTCTTGTACTGGTCCAGCTCCCCAGGTCGCTGCATGCGGGTTTTCTTCTATGCGACTACTCCCCAACTCCCCATGTATAGTTGCTAGGGTTCGTCGGCTGGTCCAACATCACCTACTATTATAGAGGAAATGCCACTCGAAAAGTTGTCCTGATTTATGCCTCGGTGGAGGTATACATGTTGTTTCGACAAAAAGTACATGGTGGTTGTGCGGTCATTGTCCATATGCTCCTATTGCTGCTACTAATCTAATACTATCACTAGTTAAATGAAGAAATGCTTTTTTCTCAGGTATCCTGGTTTAGTTCCCATCAAGATAATCATGATGCTTCTGTTTGTTGGTGTACTTTTCATAATTCTTATTGACAATTGAGATGTCGTTGTTAATCTTGTAAAACAAAGTAACAACACTATATCCCTTTTTTATATTTTTGGAAACAGCGATGCGTATCTCCATACCCAGGCATGTCTTCCTCAATTTTTGTGGAACTGCACAAAATTGTTGGCCATTGTTGTTCCGCCTCACTGTCCTCTGCCACATGGTTCTTCCTTCCTCGAGCTTGACTACTGAGAAGAAACAGACCACAGTGAGGATTTGTCGAACTTCATAGGTGCCTCACCCAAACTTGATGCCAAATGGATGATGCATCACCACGATGACCTATCGATGCTCATGGTTGCGCCTCATGGTTGCGTTGGCTGGTCTGATCGATTTTCAATGAAAAACAAGCTTTCTTCCATCAGTGCTCTTTGCTTGTTACCCACAAAGATGATATCCTTCGTCAATTCACCTAGGTTGCGTTGGAGACGCAGTCATCTTTCATGTTGGTGCAATTTTATCACACAATTGGCTATGAACCAAATGTTTCCTCGAAGAAGGATCAACGTTGGTACTAAGAGCATAAGTTTTGTATAGATTTCTAAGCCTTCTCACAACTTTCTCTCCATCTCCCCTGTAATTTTATTTGTCCAGCTATTAACTTTGATTAAAAAAATGGTGTGGACTAAAAACCCGGATGGAAGTAGTAGCCCTCCATTTTTATTTACTCTGCATATTAGATTTGACTGAAGTCAAACTTTGTAAAGTTTGACCAAGTTTAGGCCGAACACAACAAACCATAATTATTAGAGAGGGCAAACTGTACATACTCTCAAACCTTTCTGATAATTGAAATTAAAATTCTTTATTTGTACACACTCTCACACGTTTCCGATAATTTGGTGCATGTGTGGTTGTTCACTTAAGGGAGGGTAGTGTACCGCACATGAAGGACAGGAAGTGCGACCAGGACGCGTGGATAATTAGTTCATCGGAAGTACTCCCTCCGTTCCTAAATATTTGTCTTTCAAGTGGTTTGCAATGGACTACCACATACGGATGTATATAGACATTTTTTACAGTGTAGATTCACTCATTTTGCTCTGTATGTAGTCATTTGTTGAAATCTCTAGAAAGACAAATATTTAGGAACAGAGGGAGTAGTAGTTTTCTTCACTGGTATGTTAAATAAAGAGTTTTGTTTCGTACTTACACAATTTAAAACGATTGTTATGGAGAGAATAAGAAAATCACTCCACTATATATTAGTCGTATACACGAGTACTATATGGACGCAGCTTCATTGACTTTAGTGCACCTGCCTTTGGGTTTATGATAGGTGGGCACAAAATGTGGCTGGCCCACCTGTCATACAGCCAAAAGCAGGTGCAGTTAAGGCACCGGAGCTCAGTCCGTACTACAGTATATATATAAGCTAGAGCCTCAGCGCTTGTTCGCTAGGGTTTGCACTCTCCACACTCTCGCCGCACTACATATATATATACACGCTGGAGGCTTAGCGTTCCTTTGCCAGGGTTTGCTATATTCACTGTCTCTCAAACTCTTCACCAGATCTAAACAAGATTGCGTTGTGGCCTCTGTCTCTGTCACCCCCTCACAGCTGGCGAAGGACGCGTCCGGATCCCGTCGCATTGGGAAGGGGAGGAGGTGCAGCGTTCACTCTATCGCCTTCGGTGAGGGTGACAATCCACTGCCGGCTGCGCTTTTCTCTTTCACCCAGTGCCTATGCGGGAGGGCCACCGACCCCTTCTTCCTCGCTGCCATACATAGGGTGGGCAGATCCAACCTCCCGCCGCATGCCTTGCCACATCGCGATGACCCTAAGGTACAAGTTTCTTTGAAATCGTCATTGGTCTAGCTGCATGCTGATATTTTTTGATTCTGTAGTCGAATCTAGGTCTTGGTTCAAAGAGGAAAGAAGGGTGCGGTGGGGTGGAGCATGAATCTAGGACGTGGTTCAATGAGGAAAGGAGGGAGGGAAAGTAGTATAGAGTAGCTATCCAGCCGCTTTGTTGGTCGAAAAGGGGAAAAGGGGGTAACCCAGTACGCACATCTCTAAGGAACCGAACACTTTGTTGAAAAGGGAAAGAAAATGGGGGGTCGGGTAGTTTGTGTAGGACTAGATTTGCTGCCCTCACATCGGAAAAAGTATCAAAGAGAACAAATATGGGACCAACGCAGATATGCTGCTTGGCTACATACTCTGCATCACCCATTTATACGTGTGGATGCACATGGTGATGGCATGTCCCATCCACATGATCGTGCAGTGTGTTTTGAGATGTTGTGCTACTTGTATTGGTACTGTTTTAAATTAATGTTGAATTGAAGCTATTGTATTTTAAGCAATGCCACTCTCAGAATTAACTATTGAACTATTTTAAGAGAATTTCTCTGTTAATATGAATCAATGCAACCATTTTAGAAATGCTACTGTCCTATACTTTGTTTTCCATCAAGATAAGGTAGATGCTTCTTTTTGTGGCCGCATGTTTCATCCTCCTTTATTGGCAGTAATTGTTTCCTTTTTTGCCTCTGTTAAATCAGGGATATCTATTCAACTTGTTGCTATATAGGAAACTTAAATGTCACACCGGTGACTTTACTTGATTTCAGAGTAACTGCACAAGACGAGATTGGATTTCCTATTCGTGTTGGCAGATTCGTACGTGATCTTGTGTGCGTCATGACAGGTTGGTACTTGCCTTCATCCACATGATCGTGCAGTGTGTTTTGAGATGCTGTGCTACTTCTATTGGTACTGTTTTAAATAAATGTTGAATTGAAGCTATTGTATTGATGTCTTTTCCCATTAAGTAGTGAACAAAAATGGGACCAACCCAGACATTATGCTTGTTGCTTTGTTACAACAAACTCTGCATCACCCCCTTTATAAGTAGATGGAAGCACATGTTGTTTTTGCGCCCACTCCCCCTGGAATTGTTTATGCTTTTTGTTAATCTAATGTCGCTGGTAAAATTAAGCAATGCCACTCTCAGAATTAACTACTGAATCTTATTTCAAAACTGCAACACTTGTTAGGGATTGGCGGGATTACCATTTTTGTGGCCGCATGTTTCATCCTCCTTTATTGGCCAGTAATTGATTCCTTTTTTGCCTCTGTTAAAATAGGGATATCTACTCAACTTGTTGCTATTGCGACATTTTGCTTCGCTTAATTTTGGTGGAACTCCACAAAATGAGACCGGATTTCCATATATGTGTTGCGATCTCTCTCAGGTCTTCCTCACGAGTTGTTCCAAATCTTGGTCTTGAAAGGTCAGTACCGACTTTCCTCGGAATTAACTACCGAATCTTAGTTCAAAACTGCAACACTTGTTAGGGATCGGCGGGAGTACCATTTCTGTTAGGGATCGGCCGGAGTACATGTTTAAGAAATGTATTGTTCAGATAATGTCTCTGTTATTATATATCAGTTATAGTGTTTTACAAATGGTACTATCCTACTTTGTAGTTCTTTCTACATGTTTAACCAAGGTATTGTTAAGATAATGTATGTGTTAAAATGAATCAGTCACATTGTTTTAGGAATGATACTTTTCTGCTTTGTCGTTCTTTATGCATGTTGAAACAAGGCATTGTTAAGATAATGTCTCAGTTAATATGAATGAATCACACTGATTGAGAATTGCTACTCTCCTGCTTTGTTTCCCATTAAGATAAGGTAGATCAGTAGATGTTTTTCTTCTGGGAGTACAAGTCATCAACCGTCATTTCTCAGTAATTGTTTCCCTTATACCTTTTGTTGCTTGCAGGGATATCAAAATTAAAGCTCGGTTTTATTCTGACTTTGATTTTAGTTGAACTGCACAAAAGGAGCCAATGTGTCTAAGGCAAACTGTTGCATTAGTGGGTCCAGTTGGTCTTACCACTTTGAAGAAAGAAGCAGTCACTGTTTGCACTACATTACACAAGGAATGATCGAGAAGCTTTACAGAGTATTAGTAGACGCTGGTGACATGACTAGTCTGCAGAGAGCATAGGAAACTCTACAACACGTGGAGTGCACTGGGCAAAAAGTGCCCAAACAAGTATAGGAAGCCAGGACAGGACTCCAAATCTATCAATGTCATTCTAAGCAACAATGGTGGGGCATCTGGGTATGGTAATCTGTTTACCGTACTTTCAGTTTGTGAGTCCACCGATTGGTGGGTTGACACTGGGGCCAATATTCCTGTGTGTGCTGCTGTGTCTTTGTTTTCTTGCAGCATATAAATACAATATCCATAGGGATGCTCAGCTTGATTTTAGTGGAACTGCACAAAATGTCCAGATGGTTTGTGTCCTCCATAATACTTCATCATGCACAATACATTGAATGGTTCTCTAATCATTCGTCGTCACCTTGAGCCACCGGACTATATGTTTGAATGGTGCTGCCAGCGTCGGCCATTAAGAAGGGTAAGAAGAAAGACAAAAAGAGAGATGGTTGCTTTACTTGTGGTTCGGAGGAACACTGGGAAAACAAGTGCCCAAACAAGTACCTAGAAGCCAGGACAGGACTCCAAGTCTGTCAATGTCACTCTAAGCAACAATGATGGGGCATCTGGGTATGGTAATCTGTTTACCGTACTTTCAGTTTGTCAGTCCACCGATTGGTGGGTTGACACTAGGGCCAATATTCATGTGTGTGTTGATGTGTCTTTGTTTTCTGGCAGCATATAAATACGAAATCCACAGGGATGCTCAGCTTGATTTTAGTGGAACTGCACAAAATGTTCAAATGGTTCGTGTCCTCCATAATACTTCATCATGCACAATACATCGAATGGTTCTCTAATCATTCGGCGTCACCTTGAGCCACCGGACTATTAGATGACAAACTGATGACAAACCCTGCCCGTTCCACAATCGTAGGCATTACATATTTTGAATGGGAAAAGCTTGTCAAAGTTGACATTAGTTTAATATATTGGAATTGTAAAACCTTGTCAATTTTTGCTCATTGATGTTAGCCAGAAGACATAGATTTGATATTTTTGAGTGGGACGCCCTTTGCTGTGAGCAACGTCGATCGTTTTTTCCTATTCCTGTCTTCAGTTCAGAAGTAAATATTTACTTTGCTGAGATGCATAGTCACATGAATGTTGACTTATGTAAGATATTTTAAGATTTTGTTCTGAATATTGTCTATGTAATGCCAGGCCTTGTGTTTGATTGCAAAGTTGAGCTTGGAATGTTGTGGCATGCGGCATCACGAGCTGTTCACCGTGCCTCCTGAGAATAATGCTTCGTATTGTTTTGCATGTCGATCTAATGCTAGTGATTTTCTTGTTAGGAAGATCATCCTCTTCTGTTGTTTCCGTGCTTAAGAAGTTCACCGTCTTATGTTTCATTCATAGCCTATACGACAAGTCGGGTAGGTTAGACGTGAAACCATATGATCTTCCGACCAACTCATCATCTTAGCCCGTCATTGGATCATCATTTTCCAACCAAAATCGCTTGTAAAACTGACGCTTGTAAATAAAAGCAGATGGTCTCGAGCGAAGCGCTTGGTTGGTCGATTTCGACTAGTAAAATATACATCAGTCTCTCAAATTACACGCGTAACCCGCCGGTTTTACTTACAGACCTCGGGCCCTCTGTTTCATTAAGCCTGTATTTTACACGTTGTTTCCGATGAGGAGTAAATTACACTTGTATCTTAATACAAGTGTGAAATAAACCAGAGCTCCCAAGCGCGGCCTTACCGTTTCATGCCGTCTCAGTCTCTCGAAGGTGCTCATAGGTGTTCGATGATCTTGGCTTCCTGAATGAGCAGCGGGCGCTATATCAGACCATCCATAGGGCCCGCGAGGCCCTCTCCGTCGTCCTTCAAGTTGTTGCGCTCGCCGTGGCGCCGAGCATTGTTAACATGGTCAATGAACATGAGGATTCAGGAGATGTCTTTATTTTGACTGGATGATAGTAGGGACCCACTAGGGCCATAGCCGTACGTATGCAAGTGCCTCCTTATTATGTACAACTATATATTTTTTGCTTCCTCCTGGTTTCCTGACATCACGGTCCCACACCATTGTCAACCTATGTAGTCAATATAAATGAGAGAATTGCACAAGGTGCGGCCGACAGCTGGGACCAAGCAGCTCGAGTAGTATTTGTGTTTTTGAGGCGTGAGAACTGCAGAATTTTTCTTGGCGATGTTTTCATTGTTGTTCAGAGGAGAGCAGGGTATTAACTGGGCGGTTGTGGCCCATCTAGCCCAGGACAGATATCCAGCCCAGATATTAATTTTTTTCAAGATGAAAATGGCTAGCCCAGCTATATGTTTTTTTGAGGAATACCCAAGCAAGGTCAACTTGTTATTCTCCGCCCCGCTGGGCTGCAAATCTTTCCTAGGAGGGATGCATTAGGCTTAACAGGAAAATGGGCTTTAAAAATAATAAATGGGATGTAATTATAAAAACTGGGCAGTAAATATAAAAAATGCACCAAGCACGAAATTAGTTCATAAAATATTATTTATGGATTTTGAAAATCTTAATTTTTAATTGTTGCGCGCGCAATGTTTCGTTAGATTTTTACGTAATACCAATTTATATTTAATCTGACTAGAAATTTCAGGATAAAAATATTTCAGATCCCATCAAAATGTGGGAAATTTTATTGAATTCTGTCTTGAACGGTTGGTTGAAATTATTAATCATTGTCCTAGCTAGAAAATAGGTTGTACTTTTAACAAACTGTAAATGGGCTGTAGTAAATTCCATTAGAATTCAAAAATGGGCTGTACATTCTTACAAATCGCAAATGGGCTATAAGTTCTCTGCCACACACTTGTGGGCCTACTAAGTTGACGCGTCTCCTAAAAAAAGAAGTTGACGCGTATGCAAGGCTTTGTCAACTTATTATAGTCAACACATGGTTCTAGCAGCAGTGGCCATTGGATGTCCAACCAATGGATGTCGTGCTTCTTCTTGAATCTCGGATATTCTAGCTTCACCCGCCCAAAAAATGATTCGTCCCCCTGACATCTGGGGCGCACCGTTTCTAAAGCTGACCTGTGGGCCTACTAAGTTGACGCATACCAAGGGCTTTGTCAACTTAGTCAATATGAACGGTTCGAGCTGCAGTGACCGTACGATGTCCATCCAACGGCCGTAGTGCTTCTTCAACCTCTGGTCTTCTTGCTCTAGCCGCCCAAAGTAGCGCCGGTCATGCCGCCTACTCCTGCCTCCCGTGGACAGCTTTTTCTGCCGCGGAGGCCTCACAGCCTCCTACTACTCCCACCGCTGGCTAGGCCATCCCTCCACTCACCCACACCCCCTGTTATTCTGCGTCGATGCCAGCCGAACCAGTGAACCCTCATACTCCTCTCCGCGTGGGCTTCCACTGCCGCGTCTTCCCCGGCTCCGCGTCGTCCCCTTCCTAGGCCTCACCGCTCGCCGTCGTCCACCGCCCTGGTGCTCTCGGGGCGGCGTGGTCAACATGGTCAGGGAACGACTTCCATCGGAGAGGCTGACAGCTAGTTCCACGGAGGCCGCAAGGAAGTGCCTCCTTATTACGCGGAAAATAATTATTCCTCCACCTGACAGCAGGGACCCACCGGACGGGCCACAATATTTGGCGAAAAAAAGTTTCCCCCCTGACTGCTGGGACCCACCAGACGGGCCACCGTATTTCGTGAAAAAAACATTCCCCCCGCTGTCAGCTCGGACCCACCGGAAGTGCCTCCTTATTACACAAAAAAAATGAATACTCCCCCTGCTAGTTGGGACCCACCTTGGTGGGAGGCTGACTTGTGGGCCTACTAAGTTGACGGGGACGGAGTGATTTGTCAACTTAGTCAATATGAATGATTCTAGCTCCAGTGACCGTACGATGTCCATCCAACGGCCGTAGTGCTTCTTCAACCTCTGGTCTTCTTGCTCGAGCCGCCCAAAGCAGCGCCGGTCGTGCCGCATGCTCCTGCCTCCCGTGGCCGGCTGTGCTGCCGCGGAGGCGTCACCGTCCCCTACCATTCCCACCGCTGGCCAGGCCCTGCGGCGACGGCATCCTCACGCTGCAGCCGAACTAGTAAACCCTCGTACTCCTCTCCGCGCGGGCATCCACTGTCGCATCTTCCCCGGCTCCGCGTCGTCCCCTTCCTAGGCCTCGCCGTCGTCCACCACCCTGGTGCTCTCGGTGCGGCGTGGTCAACGTGGTCAAGGAACGACTTCCATCGGAAGAGTACTGTACGTGGAGAGGCTGACAGCTGGGTCCACGGCGGCCGCAAGGAAGTGCCTCCTTATTACGCGCAAAATAATTATTCCTCCACCTGACAGCAGGGACCCACCAGACGGGCCACCGTATTTCGCGAAAAAAATGTTTCCCCCTGACTGCTGGGACCCACCAGCTACATCTTCGCAGACAAGGAAGTGCGTCCGGGCAAAAAAAACAATTCGCCCCCTGGCTGCTGGGACCCACCAGCTACATCTTCGCAGAAAAGGAAGTGCCACACAGTCAGGACCCACACGGTCGAAGCGTACGTAGCGTTGTCATTTTGGTCGCGAACATGTACGTACATACTGGTCGTTGTAGAGGCGCGCACGTGTCGTAGTAGAGGCGTGCATGTAGCATGTACACGTACATACAGCGGCCAGTGTGCAAGAAAGAAAATACAGCCACGTATGTACATACGGGGAGGGTCTCGAATGCCTACTCGGGCATACGTATGGCCAGGGCTCGTGTATATGGCTGGGTCGGAACAGAGAAACTGCATCGTTGTCGTATTCATGGGGAGCCAACCGGCTGGGTCGGAACGGGATGCGTCGTCGTGCATCGGGAGGGCTTGGACGGAACAGCCGATGGAAACGAGGCCTGGCATACCGCAGAACGGAGGAAACAGCCTTGTGTTCGACCGACCACGGCCGAAATGGGCTGTTGTTCATCGGGAGGGGTCTGGCGTACCGCAAAACGGATGAAACGGACCTCCTATGGTCGAAACGGGGGTCCTGTTGATCGGGAGGGGTGTGGCGTACCGCAAAACGGAGGAAACGGACTTGTGTTGGAGCGCTACGGTCGAAACAGGGGTCCTGTTCATCGGGAGAGGTGTGGCGTACCGCAAAACGGGACTCCATGGGATACTGTTCGTCTCCACCGTTGACCCCCTCCAGCCCCCATGGGCTACTGTTCATCCACCGTCGACCTCCTTCAGCCTCCACCTGCGACTTTTCATCCACGGGCTCCTATTCATCCAGCCTCCACCGCGCGCTACTCCACTGGCTACTGTTCAACCAGCCGTCTCCACGGGCTCCTGTTCAACCACCCCTCCACCGGCTACTGTTCATCCAGCCCTTCACGGGGTGGTCCTGTTCATCCAGCCCCAACCGGCTCGATCGATCGGGGTCCTGTTCATCCAGAGGCCACACCACGAGGTCCTGTTCATCCACCCCCATCAGGAACTGTTCATCCGAACCCCCCGCAGCAACGCTCACTGTTCATCCAGAGGCAGCATCGATCAGCTTCAGTTAGCAGCAGTAGCAAAGGAATCGCTCGATCGGGTTCAGTTAGCAGCCATCGATCGATCGCTCGGGTTCAGTAACGCGTAGCGTGCAGTGAAATCGCTCGGGTTCAGTTAGAGCCCAATGCCTCGCACCCACGCGCGTGTGTGTATGAGAGAAACGCGCATCGCTCGGCCCCCACCACCCGCCGTAACCGGGAACACCCCGATATTTTCCTCGCCCTCGCTTCTACCACAGTTTTTTCTGTCATGGACGGCCCAAAGAATGTCATGCAGCTGCGTCTCCGGCCCGCCCAGGACGAAAAGCCCATTTTCTGTCATGATTTTTGTCATAGAAGTAGGAGCCCACCACATCTATGATGATACCGGGTTTTGTCACAATTATCGTCATAGAAGTGTCATAAGTATGACAGAAAAAAATTTCGTTCGGCCCAAAATGTCACGGATGTGTCTTTTTTTTGTAGTGATGTCTCGGCGCAACGACCGTTGCATCAAAATCAGACAGTGCAGATCAGTCACTGTAGCACAAAGGGTGTGGGTGTGATTGGTTGCATTCTCATCTCAATATAGTTACATTACTGTTCATATAGTTGACATGCGCACAACATCATTTGTTATCGTCATATCTTACTACACTAGCAACAAGATTATGTAGTACTGACGTATGAACCACTGCACATGCCTAGTAGTAGGAGCACTGTGTATGTTCAAGTGGCTACCGTGTTTCGCACTCCTCCGTCGTAAGAGTGGAAACGCTTGCTGTAATCATTTTTTTCTTCAGAAAAAACAGTGGACTCGCTCTACCATGCGCATCCTCCTCGACGGTCGTCGGGAACTTTGCTACTCACTTTCGCCGACGTGTGGGACAGCCATCATCAGGGTCCACCAGCCATGCACTAAAGCACTCCGTAGTGGAGTGCCCAACTGCACGGTGGACTTCCCAGATCGAAGCGTCACAGTAATGCCCTATGAGCCGTCAAATCACAAAACCCCCTCCTTTCCAGCAGTAAGTTGGACGGATGAAGCAACCATCATTTCACTCTTCTCTCTCAGCTTCCTGTCTACCCAACCCTCGCTTCTCCCTCATCTTGTTCCTCATTACTTCGAGAAAACCCCGACCTGCTTCTACCATTGTTCTTCTCTCCCAAAGAAGGAAAGGTGAGCGCATCAATGGTGTTGATTCTCGCCAAGGCCCGGTCTTGCAACCCCAAGACTGATCCTATAACTCCCTCTCTATTCTTCTTTTGGGTTTGTGATTATGGTTTCTTTTCTTTTATTTCTATTTGACAGTTTCTTGATGGATGCTAGAGCACCGGTCGAAGTGATGTCTATGGCTCTGGCAAAAACCGTCGAGGCTCATGGTACGAAGAAGCGCAAGCACCCCGCCGAGACTACCGCAGACAAGCTCAAAGCCATCGCCCTGTCCAAGCCCCCCTCTCCGGGATCCCTCATTAAGCAAGTCCAGGTAATATCTCTTCTTGACGATCTTTTTCTCGATCTTGATCGTGTTTTTTCATCTAACACGCAGTACTAGTACTAGTAGTACCACTTTCTGGGTGATCTTGCATGTGATTTTTGTGTGCCAAATGGCGGTTCTAAATTCCTCTTTTGACCAAAACATGCAAGAGGTTGACACTGATTTCTTATAGATTACTTTCAACTACTTTATGAACATCAATGCTACCTTTGAAGAGGGTATATTTGCATTAGTAACTTGTGTTATGGATATTGCAAGTAATCCCTCTGCTCTCATGCCTTTGAAGACATGTTCTAGTTCTTTGTTCACTCATTTCTGTGCGTATATGTAGTCATATATGGTGTAAAATATCGAGAATCATCTTATATTTCTGAAATGGAGGTAGTAATAAAATATTTGGTTTCTGTTTGAATTAGAACCAGGTTCGCGGTGGAGATGAAGTTCTCAAAGTCATGCCATGTGAACTGGAAGACCTGAGGATGAGTTCTACTGCTAAACTATCCAGCTGCTGTGTCCTTGTCACCACGTGTCCTGAACTAGTGTTTTCCTATAGCATTGTTGCCAGGCATGTTCTCGAGGCTGTACTTGACCACAACAATTTCCTGGTTGTGCCTTCGATTACGAAGGGTGTGGTTCTTGTAAAGCTTCCCGACAAATCTAATGCGGCATGTCTTCATCGTCATGTTTATGAGTGGAAAGACCACTCTGTTAGGTTCTCCAAGGTTGCCGAGATGGTGATGGTGCCGGTAGAGATCTCTCACAAAGTCCATGGCCTAGTCAGTTATGCGGGGTTCATCCCGTAGGTCGGTGGCAAGAAATAGTCTGCGGAGTTTAATTAGTGCAACTTTGCTTGTCTGTAGTAAGTACTATTGTTCAGTACTTGATTTGTGTTTGTGAACCCTGTATTGTTTAGTACTGCCACTTTTGGTGTGCGGTGAGTCCTGAGAACAATCTATGTTAATGTCTGTCCACTCAATTTAGTCTGTATATTTTGAATTATCCAGATCATCTTTTTTGTGAGGACAGTTTATCAATTATGGTTACACTCCAGTATCTGTATGCATTGTAGGGTTTATCGCACCCACCAGGATTTCCAGTCCCATGGATGTTCGGTCCATACGATTTGTCACGACCTTTGGACTGTCCTGCTTGTGGGACTAGGCGGGGGCCCTGCATGCCACGCGTAGTTGGACGACCAATCTTCTGTTTAGTACTTCAACATAGTGATTTCCTGGTAAGGATTCACTCGTGTCACATCAAGTAAATCTTATTGATTTACTGTCTGGATCTTATTGATTTAATGTCATGTTTTCTTTCTTTTGCTGCAATTTTACGATGCAGGTTTTGCCATGTGACATTCATCACAGAATAAACCGTTTGGTTTGCTCTACGATGGATATTTTAGCAGGTTTCACTTATTATGTCCTGTCAGTAATGAAGGCACTGTCCGTCACGTTTAAAAATTTGGATCAGTCTGTTGTCTGAGTACAAGCTGAATCCCTATGATGAACTAGAGTTTGGTTTAACAAACACACCACAATTAGTCCTTCTCGCGTTTAAAAGAAATGAAGAAAAAGACTGGATCATGGTCACGGAGCCTAGTAAAGTTAGAAAGCTGATCATAGCAGATCAGACACGATCGCCGCTGTCTCGCACATCGGTACCACCTTCAGCAACGGAACGAGCACCAGCAGTTGCTCCTGCACTGACAGCGGGAGCAGCTCAGTCTGCTCCAGCTGAGGATTGGGCACCGACCGTGTCAGCGGATCAGGCTGATCTACCGGAGGATTGGGCATCGACACCGGCACCTGCTCCGACACCGGCACCAGCTCTACAAGGAACACCATCTCTGGCAGTAGCAGCGGCACTACCAGTTGCACCGGCACGGGCACCAGCAACAGCTTCGGCACCTGCACCAACACTTGCACTTGCATCTACTCCGGCCCATGCAGTGGCAACGCGGAACCAGCAGTTGCACCGGCAACAGACTGGCCTGTAGTTCGCACTTCATATACCAAAGTCCTTACAAAAACCGACATGTCCACCTTCTTGGTAAGCATTGGCCACCCAAGTGCTTCGTTCTTTTTTCTTTCCATGTTGTTTCACATGATTCACTGTGTTGATCTAACTGTTTGTGTATGTCTTCTTGTTTGCAAACAGAGAATTCCTAGAGCAACGAGGGAGTCGTTCAACAATCCGGGCGACCGTGGCCAAGTTTCTCTTACCATGCGAAGCCTTGGTGTGAATGAACCTGCTTAATATACCGTAAGTACAAAGGATGGTCGCACGATGATTGATGCTAAAGCATGGTCAAGGTTCAAATCTAAATCATATCTTGAGGTAGGTGATGATGTCAAAATAGAACTTTCTCGGCAAGGAGAGCCGGTCCAAATCAACTTTGAAATTCTTCAGTAGCAGCACGAAACTGCCGAACTGATCTATCCTCCGAGAGATTTTGATGTAATACTCTGGCATGGTCAAACAAGTGTCTTGTGTGTATAAGTAGTACGACAGTATCATTGATAGAATTGCAACTCTGATTGCTTGTTAGGAACTGTCGTTTGATTTTATTCCAACAGCTGCCGTGCTTTATTCAATTTTGTGTATTCGCCTTGCGACAGCATCTAAAACCAGCGCCATACCGACCGCTTGCAATATGAAAAGCGCTGAGGTAGAACACATGGGCCCCCAAACATGCAGGCCCACCGGCCTGTGGCCCAAAGTCCAGAACCATGAGCCCGTCTGAGCATTTCTCAGCTGAACCCCCATAATTCCCATGCGTTGCACGTAACATCAAGATGCATTTGTATGAGTATTTTATCTTGTGAGAGAAAAGGATGAACGAGGGAAGGCCTTATTTGCAAATGTGGAGAGGTGTGTGGGTACCTTTTTGCAAACTTGCCATAGTTTCCTTCCTATCCGTCAGATATAAATCGGACGGCCTATATTGCAGGATGGCAGGCACACCATCATCACCAACTCATCTATACCGTGTTAAAAAACTCTGTTTTTTATAAATATATATGTTATATATATTCCCCTTGATTTTTCTTATGTATAAAGTTGTGATATAAAAGATCTTTATATTTCTTTACAAAGGGAGTATCTCTCTGTCAAAAATATATTTATGTGTAACTAGTTACTCCTGTCTTTCTACTTCCTTTCGCTGATATGTGGGGCATCCGGCAACAGGGTCCACGTGCAATATGCACCAAATTAGAGTGCACAACGACACAGTAGACACACCCCGGTCGTAGCACCACAGTAATGCCCAATGAGGCGTCAAATGACTAAAACTCCCACCTTTCCAGCTTTAGCGGTAAGATGGACGGACGAAGCGGCAATATTTCGCTGGGCCTGAATCCCCTTCTCCCTCGTCTGCTTGTTCAGAGAAAACCCCCGCTCGGCGATTGCATAGGGCTTTCTCATGGAGAACCTGGTAGGAATTCTTCATCCATCCCCGATAAATCCAAGTCCCTTGGTCACGGGTACTCCTAGGATGGCAGTCGCCGCCGTTGATGCATTTTTCTTCCTACTGAATCTAGTGTGTTCCATTTGCAGTGCCCAAAGTGCGAGGACCATACAGGTTTCTGCGCCCTCGGCTAGACGCCACACTTGTTCCTTCTCATCCTAACACAGGATTTTAAAACGCGCACAATATGTTCCTAGAATCCTCTTTTCTATCTGGGAGGGTGGGTTTTTTTGAACATGCTGTCGACTAATTTGGAAATTTGGATTGCAATATTTGGATAAAAGGTACTAGTACCATGGTCAACTCTGACGTGAAGGAGTGTCACATCCTAGCTAGTTTATGCATTAGAGTGTTGCAACAACTCTGATTGTGTTTCGATGTGTTCTTCGTGGTAGGTTCTACCTCCGAGGATATTCACGAGTATCCAACTGAAGGGCAGTATTCCACTACCACTCCGTCAGGCAAGCAACCCATTGATCATTTCGATACAAACCCATCTTCTCGCTTCTGCTCTCGTTTACTGCATTAATACAACGCGTTTCAAACTGCTGTGTGTTGCGGTAGTTGAACCCACTTCCTCTGCATGACCTGTCATTGCCACAGTAACTAGATGAAACCCACTAGCATGTGTAGGAGTTGATTGAGCCATGTTTGTGTTTCCTACCATGCTATGCTTGCTATGCTTAGAGTCGTGTCAGGTCTGGCTCATCGGGGTGATGAACTAGAGTGAATGGTTGTGTCGGTAATGAGAGTGAAGTGTTGAACATGATTTGGTAAAGGTATCGATGAAAGGCCATGTACGAGTACATGGTGGGTTGTTTCATTGAGGTCGTCCCTAAGAACTGAGATATGTATGCGTGATTTAAGATTCAGCTACTACCACAAATTGGGCCCTCAAATATGACCCCGCTCGACTTACTAACCCCTCTCGCCTCTGTCCAGGAGTTGCAAGTAGTTTCTGGTGTTTGTAGTTGCTGGAGGCCGTGCGCAGCGCTGACCTTAGGGGTGGGCTGTGATGCGGTAGGCTCGTGGCACGGTGTACCGAGTCGCCCATTTGGTGTCTCGGGAACCCTGCACACATTGTTTGGGGCCGTTGAGGACACCCCGGCCGGATTTCCTTGCGGATGGAACCCGAGTAGGCGATAAACCTAGACTAGAGACTTGTGTGGTTAGTCAAGTTGTGGTCTACACCCACGTCGGCTTTTGCTTGAAGTCTGCCAAGCACATGACGTGCGCAGACGCTAAGTGGTGGAAACATGTGTGACGAAGTAGACCCCTACAGGGTATAAAACTATTCGAATAGCCACGTCTGCGGTAAAGGACTACTTGGTCGCTTATGCAGTTCATAGATAAGTTAATGGTTACTACTAAAAGCCTCAAGATAAGTTTGAGTACCGTGGATGGCCCTCTCGTAGGTTGACGAGAGAGGATCCACGGTGAAGTATTGAGATGGTGATTAGTGGACTCGTGTGCGAAAACTATTTTACAAGTGGTGTCTCGTTGGATAGCATAGCCAAGAGTCAAAGCTGGCTTGCTGCAATAACTCCACCACCTTCTTGAGAATGTGCATGTATGGTAGGTTCTGTTGTAAGACTTGCTGAGTACCTTTGTACTCATGTTGCTTTAATTACTGTTTTCAAACGACAAAATGACCCTTCTAATGGGTTCTATGTAGATCTCGACGTTGACGAGTGACTTGCCACCCAGGTGGTGATCTGAGCTTGTGAAGGGCCTATGTAGATAGTCAGGCTTCGTCAAGCCTTCTTTCTTTCTAGTTGTCTGTACTCAGACAAGTTTGCTTCCGCATGTGCTTGTATGTTTGTATGACTTGAGTGTCGGGTCATGTGACCCCTATATGTATGAACATGTTATGTATGGCTCTCCGGAGCCTTTAAATAAAGTACTTTGAGTTGTAGAGTTTTGTTGTGATGCCATGTTGTATTTACACATATCGGGCATATTGTGTGTATGATTGAAATGCTTGGTATGTGTGGGATCCGACAATCTAGTTGTTTATCCTTGGCAGCCTCTCTTATGGGGAAATGTAGTCTAGTGCTTCCATGAGCCATAGTAGTCTGCTACAGCCCGGTTCACCGGAGTCCTGCGAGCCCAGCACTATGCTCCGGACACTTGACTGGCCGACATGTGTTTCACATCGTTCCTGTGTCTGTCCCTTCGGGGAAATGTCACGCGGTGACATCCGGAGTCCTGCCTAGCCTGCTATAGCCTGGTTCACCGGAGTCCTGTTAGCCCAGTGCTATAGCCCGGATTCACACGCTGCTGACCGACACGTTCGATGTTGATTCATGTATGCCTGTCCCCGTACGTTAGTGCCGCTTTGGGTTCACGACTAGCCATGTCGGCCCGGGTTCTCTGTCATATGGATGCTAGTGACACTATCATATACGTGAGCCAAAAGGCGCAAACGGTCCCGGGCCATGGTAAGGCGACACCCGTGGGAGTACTGTGCGTGAGGCCGCAAAGTGATATGAGGTGTTACAGGCTAGATCGGTGTGACTTAGAATCGGGGTCCTGACAGCGTTGGCATCAGAGCCGGACTGCCTGTAGGTGCGTCAAGCCAAACTGGTCGATGTCGAGTCTAGAAATGCTTTAGTTATATGTAGGGGAATTGATTGTGGGAGGGAACGTAAGGCTCTTTTTACTCCTTTACCTTATGCCCTCTGATCTGAGTCATTCTCTTCTCATTCTACGTGGGTTAAGGACTAGGCTCTCTTCTCTCTATCAGGTTCACGTGTTACTAATCCGTAGTAACTTATAGGATTGTTGGTTACAGGCCTCAGTTCAGTTTCTACTACTTTTAGTATGTTGTCAGTTGAACCAGAACCTTGATATGATGTTGTTGAGTGGTTTTGCAAACTGTTGTGAATGTCTCAAATCTTTTTCTGAGCATTTACAGCCGTTATGCTGTCCGATTTCTCCTAGAAATTCTAATGCCTTTGCATTATTCGTGCTTTCAGATGGCCACCCGTTCCCAGAATCAAGTGGTTCGTCTGACTCGGTGCCTCGATGTACCTGGTCACACGGCCATGCTGGTCCGAGTGATGGTCGAGTCAGGCTATCGATGGTATCCCGAGTATACCGTCGAGGAGCAGTTCCGAGACTTTAATCAAAGCCGATATCTTTGCATAGTCAGGATTTACCCTTCCTATCATGGAGCTACAGAACCCCTCCATTGCTCTTATGGACTTGGGGTTACCATCGAGATGTCCGTGTAGGACGCAGCTTACTCAATGATGACTATCATACGAGCCAGAACTGCCTTGCTTCGGAACACTGATTTCCGCTATATGTCAGCATCACTCCCTGGGGCACAAGGGTACTATCAGGCTATTTACTGTGACTCTACCCATGTGGATTCACTACTCCGCACCACCACCCATATGCTTGAGGACAAGGACCGTGAGAATCATGCCTTGCGAATGGAGCTCTTCAATGCTCGTTCTGATCACTGGGCCACTCTGACACGGTTTGCACCTGTCGTGCAGGTTGGGTATATGGACATGAGGGACTTGTACCACGTGCGGTCTGGTCTGCCAGATTGTATGGACTGGCGTGATGTAGGAGGCATCACCCCTCCTCGTGGACCCCGTCTGCAACCGTTTGTTGGACCAGGGCCACATCCGAGTCCTTATGGACCGCAAGCTCCACAGGACCGACTGTTTCCAGATGATCATGTTCAGCTCCCAGGACATGGTGGTAATCTTTATGAAGATTACCACGGAGACGTCTGAGTTGGTAGTAGCTTCACTAGTATTGTAGTAGTTGTATTCTCCATAGTCCTGCGTGACTCGTGGGATACGACTTGGTGTGTATCACGTTCCGGAGGTGTAGAAAAATAATGTATAGGAGCTTGGAATGCCTCTGATGAGATGTATCGTCTTTCATCGTAGTTGTACTCTAGCCTGGGCTTGTACTAAACTATGTACGGTGTGTATGACCGTTGGTATATATATATGACAGTTTCTATATTACCATGTCATACTGATGAACATCTCTGCATTCCGTGTTATCCATTACATTCTGCACTTCCTTGCCAAGATTTTGCCATCCTTGTCTAAACCGTTGTCTTGTTTTCTCCTAGGATGGTCAACACCCGCAACAACCCTACTGTCCAGGCGCAGGGTGAAGACAATGCAGCTAGGGAGGAGAATCTGCCTCAACCGCCTTCTCTGGTCGAAGTTATGCTAGAGGCGGAAAGAAACAAGCGTGAGACTAACCGCTTGCTAGAGCGAATTGAGCAGAATACTGCACGTCACCAGAGGAACGACTTGGTGTCCATCAATGACTTTATCAAGTTGTACCCACCGAAGTTTAATAATTCCATCAAGCCCCTCGATGCGGATGATTGGCTTCGCAGCATCACCCATAAGCTACGTTCTGCCAACGTAGCCGAAGCTGATAAGGTTACCTATGATGCCTATCACCTTGAAGGCCCTGCTAGCCTTTGGTGGCAAAACTTTGAGGCTATGTGCCCAGCCGGCCAAGTCACTACTTGGGCTGAATTCAGTGAAGCTTTCCGTGAGCATCACATTCCGGAGGGTCTCATGGATCGTAAGCGGGAAGAATTCTGCAACTTCACCCAAGGCAGACTGACTGTGGATGCATACAGTCGTGAGTTTGGAAATCTAGCATGCTATGCTCCTGAAGAGGCATCCACCAACGCTAAGAAGCAGGCAAGGTTCCGCAAAGGAATTAGCCCCGAGCTTCGCCGTGATCTTCGTCTACACGAGTGCACCTCTTTTCAGAAGCTGGTCAACAAGGCCATCAGTGCTGAGACAGGTCGGGCTGACTATGACGCTTCACGCAAGCACTCCCGTGACTTTGGTTCTTCATCCGGCTCTGGATCTCAGAAGCACCGGGTCTGGACTCCAAACACAGCGCTGCCACCCAGGTTCACTCCGAGGCCATCCTTTGAGGCGCCTCGCCCCAACCAGCAGTATGTACCGCCCAAGGCCTATGGTGGCCCCGCTGCTAATGCTGCTCCACGCCCCAATGTCGTGACATGCTTCAAGTGTGGAGAGACGGGTCACTATCTACGCGAGTGCCCCCAGAACAACCCCAATCGGCCTAGAAAGTCCGTTGGCCGTGGTAAGCCAGCGGGAAAGACTTACTACGCCAAGCCAGCCACCACCTCACGTGGTCATGTCAACTATGTTTCAGCTGAAGAAACTCATGAGGATCCCAATGTCGTCCTTGGTACGCTCCTTGTTAATTGCCATCCGGCAACTGTTCTTTTCGATACTGGAGCATCTCATTCATTATCTCTGAGAGCTATGCTCGATTGCACAACACCACATTTTGTGACATGCCCACCTCCATGGTAATTCAAACCCCTGGTTCTAAGTGGCAAACCTCTAGGATAAGCCATGGAAACGAAATTCTTGTCGACAGAATGGTCTTCCTTGCATCACTAATAGCCCTCAAGTCCTCGGACATAAATATCATCTTGGGTATGGACTGGATGTTAGCTCATTATGCTAAGATTGATTGCTCTACTCGAACTGTTCAACTCACCCATCCATCGGGTAAGACAGTCAATGTTATGACCCGAGTGTCTAAGCGTCAGCTCTACTCCCTAAATGCCAACCCTCTTCTAGACCTTGAAGATGTTCCGGTAGTCCGTGACTTCCCGGATGTCTTTCCAGAAGAACTGCCAGGTATTCCACCTGACAGGGATGTCGAGTTCGTGATAGACCTTGTTCCAGGAACCGTCCCAATCTCTAGAAGACCCTATAAGATGGCACCCCTAGAGCTAGCCAAGCTTAAGAAACAACTCGATGAGTCCTTGAAAAAGGGTTTCATCCATCCTAGTTCTTCTCCATGGGCTTGCCCCATCCTCTTCGTCAAGAAGAAGGATGGAACGGATTGAATGGTTGTAGATTACCGACCTGTCAACTTGGTCACTATCAAGAACAAGTATCCGCTCCCCAGGATCAACGATCTGTATGACCAGCTCGTTGGATCCTCAGTCTTTTCTAAAATGTAATTGAGGTTGGGCTACCATCAAATCAAAATCAAGAATGGGGACATTCCTAAAACGGCCTTTGTTACTCATTATGGCCAATACAAGTACACCGTCATGTCTTTCGGTTTAACCAATGCTCCAGCCACCTTCTCTCGGTTAATGAACTCGATCTTCATGGAGCATTTGGATAAATTTGTCGTAGTATACCTCGATGATATACTCATCTACTCCAAGAATGAGGAAGAACATGCCGTGCATCTAAGGCTAGTATTGATGAAACTTCGAGAGCATCGCCTTTATGCCAAATTTTCCAAGTGTGAATTCTAGTTGCCAGAAGTTACCTATCTAGGCCATGTAATCTCTGGTAAGGGTATTGCTGTCAATCCCGAGCGAGTTCAAGCCATCCTTGATTGGACTCCACCTGAAACGGTCAAGGAAGTTCGGAGCTTCCTTGGCTTAGCGAGCTACTGTCGCCGCTTCGTCGAGAATTTATCCAAGGTTGCTAAACCTCTAACTGAACTCCTCAAGAAAGATAAAAAGTTCGAGTGGACCCCATAGTGCGAGGTCAGCTTTCAGGAACTGAAAAGACGCCTGGCGTCTGCTCCCGTACTAATACCACCAGATTTTTCTAAGGACTTTGTTATCTATTGCGACGCCTCGCGACAAGGACTAGGTTGCATACTCATGCAAGATCTTCATGTGATTGCCTATGCTTCTTGACAGTTGCGTCCACATGAGGATAACTATCCCACACATGATCTAGAGCTTGCAGCTGTAGTCCATGCACTCAAAACATGGCGACATTACCTTCTCGGTAATCGTTGCAAGATTTACACCGATCACCAAAGTCTGAAATACATTTTCACCCAACCGGATTTGAACCTCAGGCAAAGACGTTGGGTCGAGTTGATCACAGATTACGACTTAGGAATAACTTACACCCCGGCCAAAGCCAATGTCATGGCTGATGCACTAAGTCGTAAATCATATTGTAACAACTTGATGTTACAACAAAGTCAACCACTTCTCCACGAGGAATTTCGTAAGCTTAACCTTCACATTGCTCCTCGAGGATTCCTATCCACCCTGGTGGCGAAACCTAACCTTACGGATCAAATCATAGTCGCCCAGAAGCGTGATAAGGGCATATCTCGCATCCAGGAGAACATTGCTAGCGGAGTTGCTAAATGTTTCTCTATGGATGATCGAGGTGTTGTATTCTTTGAAAACCGTCTAGTGGTTCCCAAGAACCGACATCTGCGACAATTGATCCTTAAGGAAGCTCATGAATCTCCTCTCCCCATTCATCCCAGTAGTACTAAAATGTATCAAGACCTACGCCAGAGGTTTTGGTGGACTAGGATGAAGAGAGAAATTGCTCAATACATTGCTAATTGCGACGTCAGTCGTCGTGTTAAAGCAAAGCATCAATGGCCTGCTGGCACCCTTCAACCTTTGGCTATTCCTGAATGGAAATGGGATAAAATCGGTATGGATTTCATCACCGGATTTCCCAGTGCCAAGAGAGGGAATAATGCTATCTTCGTTGTTGTCAATCGTCTTTCCAAAGTAGCCCACTTCCTACCTTTTCGTGAGAGTATAACCGGTAGCCAGCTAGCTGACTTGTACATCTCCCGAATAGTGTCTCTTCATGGTGTTCCACTGGAAATTAACTCAGACCGTGGAAGTCTCTTCACCTCTTGATTTTGGGAAAGTTTCCAAAATGCTATGGGAACTCGTGTCTCCTTTAGCACCGCCTTCCACCCTCAATCAAGTGGTCAAGTAGAACGGATCAATCAAATTCTGGAGGATATGCTCCGAGCTTCTGTCATCTCTTTCGGTATGGATTGGGAGAAATGCCTTCCATTCGCCGAGTTCGCTTATAACAATAGTTATCAAGCTAGCTTGGGCAAAGCTCCTTTCGAGGTTCTCTATGGACGAAAATGTCGAATGCCTCTTAACTGGTCAGAAACCGGGGAAAGACAACTCTTTGGCCCGGATATGATTAAGGAAGCAGAAGAGCAGGTTCACATTATTCGTGAGAAATTGAAAACGGCCCAATCTCGTCAAAAGAGCCAATATGACCGCAAACATAAGGCTATGACTTTTGAGGTTGATGAGAAGGCTTACCTTCGGGTTACTCCTTTGAAGGGAACCCATCGATTCGGTATCAAAGGCAAATTGGCTCCTTGTTACATTGGACCCTTTCGCATTCTTGCAAAACGAGGAGAAGTTGCCTACCAATTGGAACTACCTCCACATCTTTCCAGAGTTCATGATGTCTTCCACGTTTCTCAACCCAGGCGTTGCTTCTGGGATCCTATCTGTGGAGTGGGCCACGAAACGCTTGATCTCCAAGATGATCTCACATATCGAGAATATCCCGTTCGTATCCTTGATCAAGCCGAGCGTACCACTCGACGCCAGAATATCAAGTTTCTCAAAGTTCAATGGTCACACCATTCCGAGAAAGAAGCTACTTGGGAAAGGGAGGATCGTCTTCGACTTGAGTACCCCACCTTCTTTCCGGAAGATCCTAAATCTCGGGACAAGATTCTTTTGAGTGGGAGTGAGTTGTCACATCCTAGCTAGTTCATGCATTAGAGTGTTGCATCATGTTTACTTTTCCAGAAACTTGAAATGGGGATGACAGAACCCCCAGCACCCCCCGTGATAACAACTAGGGTTTACTAAAAATATTTTCAATGAACCTGAAATGCCCTTCTAAAATGTTCATCACCTCTGCCTTGGTCTTAAACCACTGCCAAAAGTGATGCACAAATTTCTAGGACATCTTAAGGTTACTAGATTAATCCATTAGCTATTTGAGTTTGGGCATTTAAATAATATAAAATATTTCAAATGCTCAAATAATCCCAAACTAAAACGTTCCATGCTAGATATATTCCAAACAATGGCCATGTGCAGTTTGGTGATTTTTGGAGATGCCTAAGTATTTTTAAAAATGCAACAAACTTACAGAAATGAAATAAAACAGAAATAAAAGGGAAAGGGACTTACCTGGCCGAACCCACGCCCCGGCCCACCTGGCAGCCCACTGGCCGGCCCAGCACTGTGCTGGCCCGTGCCAGCGAGCTCCTTCTTCTCGCCAGAGCAGGCAGAGAGATGACGCCGGCATGCGCGAGCTCGCCACGGCGCCACCTGCTTGCCGCTTCGCCCCTAGGCGAGCTAGACGACCTCCACGTCGCCGCCCCAAGCCCCTGGACACGTCCATTCGCCCCCTGCTCCTCTCTCTCGCCCTCTTCTTGCCATGGCCGACGCACCTGTCGCCGCACCGCCGACGTAGCCGCGCTCTCCGTCGTCCCCGCGCCGCGCCATCGTGTCCAGAAGCTCCGCCGTCCTCCTCTCCTTCGAGCAGGCCGAGCCTCGAGTGCTCGCTTGCCCCGAAGCCGCCGCAACGATTACGGCCGACTCCGCCACCACCGGAGATCCCCTCCGTCGTCACCGCCGCACCAGCTCGTCCCCGACCGCGCCGTCTGCTCCTACGTGACCGCAGTGAGCCCAGCTGCCTCCTCCCCCTTCTCGTTCTCGCTCTCGAGCATCGTAGCGACCGCATGGAGCTTCACCGCATGTGCCGCCGCCGAGCTCATCGCCAACGTGACTCCCCATCCAACGGCCACACCACCATGGCCGTTAACTTCATCGCATCGCCAGGAGCCTGTAGCACCACCGCACGCCCCTTGCCGTGCTCCCTAGCGACGGGTTCGACCTCGCCCGAACCCCGGCAGCCGCACAGCTCGTCGCCGGCGTCGATTTTGGTGACCCCGAGCCCAACCGCCACCACCACTCGACGCGGTTCGTTCCCAGCTGCGCGTAGATAGCCTCCGCCGCCCTTTTGGTGGCCGGAGCACGGAACCCGCATCACCCCGCCGCGTCTGGCCTCGCCGACGGCTAAACGCCGGCGAGTTGACCCCGCTGACCATTGACCGGTGGGCCCAGTTTAACCCCCTGGGTCTATGACGAGTGGGGCCCGCCTTGCTAATTAACCCAGGTTTAACGCTAACCAAATTTAGTTAGTTTAACTAACACTGACAGACAGGACCCACAGGTCAGGGTTGACCTGGACCGTCTCCGTTGACCGCTGACGTCACCATGATGCACTACTGACGCAATAAGTAATTTTCTGGAATTATTTTTTATATAGGAAATTCTAGAAAATACTACAAACTTCAAAAAAAATCATAGAGATTAATCTGTAACTCCAAATGCAAAGATTTATATATGATTTTTGATCAGAAATATTCAATCTTTCCATCTGTACTGGTTTCATGCATGTCAGAACAATTTAACCCTGCTGTATAGATGAAACAAGCTAATGCACTAATATCACCTCTTAATTTGGGTAGCATTTGAATCCTTGATTCAAATGAACTCAAACCAATCTGTCCTAGTTGCATTAGCCCAAAACACACTCATTTGGCCATGTCATTGCATGCATCATATTGTTGCATATTGCCTTGTGATGATTGTGTTTCGATGTGTTCTTCGTGGTAGGTTCTGCCTCCGAGGATATTCACGAGTATCCAACTGAAGGGCAGTATTCCACAACCACTCTGCCAGGCAAGCAACCCATTGATCATTTCGATACAAACCCAACTTCTCGCTTCTGCTCTCGTTTACTACATTAAGACAACGCATTTCAAACTACTGTGTGTTGCGATAGTTGAACCCACTTCCTCTGCATGACCTGTCATTGCCACAGTAACTAGATGAAACCCACTAGCATGTGTAGGAGTTGATTGAGCCATGTTTGTGTTTCCTACCATGCTATGCTTGCTATGCTTAGAGTCGTGTCAGGTCTGGCTCATCGGGGTGATGAACTAGAGTGAATGGTTGTGTCGGTAATGAGAGTGAAGTGTTGAACATGATTTGGTAAAGGTATCGATGAAAGGCCATGTAGGAGTAAATGGTGGGTTGTTTCATTGAGGCCATCCTTAAGAACTGAGATCTGTATGCGCGATTTAAGATTCAGCTACTACCACACATTGGGCCCTGAAATATGACCCCACTCGACTTACTGACCCCTCTCGTCCTCTCGTCCTCTCGTCCTCTATCGCAGCGCTGACCTTAGGGGTGGGCTGTGATGCGGCAGGCTTGTGGCACGGTGTACCGAGTTGAGGACACCCCGGCCGGATTTCCTTGCGGATGGAACCCGACTAGGCGATAAACCTGGACTAGAGACTTGTGTGGTTAGTCAGGTCGTGGTCTACACCCACGTCGGCTTTCGCTTGAAGTCTGCCGAGCACATGTCGTGTGCAGACGCTAAGTGGTGGAAACATGTGTGACGAAGTACACCCCTGCAGGGTATAAAACTATTCGAATAGCCGCGTCCGCGGTAAAGGACTACTTGGCCGCTTATGCAGTTCATAGACAAGTTAATGGTTACTAATAAAAGCCTCAAGATAAGTGTGAGTACCGCGGATGGCTCTCTCGTAGGATGACGAGGGAGGATCCACGATGGAGTATTGAGATGGTGATTAGTGGACTCGTGTGCGAAAACTATTTTACAAGTGGTGTCTCGTAGGATAGCTTAGCCAAGAGTCAAAGCTGGCTTGCTGCAATAACTCCACCACCTTCTTGAGAATGTGCATGTATAGTAGGATCTATTGTAAGACTTGCTGAGTACCTTTGTACTCATGTTGCTTTAATTACTGTTTTCATACGACAACACCTCCCCTTCCGATGGGTTCTATGTAGATCTCGACGTTGATGAGTGACTTGCCACCCAGGTGGTGATCTGAGCTTGTGAAGGGCGTATGTAGATAGACAGGCTTCGTCAAGCCTTCTTTCTTTCTACTTGTATGTACTCAGACAAGTTTGCTTCCGCATGTGCTTGTATGTTTGTATGACTTGAGTGTCGGGTCATGTGACCCGTATCTGTATGAACATGTTATGTATGGCTCTCCGGAGCCTTTAAATAAAGTACTTTGAGTTGTAGAGTTTTGTTGTGATGCCATGTTGTATTTACACATATCGAGCATATTGTGTGTATGATTGAAATGCTTGGTATGTGTGGGATCCGACAATCTAGTTGTTTATCCTTGGCAGCCTCTCTTATGAGGAAATGTAGTCTAGTGCTTCCATGAGCCATAGTAGTCCGCTACAGCCCGGTTCACCGGAGTCCTGCTAGCCCAGCACTACTGCTCCGGACACTTGACTGGCCGGCATGTGTTTCACTTCGTTCCTGTGTCTTTCCCTTCGGGGAAATGTCACGCGGTGACATCCGGAGTCCTGCCTAGCCCGCTACAGCGCGGTTCACCGGAGTCCTGTTTGCCCAGCGCTACAGCCCGGATTCACACGCTGCTGACCGACATGTTCGATGTTGATTCATGTATGCCTGTCCCCGTAAGTTAGTGCCGCTTTGGGTTCACGACTAGCCATGTCGGCCCGGGTTCTCTGTCATATGGATGCTAGCGACACTATCATATACGTGAGCCAAAAGGCCCAAACGGTCCCGGGCCATGGTAAGGCGACACCCGTGGGAGTACCGTGCGTGAGGCCGCAAAGTGATATGAGGTGTTACAGGCTAGATCGGTGTGATTTAGAATTGGGGTCCTGACAAAGCTGTACTAGCTGTCCCCTTTGAGGCGCCTCGCCCCAACCAGCAGTATGCACCGCCCAAGGCCTATGGTGGCCCTGCTGCTAATGCTGCTCCACGCCCCAATGTTGTGACATGCTTCAAGTGTGGAGAGATGGGTCACTACCTGCGCGAGTGCCCCCAGAACAACCCCAATCAGCCTGGAAATTCCGTTGGCCGTGGTAAGCCAGCGGGGAAGACTTACTACGCCAAGCCAGCCACTACCTCACGTGGTCATGTCAACTATGTTTCAGCTGAAGAAACTCATGAGGACCCCAACGTCGTCCTTGGTACGCTCCTTGTTAATTGCCATCCGGCAACTGTTCTTTTCGATACTGGAGCATCTCATTCATTTATCTCTGAGAGCTATGATCAATTGCACAACACCACATTTTGTGATATGCCAACCTCCATGGTAATTCAAACCCCTGGTTCTAAGTGGCAAACCTCTAGGATAAGCCATGGAAATGAAATTCTTGTCGACAGATTGGTCTTCCTTGCATCACTAATAGCTCTCAAGTCCTCGGACATAAACATAATCTTGGGTATGGACTGGATGTCAGCCCATTATGCTAAGATTGATTGCTCTACTAGAACTGTTCAACTCATCCATCCGTCGGGCAAGACAGTCAATGTTTTGACCCGTGTGTCTGAGCGTCAGCTCTACTCCCTAAATGCCAACCCTCTTACAGACCTTGAAGATATTCCGGTAGTCCGTGACTTCCCGGATGTCTTTCCAGAAGAACTGCCAGGTATTCCGCCTGACAGGGATGTCGAGTTCGTGATAGATCTTGTTCCAGGAACCGTTCCAATCTCTAGAAGACCCTATAAGATGGCACCCCTAGAGCTAGCCGAGCTTAAGAAATAACTCGATGAGTCCTTGAAAAAGGGTTTCATCCGTCCTAGTTCTTCTAGATGGGCTTGCCCTGTCCTCTTCGTCAAGAAGAAGGATGGAACGGATCGGATGGTTGTAGATTACCGACCTGTCAACTTGGTCACTATCAAGAACAAGTATCCGCTCCCCAGGATCAATGATCTGTATGATCAGCTCGCTGGATCCTCAGTCTTTTTCAAAATGGATTTGAGGTTGGGCTACCATCAAATCAAAATCAAGAACGGTGACATTCCTAAAACGGCCTTTGTTACTCGTTATGGCCAATACGAGTACACCGTCATGTCTTACGGTTTAACCAATGCTCCAGCCACCTTCTCTCGGTTAATGAACTCGATCTTCATGGAGTATTTGGATAAATTCGTCATGGTATACCTCGATGATATACTCATCTACTCCAAGAATGAGGAAGAACATGCCGAGCATCTAAGGCTAGTGTTGATGAAACTTCGAGAGCATCGCCTTTATGCCAAATTTTCCAAGTGTGAATTCTGGTTGCCAGAAGTGACCTATCTAGGCCATGTAATCTCTGGTAAGGGTATTGCTGTCAATCCCGAGTGAGTTCAAGCCGTCCTTGATTGGACTCCACCTGAAACGGTCAAGCAAGTTCGGAGTTTCCTTAGCTTAGCGAGCTACTGTCGCCGCTTCGTCGAGAATTTCTCCAAGGTTGCTAAACCTCTAACTGAACTCCTCAAGAAAGATAAAAAGTTCGAGTGGACCCCACAGTGCGAGTTCAGCTTTGAGGAACTGAAAAGACGCCTGACATCTGCTCCCGTACTCGTACCACCAGATTTTTCTAAGGACTTTGTTATCTATTGCGACGCCTCGCGACAAGGACTAGGTTGCATACTTATGCAAGATCGTTATGTGATTGCCTACGCTTCTCGATAGTTGCGTCCACATGAGGATAACTACCCCACACATGATCTAGAGCTTGCAGCTGTAGTCCATGCACTCAAAACATGGCGACATTACCTTCTTGGTAATCGTTGCGAGATTTACACCGATCTCCAAAGTCTGAAATACATCTTCACCCAACCGGATTTGAATCTCAGGCAAAGAAGTTGGGTCGAGTTGATCACAGATTACGATTTAGGTATAACTTACACCCCGGGCAAAGCCAATGTCATGGCTGATGCGCTAAGTCGTAAATCTTATAGTAACAACTTGATGTTACAACAAAGTCAACCACTTCTCCACGAGGAATTCTGTAAGCTTAACCTTCACATTGTTCCTCGAGGATTCCTATCCACCCTGGTGGCGAAACCTAACCTTACAGATCAAATCATAGCTGCCCAGAAGCGTGATAAGGGCATATCTCGCATCCAGGAGAACATTGCTAGCGGAGTTTCTAAATGTTTCTCTATGGATGATCGAGGTGTTGTATTCTTTGAAAACCGTCTAGTGGGTCCCAAAAACCGACATCTGCGATAATTGATCCTTAAGGAAGCTCATGAATCTCCTCTCACCATTCATCCCGGTAGTACTAAAATGTGTCAAGACCTACGCCAGAGGTTTTGGTGGACTAGGATGAAGAGATAAATTGCTCAATACATTGCTAATTGCGACGTATGTCGTCGTGTTAAAGCAGAGCATCAACGGCCTGCTGGCACCCTTCAACCTTTGGCTATTCTTGAATGGAAATGGGACAAAATCAGTATGGATTTCATCACCGGATTTCCAAGGACCAAGAGAGGGAATAATGCTATCTTCGTTGTTGTCGATCGTCTCTCCAAAGTAGCCCACTTCCTACCTGTTCGTGAGAGTATAACCGCTAGCCAGCTAGCTGACTTGTACATCTCCCGAATAGTGTCTCTTCATGGTGTTCCTTTGGAAATTAACTCAGACCGTGGAAGTCTCTTCACCTCTCGATTTTGGGAAAGTTTCCAAAATGTTATGGGAACTCGTCTCTCCTTTAGCACCGCCTTCCACCCTCAATCAAGTGGTCAAGTAGAACGAGTCAATCAAATTCTGGAGGATATGCTTCGAGCTTCTGTCATCTCTTTCGGTATGGATTGGCAGAAATGCCTTCCATTCGCCGAGTTCGCCTATAACAACAGTTATCAAGCTAGCTTGGGCAAAGCTCCTTTCGAAGCTCTATGGACGAAAATGTCAAATGCCTCTTAACTGGTCAGAAACCGGGGAGAGACAACTCTTTGGCCCGGATATGATTCAGGAAGCAGAAGAGCAGGTTCGCATTATTCGTGAGAAATTGAAAATAGCCCAATCTCGTCAAAAGAGCCAATATGACTGCAAACATAAGGCGATACTTTTGAGGTTGACGAGAAGGCTTACCTTCGGGTTACCCCTTTGAAGGGAACCCATCGATTTGGTATCAAAGGCAAATTGGCTCCTCGTTACATTGGACCCTTTCGCATTCTTGCCAAACGAGGAGAAGTTGCCTACCAATTGGAACTACCTCCGCATCTTTCCAGAGTTCATGATGTCTTCCACGTTTCTCAACTCAGGCGTTGCTTCTCGGATCCTATCCGTGGAGTGGACCCCGAAACGCTTGATCTCCAAGATAATCTTACATATCGAGAATATCCCGTTCGTATCCTTGATCAAGCCGAGCGTACCACTCGACGCCAGAATATCAAGTTTCTCAAGGTTCAATGGTCACACCATTCCAGAGAAAGAAGCTACTTGGGAAAGGTAGGACCATCTTCGACTTGAGTACCCCACCCTCTTTCCGGAATATCCTAAATCTCGAGACGAGATTCTTTTGAGTGGGGGTGAGTTGTCACATCCTAGCTAGTTTATGCATTAGAGTGTTGCATCATGTTTACTTTTCTAGAAAATTTGAAATGGGGATGACACAAACCCCCAGCACCCCCCTGGAAACAACTAGGGTTTACTAAAATTATTTTCAATGAACCTGAAATGCCCTTCTAAAAAGTCCACCCTTTTTGTCTTGGGTGAGGACCTCTGACAAAATGGGTTCACAATTTTCTAGGACACATAAGGTCACTGGATTAATTCTTTATCTATTTGCATTTGGGCATTTAAATGCTATAAAATAATTCAAATGCCCAAATAATTCTGGATTTAAGTGAGGGCTGTTAGGAATAATCCCATCAGAGTACACAATTATTTGCAGGATTTTTGGAAACGTTTTAGTATTTTTAATAAATCCCTACACTTATAGAAAAATAGAAAAACAAATTAAATAAGAAAAAGGAGAGAGAGAGAAAGGCTAGGAGGCCACTTACCTGGCGCCCCACCACGGCCCAGCAAAGGCCCAGCCCACTGGCCTCTGCCAGTCATCACCAACCTCCCGCCAGGAGGACAGCGCGCGCGTGGCCGCCGCGCGCGAGCACACGCCCGGCCACCTCCTGCTTTCCGCCGCCCTCCCGGACGTCGCTATGGACGCCACGCACCCCCCTCGACCCTCTGCACCTCCTCCCTCCTCGCAACTCTCTCCCCTTCCCTCTCTGCTCTCTTCCCGAGCGCAGCCGTCGCCGCCGCTCGCCGTAGCCACGGCCACCATCCACCTATCGCCCTACCGATGTGTCCCCGAGCTTCGCCACAACGTCGTGATGCTCCCCACCGAGCCACACGGTGCCAGAAGCCCTGTGGCATCTCCAACGCCGTCGTTTTTCCCCTCGGTCGTTCGAGATCGCCGCCGCCCGTACGTCGGCGTCCGGCCTTCCCCGAGCCCGCTGCGGTGCCTGCTACAACCGCCGTGAGTCCCTGCATCGAACCCACCTCTCCTCTGCTTCTTTTGCTCACTGTAGAAGTCGCCCCCTTGCTGACCATAGCACGCCGCCACACGAGCTCGTCGCCGATGAGGCTCCGGTGACCAAATGTTCCCGTGCATATGTCTGTCGTCTTCGTGAGCGCATGCAGCACCCGTAGGGACTAACCGTTCATCCTCCCGTGCACCGTGACATCGTTTTCATCGGCGCCCGAACTCCGGCGGCCGCAAAAGAGCTCGCCGCCGTTGACTCCGGCCACCCCAGGCCCAACCACAGCCACCACCCGACGCGCCATCGATCTAGCTTTCCAACGCGCCTAGCCGCGTGTCATTTGGAGCACCACAGAGGAAACCCGAGGCACAAGAGCGCCGCTGACCTCACCGGCGGCTAACTGCCGGTGTGTTAGGACTGTTGACTAGGGGTTTGATGTCCCCTAGGTCGTTGACATGTGGGGCCAGCCCTTGCTAATTTCCTAGTTTGGGTTTAACTAAAATAGGATTAGCCCCTGTGACACTAACAGACGGGACCCATAGGTCAGGGTTGACCTGGACCGCCCCGTTGACTGCTGACGTCACCATGACACACTGCTGACGCAATAAGTAATTTAATTACTGGAATTATTCTTATACAGGAAATTCCAGAAAATACCACAAACTTCAAAAAATCATAGAAAATAATCTATAGCTCAGAATGAAAAGATTTATATATGAAAAATGATCAAACAAATCTAATCTATCCATCTGCACTGGTTTCATGCATGTTTAAGCAAGCTAAACTGCTGTTTAGTGAAGAACAAGATAAAGCACTATTAGGGGCCATTTATGAGCTTGGAATTTGAATCTTTGATTCAAAATGGTTCAAACCCATCTGGTCTTAGTTGCATTAGCCCAATACATTCATTTTGCCATGTCTCATGCATGCATCATATTGTTGCACTTTGCTTGGTGTTGATTGTGTTTCGATGTGTTCTTCGTGGTAGGTTTTGCCTCCGAGGATATTCACGAGTATCCAACTGAAGGGCAGTATTCCACTACCACTCCGTCAGGCAAGCAACCCATTGATCATTTCGATACAAACCCATCTTCTCGCTTCTGCTCTCGTTTACTGCATTAAGACAACCCGTTTCAAACTGCTGTGTGTTGCGGTAGTTGAACCCACTTCCTCTGCATGACCTGTCATTGCCACAGTAACTAGATGAAACCCACTAGCATGTGTAGGAGTTGATTGAGCCATGTTTGTGTTTCCTACCATGCTATGCATAGAATCGTGTCAGGTCTGGCTCATCGGGGTGATGAACTAGAGTGAATGGTTGTGTCGGTAATGAGAGTGAAGTGCTGCACATGATTTGGTAAAGGTATCGATGAAAGGCCATGTACGAGTACATGGTGGGTTGTTTCATTGAGGTCGTCCCTAAGAACTGAGATCTGTATGCGTGATTTAAGATTCAGCTACTACCACACATTGGGCCCTGAAATATGACCCCGCTCGACTTACTGACCCCTCTCGCCTCTGTCCAGGAGTTGCAAGTAGTTTCTGGTGTTTGTAGTTGCTGGAGGCCGTGCGCAGCGCTGACCTTAGGGTGGGCTGTGATGCGGTAGGCTCGTGGCACGGTGTACCGAGTCACCCGTTTGGTGTCTCGGGAACCCTGCACACATCGTTTGGGGCCGTTGAGGACACGCCACCCGGATTTCCTTGCAGATGGAACCCGAATAGGCGATAAACCTGGACTAGAGACATGTCTGGTTAGTCAGGTTGTGGTCTACACCCACGTCGACTTTCGCTTGAAGTCTGCCGAGCACATGACGTGTGCAGACGCTAAGTGGTGGAAACATGTGTGACGAAGTACACCCCTGCAGGGTATAAAACTATTCAAATAGCCGCGTCCGCGGTAAAGGACTACTTGGTCGCTTATGCAGTTCATAGACAAATTAATGGTTACTACTAAAAGCCTCAAGATAAGTGTGAGTACCGTGGATGGCCCTCTCGTAGGTTGACGAGAGAGGATCCACGGAGGAGTATTGAGATGGTGATTAGTAGACTCGTGTGCGAAAACTATTTTACAAGTGGTGTCTCGTAGGATAGCATAGCCAAGAGTCAAAGCTGGCTTGCTGCAATAACTCCACCACCTTCTTGAGAATGTGCACTTATGGTAGGTTCTGTTGTAAGACTTGCTGAGTACCTTTGTACTCATGTTGCTTTAATTACTGTTTTTAGATGACAACACTGCCCCTTCCGATGGGTTCTAAGTAGATCTCGACGTTGACGAGTGACTTGCCACCCAGGTGGTGATCTGAGCTTGTGAAGGGCCTATGTGGATAGTCAGGCTTCGTCAAGCCTTCTTTCTTTCTACTTGTCTGTATTCGGACAAGTTTGCTTCCGCATGTGATTGTATGTTTGTATGACTTGAGTGTCGGGTCATGTGACCCCTATATGTATGAACATGTTATGTATGGCTCTCCGGAGTCTTTAAATAATGTACTTTGAGTTGTAGAGTTTTGTTGTGATGCCATGTTGTATTTACACATATCGGGCATATTGTGTGTACGATTGAAATGCTTGGTATGTGTGGGATCCGACAATCTAGTTGTTTATCCTTGGCAGCCTCTCTTATGGGGAAATGTAGTCTAGTGCTCCCATGAGCCATAGTAGTCCGCTACAACCCGGTTCACCGGAGTCCTGCTAGCCCAGCACTACTGCTCCGGACACTTGACTGGCCGGCATGTGTTTCACATCGTTCATGTGTCTGTCCCTTCGGGGAAATGTCACGTGGTGACATCCGGAGTCCTGCCTAGCCTGCTACAGCCCGGTTCACCGGTGTCCTGTTAGCCCAGTGCTACAGCCCGGATTCACACGCTGCTGACCGACACGTTCGATGTTGATTCATGTATGCCTGTCCCCATACGTTATTGCCGCTTTGGGTTCATGACTAGACATGTCGGCCCGGGTTCTCTGTCATATGGATGCTAGCGACACTATCATATACGTGAGCCAAAAGGCGCAAACGGTCCCGGGCCATGGTAAGGCGACACCCGTGGGAGTACCGTGCGTGAGGCCGCAAAGTGATATGAGGTTTTACAGGCTAGATCGGTGTGACTTAGAATCGGGGTCCTGACAAGGAGGACATTATTTCTAGATTTGGATATAGTGAATACATTGTGTTCTCATATTATTTTTCCTGCGGTGCATTCCTTGCTCTGCCAGAACACATGTACTCAAGATGCTCGGCCTTGCCATAACTGAATACACCAGTTTAATGGTCACAGTGAAGACAAGCCATGGATATAAGTTTCGAGTTGGGTTCATGAACCAAGAAGATCGCTGCTTCTTTTATGGCCGAACTTGGATAAACTTTCTCAAGTGTTACAGACTGAAAGTTGGCGCACGAATGTTGATGGAAATAGCAGAACCTGGTCTCATCTTCACTGCGATCTTCCACCCCGGCGTCGTTCCAATTATTCATCCATGTTAGTTTTGTATCTGGTTCTTGCGTCTTGCCTCGATTACTTCTTAATCCACCTCTTATGTCTAACTAATCACAATTTAACTTTAGAAGTAGCAACGAATCTCTCACGAAGATGCTACTTCTAACTAATATTTTCTTATAATTGGTGGCACGTGTAGGTTTTTATGGAGTTAAGCAGGCTACTCGTTTGTTATTCTATAAGAACTCGGTTGTTACTCATGGCACTGAAGTTGACCTGGACGACATCCACAAGTTCCTACACTTTATTGATCATCTTGAGGTCCTTGTGGGGCATTTCAATGGTGGAAGGCCATGTGGGATATGTGTGCCACTGCTGCACTCATTGAACAGGTCCAACTGTGTTGAGAAACTTATGGTACGAGCTGTTTTCTGTTATATATGTTGTTCATAAACTCTTGCTTATGCACAGTTTTACAGCTGTGATCTTCTTGAAACAGGAACTGCCCAGGTCTATTGTTCCTATACAGATGCCTGACCATGGTCGCGTCAGACGTGCGCTTGGTCACAATATGATGTTTATGTCGACCTACTCCATTCCCCTTGGAGGTGAAAAGATACTTATTCATGGGTGGTCCCAAATAATGAAGGCCCGTCCATCTTGGAGAATAGGACAGAAGATTATGTTCCTGCTTTTCCATGGCTCTAAAGCAAATATCCTGTTTATTGACCACATTGCGAGATGAAGCCGCTTTCAGAAGGTTGTGGATGCACGGGGTGGCGCCTGGTCCTTGTCCTGGGGCTTGGTAGCCTCACCCTTTGGTTAATTGTAGGCAAAGTAGCACTATTCGAGGCGTGCTTTGTACGGTTGAACCTGTATAAGTACTCATACTGCTGTCAGCTATGGTTGTTAAGTCCCCTGCTGGTTTCAGTTAAGGTTGTTAAGTACTCCTGTTGCTTTTACAGTCTGTCGTGTTTCTTCAGTCCTGTCTTCCTCCAGCCACCAAAACCAAACCAGGGCCGGCGGGGCCGCCTGCTTCCGCCTCCTACAGCTGGTTGCGCCTCAGCGCACGCATCGCCACCCCACCGTCTCCGAAATCATTAAAGCCGACCTCCGAGGCCTCGCCGTCGTCCTCCACACGCTTTGCTGCGCTCGCCGCGGCGCCACTCTCTTGCGTTGTCAACATGGTCGACAAACAAGAGGAAACGGTAGAGGACCGTACGTGGAGAGGATGACAGTGGGGGCCCACCATGTCCATGGCCGGACGCAAGGAAGTTCCTCATTTTTTGTTATATATATACTCCATTGTCAGCATATGGAAAAAGAAAATGCTTCCTGCTAGTGGTTTCCTGACATCTGGGACACACAACATTGTCAGCGTATATAGTCAATAGACAAGAGAACATCACAAGATCGCCTGACACCTGGGCTGTAGCTACTCGAGTAGTATTTTTTTTGTTATTGTTGAGACGGAGCAGGGTTTCAACTGGGTTGTGGCTCATCTATCCTAGGCTTATATTTTGTGTTCACCACATGACCAGCCCAGCTATTTTTTGTTTGTGAAAATGAGCCCAGTTTATTTTTTCTGAAGAATACCCAATCCAGGCCTACTTATTTTTGTACGCCCTGATGGGCTGCAACTCTTTCAAGAGGCCTTCAAATCTTGAAATTAATATGAAATGGGCTGTAAATATAAAAAACAGATGACAAATTGGAAATTACTTTATAATTTTTGAATTTTTTCACATTTTCAGATTCAAATTTCACTCGGCTTTAACCTAATTCAAATATATATTCAAAGTACTTTAAATATGGCTCGACATTTCGGTATTAAAAATAGTTTCGAACCCACAGAAATATGCGAAATTTTGTTTAAATTTTTAACCTTGGCCCTGGCCAACAAAAAACGGACTGTAATAAGTTGCATAAGAAGTTGCAATGAGCTAAATATAAATTATTAAAAAAATAGGGAATGGTCTGACTTGTGGGCCTATTAAGTTGACGCATATGCAAGATTTTCTTTACTTATTATATACGGCAACAAACGATTCTAGCAGACGTAACCGTTGGATGTCAATCCAAGGGCCGTCATGTTTCTTCAATCTCTGATCTTCTTGCTCCAGCCGCCAAATCCAGTGCCGGCGGGACCGCCTGCTCCCGCCTCCCGTGGCCGGCTGTGCTGCCCCACAGGCCTCACCGCCCCCTACTACTCCCACCGCTGGCCAGGCCATCCCTCTACTCACCCACATCCCTCCACTGCTGTGGCTTTGCAGCCTCTGGGTCATTCCCTTCCTGGGTCTCGATGTCGTCCATCGCGCTGGTGTTCTCGGCACGGCGTGGTCAACGTTGTCAACAAACGAAAACATCGGAAGAGGGACGTACATGGAGAGGCAGACAGTTGGGACCCACATGGTCCATGGCCGCACGCAAGCAAGTACCTCCTTATTACGCCAAAAATAATGAATACTCCCGCTGACAGCTTGGACCCACCAGTTATATCTTCGCACGCAAGGAAGTGCCTCCTTATTACGCACAAAAAAATGAATACTCCCCCTTCTTGCTGGGACCCACCAGAGTGGGAGGCTGACTTGTGGGCCTACTAAGTTGACGCGACCGGAGGGCTTTGTCAACTTAGTCGACAAACGATTCTATTATCAGTGACCGTTGGATTGTTAACATCCAACGGTCGTCTTGCTTCTTCAACCTCTGATTTTCTTGCTCCAGCCGCCCAAACCACCGCGTGCTCTTGCCTCCCATGGGCGGTTGTGCTGCCGCGGAGGCCTCACCGCCCCTACTACTCCCACCGCTGGCTAGGCCCTGCAGCGACGGCAGCCTCACACCGCAGCCGAACCAGTGAACCCTCGTACTCCTCTCCGCGTGGGCATCCACTGCTGCGTCTTCCCCGGCCGACTCTGCGTCGTTCCCTTACTAGGCCTTGCCGTTGTCCACCGCCTTGGTGCTCTCGGCGCGGCGTGGTCAATGTGGTCAACGAACGACTTCCATCGGAAGAGTATTGTACTTTGAGAGGCTGACAGTTGGGTCCACGGCCGCAGCAAGGAAGTGCCTCCTTATTACGCGCAAAATAAATATTCCTCCACCTGACAACAGGGACCAACCAGACGGGCCACTGTATTTCGCGAAAAAACAATGTTTCTCCCTGAGTGCTAGGACCCACCAGCTACATCTTCGCACGCAAGGAAGTGCCTGACAGTCGGGACCCACCCGGTCGAAGCATACGTAGCATTCTCATTCTAAACATGTACGTGTACGTACATACGATCGGTCTGTCTACAGGCTGCAGCGATGAACCGTGGCCGTGCAAGGAAGGGCACGTGTCGTAGTAGAGGCGTGCACGTGTCGTAGTAGATGTGCGCACGTAGCATGTACATGTACGTACAGTGGCCAAGGTGCAACAAAGTAAACCGGCTGGGTCGGAACGGAATGCGTCGTCGTGTTCATCAGGAGCCAACCGGCTTGGACAGAACAACCGATGGAAACGAGGCCTTGCGTCGCAGAACGGAGGAAACGGCCTTGTGTTCGACCAGAACCGGTGGAAATGGGATCCTGTTCATCGGGAGGGGTCTGGCGTACCGCAAAACGGAGGAAATGGACCTCCTATGGTCGAAACGGGGTCCTGTTGATCGGGAGGGGTGTGGCGTACCGCAAAACGGAGGAAACAGACTTGTGTTGGAGCACTACGATCGAAACGGGGGTCCTGTTCATCGGGAGGGGTGTGGCGTACCGCAAAACGGGACTCCACGGGATACTGTTCATCTCCACTGTCGACTGCCTCCACGGGCAACTGTTCATCCACCATCGACCTCCTCCAGCCTCCACCTGCGACTGTTCATCCATGGGCTACTGTTCATCCAGCCTCCACCGCGCGCTTCTCCACCAGCTACTGTTCAGCCAGCCCTCTCCACGGGGGTCCTGTTCAACCACCCCTCCACGGGCTACTGTTCATCCAGCCCTCCATCGGTTACTGTTCAACCAGCCCTCCACCAGCTACTGTTTAACCAGCCCTCCACGGGGTCTTGTTCATCCAGCCCTCCACGGGGTCCTGTTCATCTACCGGCTCGATCGATCAGGGTACTGTTCATCCAGCGGCAACGGCCTCTACTACCACGGGTTCCTGTTCATCCAACCCCCACCGGGAAATGTTCATCCAATCCCCCTCAACAATGCTCACTATTCATCCAGATGCAGCATCGATCGGCTTCAGTTAGCAGCAGTAGCGAAGGAATCACACTCGGGTTCAGTTAACAGCAAGGGATCGATCGATCGCTCGGGTTCAGTAACGCGTAGCCTACAGTGCAATCGCTCGGGTTCAGTTAGAGCCCAACGCCTCGCTCGGGTTCAGTTAGAGCCCAACGCCTCGCACGCACGCGCGTACGTACGAGAGAAACGCGCATCGCTCAGCCCCCGACCACCCACCGTAACCGGGAACTCCCCGATATTTTCCTCGCCCTTGCTTATACCACGGTTTTTTCTGTCATGGACGGCCCAAAGAATGTCATGAAGCTACGTCTCCGGCCCACCCAGGACAAAAAGCCCATTTTCTGGCATTATTTTTTGTCATAGAAGTAGGACCCCACCACATCTATGATGATATCGGGTTTTGTCACAATTATCGTCATAGAAGTGTCATAAGTATGACAGAAAAAAATTGTTCGGCCCAAAATGTCACGAATGTGTCTTTTTTTGTAGTGTAACATAGGTCTTCCTGTACTCATCAATCCTTACCTTACCAAGAGGGATCCATGCACACCTGAATAATCCAACCTTAACTTTCACATAGTCAAGCTCCCAAATCCCTTTGATGGTTCCATAGTATACCCTTTTATCAGCTTCATTTACAGTCATCCATTCTTTTCGAACACAGTTGTTTTAATATGAGGTCTTCTGATCACGCTCCTCGGTGTAGAACATGTATCCATTTATGTCATATGATTGGTACGTCAACACCGTAGGTTATGGCTTTTGTGCCAACCACGTAGCAATGTCATCGATGGATCCTTGTGCCAAACGAATCTTCAGCCATTCAGCGTAGTTCTTAGTGTGCTCCTTCATCTCCACATCTGATGAAGGCACCATTGGTAAGAAGCTTTGGCGTATCTCCGCAAAGTGTTCTTCGGCATAAGCGCTAAGAACTGGGCTGTTAAGCAGTACCATCAAATGGGCTTTCTTTTCCAATTCTCTGGGTGCAGCCATTTGCGTGCCAACAAGGACCGGCTTACCTTTCAGCCTTCCCTCGTGGCGGGAGAGGGGAAAACCTATAGGTCTTTGTTTCATGTATTCGGCGCAAAACTCAACCACCTCCTCCGTGGTATAACCTTGTAAGATGTTTGCCTCTGGATGGTTTCGGTTCCAACAAAAGTTGTCGGTATAGTGAAAACCAGGGCTACACTAACCACCGGGCATGGGCCACGATTATATGCAATTACGCTAAAGGAGGATCCATCTCCGCTGACAAGCGCTACATCGGCAAGCAAGACTCGAGCTACCTTCGCAGCAAGGAGCATCCTCCCCTGCCGGGGAGGACAGATACAAGGCAAAGAGAAGCAGCCAAGCCTGAGAACCAGAAGACGAGACGACCGCAAGGCTCGTTGCCAAGGATGCACACGAGGCCCCGGCAAGGCCCCTTTCCGAAGGCGGCCGCAAGGCCCCGGCAAGCCTCTTGCCGAGGGCGCTCAGAAGGCCCCGACAAGACCCTTGCCGGGAAGATATGCAAGACCGCGACAAGCCCTTGCCGAGGACATCAGCGGGGCCGCAGCCAGGCCCGCACCAGCCAATGACTCCACCGCCGTCCCCATGCAGCTGCCAGCTCAATCAGCTGAGCAGGCGCCCACGTGGCAACGTGCAGCCTCTACACTGACCCAGCAAGCTCCTGCGTGGTGGCATGCAAGTCTTCCTGAAGGCTCCACCACCGCGCCAGCCCAGCAGCCAGCCAACATTGCGCCACGGCGCCCCGTCAGCTCGGACATGTGTCGAAGCCAGGCGAGGCGGCGGCAGCTGGGATGTGCTTGCTTGCCGTCCCCGATAAAGTGAGAGGGGCACGTTGGTAGTGCATTAAATGTGTTTGTCCGACGTGCCAGAGGATAGACTCATCCACTGTACAGCTTTCCACCTCCTGTGTGCCGCTGTGGCGACCCCTTGGACCTATAAAAGGAGGCCCAAGGTGCACTAGAGGAGGGAGGAGAAAAAAGGATTCGGACTCTGGGACAAGTTACGCCCCTTGTAGCTAGTTCAAGAACCTCAAGAACACAGATATACACATCCAAGCAGGACTAGGGTATTACGCATCTCTGCGGCCCGAACCTGGGTAAACGATCCACGTGTTTGTACTGACTGCTAATCCCGCTCTCCTCACCACCCAGCGTCCCGCAACCGCGGAAGGGATCCTCGTGATCCAATAGGTGTCGTTTCCCACCGGCATCTTTGGCACGCCAGGTAGGGGGCGCAGTAGTGAGCATACGGTTTTGCACCCAGTGGCACAGCTCTTCATCGCCATGGCTTCCAAGGAAGAAGGCGACCAAGCAAGCAGTCCTGACGGCGAGTGCGGCGAGCGTTTGCACGACGACAAGAGGGAAAAAAAGCTAAGTCACGCGAAACCTTAAGCAATTCCCTTTTTATATATGAGGTTATTGTCCTCGAAGGTCCTGCCCTATGTATGAAAGCCTACACGCAAAGGGGTCCTTCCGCGATTGGCAACGCCCTTGTTCTGTTTCGAGTCCGCTCAAGAGCTCAAGCGGCTGCGTCGAGAGTGGCGGGGTAGCCTTCCGCAATTGGCAACGCTCTCGATTCTGACTCGAGTCAAGCTCGACAGTTCGAGCGGCTGCGTTGAGAGCGGCAAGGTGGTTCGCCTGGCAGCAAGCACACATGGCAGGCCATTGGGGATCCGTCCTCAAAGCATCGCGACCTGGGATTACGCGCCGGCAAGCCTACCAAATTAACGTAGGGTGTACATACAAAGGAAGATCAAACAGGAAGATAGCATGCACTATTTATTAGAGATTTCTGCGTAACCCCGTATGCTGAGGAGCCTTCCCAGGGCTAGTCGCGCTCCTAATTGCCTCGAGTCCGCTCGACAATATGTGCAGTTGCGCTAAAGCTGGGAAGGTAAATCTTTCCGGGAGGCGGCATTCCCGGCAAGCTACTAAGGACCCGTTCCTCAAAGCGCTGCCAACTGGAGCATGCGCACCGGAAGGTGTTCCGACAAGCAAGGGAATATTTTGCAGAAGTCAAAATTTACAAGTGAGTTGAGTGCACTTCAGATGCTAATCACTTGTCATACTTAAACGCGGTTGTGGCCCGGGGGCTGGCAACGCCCTTAGGACCAATCTTCTTGGTGTCAAGGTCGACGAATTTCTTCGCCATAAGCCTTTCCGCAACGATCTTGCCGGGAGCCGGTGTCAAGAACAACAAAGTTCTTCGCCATAATTCTTCCCGAGGACGATTTGCCGGGAGCCAGTGTCAAGGACGATGAAGTTCTTTGCCATAAGCCTTCCCGGCAGTGTCGAGAACTCCGGAGTTCTCCACTGAAATCGGGCATCGAGAACGTCAAAGTTCTCTGCTGAAGATAAAAGCCTTCCTGGCTAAGCTTGCCGGAAGCCGGCATCGAGAACGTCAAAGTTCTCTGCTGAAGATAAAGCCTTCCTGGCGAAGCTTGCCGAAAGCCGGCATCGAGAACCTCAAAGTTCTCTGCTGAAGATAAAGACTTCCTGGCGACAAGCTTGCAGGAAGCCGGTGTCGAGAACGTCAAAAGTCTCCGCTGAAAACACAAGACTTCCCGGCAACAGCCTTGCCAGGAGCAAGAAAGGGAACAAAACCACACTCTGGCATCAAGATCTGTAGAGTTCTCTGCCAGAAAATTTCCATGGAAGTAGCCTCGGGGGCTAGCGGCTCCTTTGAGTGCAACTTTCTTGGGAACAATCTTTCCGGAAATAGTATTTTTTCGGAAGGGTAGACATAACAACCGTGACCCATGCCAAGCTTGGTCCCGTCTCCAGCATCGAATTCATGGAGTTCTCCGCTGAAGTAGGGCCCGGGGGCTACTGTCGGTGTAGTAAAAACCAGGGCTACACTAACCGCCGGGCATGGGCCACGATTGTATGCAATTACGCTAAAGGAGGATCCATCTCCGCTGACAAACGCTACATCGGCAAGCAAGACTCGAGCTACCTTCCTGGCAAGGAGCATCCTCCCCTGCCGGGGAGGACAGAAACAAGGGAAAGAGATGCAGCCAAGCCTGAGAACCAAAAGATGAGATGACCGCAAGGCTCCTTGCCAAGGATGCCCACGAGGCCCCGGCAAGGCCCCTTGCCGAAGGCGGCCGCAAGGCCCCGGCAAGCCTCTTGCCGAGGGCGCTCACAAGGCCCCGGCAAGAGCCTTGCCGGGAAGATACGCAAGACCGCGACAAGCCCTTGCCGAGGACATCAGCGGGGCCGCAGCCAGGCCCGCGCCAGCCAAAGACTCCACCGCCGTCCCCATGCAGCTGCCAGCTCAACCAGCTGAGCAGGCGCCCGCGTGGCGACGTGCAGCCTCTACACCAACCCACCAAGCTCCTGCGTGGTGGCATGCAAGTCTTCCTGAAGGCTCCACCACCGTGCCAGCCCAGCAGCCAGCCAACGTGGTGCCACGCCGCCCCGTCAGCTCAGACGCGTGTCGAAGCCAGGAGAGGCGGCGGCAGCTGGGACGTGCTTCCTTGCCATCCCCGATAAAGTGAGAGGGGCATGTCGGCAGCGCATTAAATGTGTTTGTCCGACGTGCCAGAGGATAGACTCATCCACTATACAGCTTTCCACCTCCTGTGTGCCGCAGTGGCGACCCCTTGGACATATAAAAGGAGGCCCAAGGCGCACTAGAGGAGGGAGGAGAAAAAAGGATTCAGACTCTGGGACAAGTTACGCCCCTTGTAGCTAGTTCAAGAACCTCAAGAACACAGATATACACATCCAAGCAGGACTAGGGTATTACGCATCTCTGCGGACCGAACCTGGGTAAACGATCCGCGTGTTTGTACTGACTGCTAATCCCGCTCTCCTCACCACCCAGTGCCCCGCAACCGCAGAAGGGATCCTTGTGATCCCATAGGTGTCGTTTCCCACCGACAAAAGCGCTTCAGTATTCCCATGAACCGCTCAAAGGGATACATGTTGCGAAGAAACACAGGACAACAATACTTTATCTCATCGACAAGGTGCATAGTGAGATGGACCATGACATCAAAGAATGATGGTGGGAAAAACATCTCTAGGTTGGACAATATTCTTGCAATATCATCTTGCATATGATCCTACTCTTCAGGATCTACAACTTTCTACCATAGTTGGTTGAAGAAATCACAGAGGTCAATGAGTGTGTTTCTTATATCTTTGTCCATCAGATTCCTGATGGCCACTGTCGGTGTTCTGGGAACGGGGGTCCCCAGACTTGCATGCCTGCGGCCCACGGCATGGCTATGCTAGCATGCTTGTATGGCCCATCTTCATCAATGAGGCGTTCAAGACCCTCGCGAGGGGCCAAGCCTCGTGAGGCGGACGACACAAGACCTCCTCAGGAGCGGCCTCACCAGGCTGGCTCGCGAGGAGCAGAGAGATCAAGGCAGGGCAAACCTCGCGAGGTTCTCATGATGTGAGCCATGACGATCAAGATCAGGCGGGCGCCTCGCGGGCGCCAGCGCGCGCAGTGTCCTTATTTCCCCTTTGGTGCTAAGGGAGCGAGTGCAGGCGCAGAGTACCGAAGTGTCAAGAAAATGTTTCCATATCGGTGCAACGAGAACAAGACCAGCAGGACGGCAAGACGGAGGTCACCATGGAGCCCAAGGCGGCGTCACCACCAGAGCCTTTTGCAGGCGAAGACCGCTTTTGTCAGGATAAGTTGTACTAGTTGTCCCCTTTCAAATTGGCCGTTGTTGGCTCCCTTCCCGCTCAATATTTGGGGAGAGGACGAGGGCCTATATAAGTAGAACTAGCCACCACCATAGAGGGCATCTAGTTGAGAGCTCACAAGCAAGCCCGAGCAGAGCGAATGCACACACACAAGTTCGCCAAGTACAAGAACACCTCAACCTCAGGAGGCTGTTCTTCCCCTTGTACTGTTTATCATCAGCCCATGAGGCAATCCACCACCACACACTGGAGTAGGGTATTACACCGCAATGGTGGCCCAAACCAGTATAAATCTTGTGTCTTTTGTGTTGTGAGTTCGTCGAGTTCGTCCGCGAGATCTTAGCGAGCTAGGGCATGGATCGGTAGGGGGGAAAGAACTTCGTGCGCACCCCAGAGTTCGAACCTAAGGGTTTTGCCGGAACCCGTGATCCGACATTCAGCGCCAGGTAGGGGTGCGCCGAAACTTCCCTTCCGTCGCTCTACGTCCCGTCGCTCCATCGTCTCCATGGCGGACGCACGCCACGCCTGCGCCGAGCGTCGGGCTGCCCTCGCCACCCGCGTCGCTCAGACGGCCCCTGTCAGCGGGCCACCCCATCGTTCTCCGTCGCCTGCAGCCAACGCCGCCACTGGCCCAGTGGGGAACGAGCAGCAAGCGTCCTCGCTGCACCCCTCGGTGCGGCAGGACGGCCGCGCCGCCAATCCATCGCCGACTCCCGCTGGTTCGTCGTCTCACGCTTGTCGCGCTCCCATGGACGCACGGGCCGCGCTCCTCATGGCGCACGAGCTCCTGTGCTACTGTCCGGTCGACAACCTCTACGAGGACTGGCTCGACCGCATCGCCGAGCTTGTCCGCGCCGCAGGGGTCTCCCCTGCGCCGTCCCTCTCATTGCCTCGCCCTCCGCCAGCTACGAGCGACGTAGCTCACGGAGCACCTCCACCACCTCTGCACTAAGACGGCGCCTTGGCGCCAAGGCGTGCGGCTCCACGGCGTGACCCACCGTGTCTGGCGCCCGCGCGTGAAGAAAGAAGCTGTCAAGAAGTCCCTCGGCCGCAAGAGAACGCTCCGCCACTCCTCGCACCGCCGCGCCAGGATCGTCTGCCGCGGCAGGGCCTCGTGCCGCTTGCCGTAGCGGCACGAGGGCGACAAGACCAAGCTCCACCTCCCAGACGGGCCCTGGTGACCACGGCCGGCTACCGCGCCTTCACCCCTGAGCTGCGTAGCGTTGCCTTGTCGGGCAAGTTCAAGCTAGATCTGCCTCCTCGCTACGACGGCACCCCCGACCCCGCAGAGTTCCTGCAGCTCTACGAGCTAAGCATCGAGGCGGCCAACGGCGACGAGAAAGTCATGGCGAACTGGTTCCCTATGGCGCTCAAAGACGGCGCCCGTTCATGGCTCCTGAACCTGCCACCAGGCTCGATCTCCTCTTGGGACGAGATGCACGACCGCTTCATCGCCAAGTTCCAGGGCACTTGCGACCGCCCAACTGCCGCGGGAGATCTGCGCCACGTCAAGCAACAACCAGGAGAGACCCTCCAGAAGTACATCCAGCGCTTCAACAACGTTCACCTCAAGATCCCCAAGGTGACGTACGAGGCCATCATCTCCGCGTTCTCCGATGGCGTCCGTGACGTCAAGATGAAGGAGGAGCTCGCTATCCACGAGGAGCTGTGCACATCCCTGGAGTTGTTCAACCTGGCAACCAAGTGCGCAATAGCTGAGGAAGGGCGCCTCTCCCTCCTTGAGCTCCCGGCTGCGGACCCGGAGGAGAAGAAAGCCAAGGCCAAGGACGTGAAGCACAAGGGAGCAGCCGTACTCGCGGCGGAGCCGGACACCAAGCGCGGCAGAGATCAGCCCGAGTCATCCAAGAGCAGCCGACCGTTCTGCGCCTTCCATAACCTGCATACCCACAACACCAGCGACTGTCAAGAGCTCAGAGCCATTCGAGAAGGACACTTCGGTCAATGCCCCGAGCGCAACGATCGAGGCTACGACCGAGGAGGAGGACGTGGTGGCGGACGCTGGGACGGCCGTGGCCCGCACCAGGAGTGGCACGACCGGCCTCGTGAGGACCGCTGGCAGGATCAGCCTCGCGAGGGCGCCTGGCGGGATCAGCCTCGTGAGGATCGTCCTCAGGGCAACACAGGCCTTCCTCCGCTGCCGTCACCACCAAGAAGGAATGACGACCACCATCAAGACGAGGGGGCTGGGGGCTTCCAGGAGCCACGTGCTATCGCCTGCATCTTGGGCGGAGCTCAGGCCCCAGCCTTGCAGCGTATCTCCAAACAGTTTGCTCATGAAGTGAATGCAGTCCTCCCCAAGCTTGAGGCCACACTCCCGCTCAGGTGGTCCAAGTGCGCCATCACCTTCAGCTCGGCGGATCAGCTCAAGTGTGCGGCCACCGCAGGCGCCCTCCCGATGCTTTGCTCCCCAGTCATCAGCAATGTTCAAGTTACCAAGACCCTCATCGACGGTGGTGCAGGGCTCAACGTCCAGTCCGTTGACACGTTCGACAACCTCCAAGTGCCATATGATCAGCTTCAGCCCACCAAGCCTTTCTCAGGAGTGACTGGCGGCTCCACCACACCAATAGGGCAGGTCCGCCTCCCTGTCACCTTCAGAGAACGCAAGAACAACCGCACCGAACTCATCGACTTCAATGTCGCGCACATCCGTCTGTCGTACAATGCCATCCTCGGGTATCCAGCACTGGCCAAGTTCATGGCGGTGACCCATCAAGGCTACAATGTCCTCAAGATGCCGGGAAGCGGCGGAATCATCACGGTCCCATGTGAAGAAAGAGATGTGGTGTGCTCCCTCGAGCGTGCCTTCCAAGCTGCAGCAATCGATGACCCTGACAGCAAGGGCGAGTGCCCTCCCGAGGCCATCCCCAAGAAGAAGAAGCAGCCGCGCCGAGCAGGACCTCAGGAGGGTGGCGTCGCAACTGGAACCTCATCAAGGTCAGTGCCCGCGCCAGGGGCGCCTCCCTCCATTGCATAGGAAGGCGCGCCCGGCGCCCTTCTCGGGCAGAGCTCGGGGGTCTCTTCTGGAGGGCCTCAGACCTTGCCAACATCATGAGGGAGGCGCTCGGGCACCACTTGGAGGCGTGCTTCACGGCACGTTTCCCTCAGGAGAACACAGGGCGAGGAGCGCCCACCGCTCAGGAGTTCATCACCAGGACCACTCAGGAACAGCAAGACGCAAGGGCCATGTGCGGCCACCGCCGCTCACGAAGCGCAGCTCCCCCTCCAGGCGAGGATGCTGGGCTGCGCGTCTGCATCGACGTCCCAGGGCTCAACAGGGCCGCATCTCAGGAGCCCTTCTGGCCTTCCCGCGTGGGCCGCTGCGAGGGTCCACCGCACAGCTACGTTCGCATGCCTTTTGGCCTGCCAAGCGTGTCGTCCTCCTATCAGCGTAACTTGCAGCGCGTCCTAGCGGCTCGGGAGGCCAGGCATCACGCTGTGCTGACGGAGATGGAGACGGTCCTCCGGGAACCACCTGGACCCCCAGAGCCTCCCGAGGCTCAGGGCCCCGGTGGCTCGTGAGGAGCAATTCCTTCGTCGCGTACCTTCAGCTGCCCCGACACCCCTTCATCGACAGAACCAGGTGACATTTTCCAAGTTTGTTTAGCTGGGAGCACCCCTCGGGCTGCATCATTCCCAGGCCACGTGGGTCCGTCCCTGTGGCATGTATCCTTTTTCTTATGTCTTTAGCTTACCTTGCTGGGGGCGCCCTTCAGGCTGCATCATCCCCAAGCCGCTCGGGCAGGACCCGGTGGCATGTATCTCCCCGCATATACTTGAGCTAGTTTGCTTTCCATGCTTAACCTATCTATGACTATTACCTACTCGATTGTCACCCATCATGGAAGCCGCGCGCCGGCCGTCTTTCTTCAGGATCCTTTGCGTGAGTAGGCTAGGCACGGCGTCTGTGCTCGGGCCCGTCCCTGCAGCATCGATAAATCCAACGGCTGAGCTCTATCTAGCGGGCCGGCCCCGTTCACGTCACCTCCTAGGGCCGTTGGTGCTTGGCCCCCTCACGCGATAACCTCAGGAGATTCGTTCGGCGCAGGTTTTCTGACCACCTCGCAGGACCAGCACAGCGAACAAGAACCAAGACCAGGCGCAACCCGCCTTGAGGTAGGGCCTCGTGAGTCCCGCGCTGGTTCACGAGTGCCCAGATACACCTCGTCTAGCCCTGTCGTGCAAGCCACATGTCAGGGCGGGGCTGTACACGCCCCGGGGGCTCTCCGCAGTAGGGAGCCCCCCTCCCATGCACAAGTGGAAGCACCATGCTCCGCGCTGGTCGTCGACACTGCCGAGGAGCGGCTATGCCCGTGCACAAGCGGAAGCACTATGCTCCACGCTGGTGATAAACAACTGAGGGCGGCCTCGCGGCCGTACCAACCTCAGGGAGCCCCAGAGCTCAGTGTCTGGCCTCACCGCAACGCCTCCCCTCGGGAGAGCCGCGCGAGGGGGCTGGGCACGGGGGCTGCGCTCGGGTCACGCCCAAGCGTACGCCACCCAACCAGGTCTCCCGGACCTGGTCGTCGCACGCCCCTCCCGAGCCGAGCCTTGGCGAGGGCAGGTATGGAGATTGTTTGCACGTCAAGGGGGACTCCTGAGCATCGCGACTCAGGAGCCTAACTGGTCACGTAGCCCCTCACTCCTTGGTCCGTCCTGGTCTCCAGTCGGCCCAACGGCGGTTGAGGTATGTGCGGGGCCAGGCTCTGCCGACGTAGAACATCAACCTATCCTCGCGTAAGCTTCCTATAAGCTGTTTGCGCGTCAAGGGGGACTCCTGAGCATCGCGACTCAGGAGCCTAACTGGTCATGTAGCCCCTCACTTATTGGTCCGTCCTGGTCTCCGGTCGGCCCAACGGCGGTTGAGGTATGCGCGGGGCTGGGCTCTGCCGACGCAGAACACAAAGCAAATAGGGAGCAAATCGCAAAATCTCAAAGCAAAGATTACAAGCCATATCATTCTCCCAAATACCAAGGACGAGTTTAAACGCCTCCATGAGGCATGATACATGTTGTAGGGATAAATCAGGGAAGCATCCGCAAGCAACTCACCCCTGGACACCGCCATCACCCGCAGAAGGTGCTCCTCCCTTGGTAGCATCGCCTTCACCTGCACCGCTGGATGGAGCCGCAGGATCGATGGCATCGCCGGTCGAGGGCGCGAGGATGAAGCCGCGGAACTTCTTCAGCAGGGCCTCCACTTGACCTTTCACGGCTATGGCGGCAGCCGTGCAGTGTTCTTCAGCTACAGGCTCCAGCAGCTCGTCAAGACGAGCACTGGGGTCGCGGAGGTACAGATGGCTGAAGACACGCATCAGTGCAGCTGAAGAAAGGACACGAGCCTCTGCCTCAGCCATGGGACCGATGCCCTCCATGACTTCCTCAAGCGCCTTCACCAAGTGGGGAAGTAGCTGAGGAGGGCCATCCTCGTCGATGGTCAGCGGCTTATCCAAGCCCTTCTCGTACAGTGACTTCAGCGCCATGCTGGACCTCTCCTCAAGAAGCAAGAAGGACATGTGGTCTTCACCCAAGACCTTCGCCTTGGCGTCAAGATCGGCCTCCTTCGCCTTCGCCTTCCGCTCCAACTCCTCCAGCCGGCTGCGCTCCGCGGCCTGCGCCTTCGCCAGCTCTCCCAGCTCGGTGTCGCAGCCCTTGATGGCGTCCTCCCTGGCCCTCATCTCCTCCTCCTTCGCCTGGCGGCCACGTACTTCTCCTGTGAACTAGTCGTGCTGGCTCTTCTGCTCGTCCTCCAGCTCCCGGCAGCGGTCGCGGGCGGCCTCGGCGTCCTTCAGTGCTGCCTCGTGATCGGCTGCAGCTTTGGCGGCAGCCTGCTTCTCCTTCTCGGAGGTCGCCGCGGCCTGGCTCAGCAACGCTCGAACCGCCGAGTCAGAGTGAAGCCAGCCAGAGGCCAGCTCTAGGCGCCTGGCTACCAGGCACGGGTCCGTGCCCAGGAGATCCTCCTGCAGCTGGGCCATCTCCGAGAGGATGCGCTCCAAGGCGGCAGAGGAAACAGAAGAACCTGGGGCCAGAGGAGACACAGGAAGAGGGGGCGTCGTCGTCACCAGAGCCTGGGAGATCAAGGGCCCTGAGCCTTTGGTACCTCATCACCCGAGCCAGGCACCGGCACTTCCGGAGCCAATAGGGCCACGGGGGCTGTCTCCACCCGACGATGCTCCTCTTGGCCTCGCGAGGGCGACCGGGCTGGGGAGGTGCGAGTGCTGTCGCCTCCTTTCTCCGCAAAAGGGGGCGTGGCCGCTGTATCCTCCTTCCTTTTCTTCGCCGAAGGCATCGGCCAGATCAACCGAGGGTGAATGTCAGAAAATAGCAAGTACAAGCAGGAACAAGACGAAGGTCTAAGCACTTACTGTCGGATCACGGGTTCCGGCAAAACCCTTAAGGTTCGAACTCTGGGGTGCGCGCAAGTTATTTCCCTACTAATCCACGCCCTAGCTCTCTCAGATCTCGCGGACGAACTCGACGAACTCACAGCACATGGGACACAAGATTTATACTGGTTCGGGCCACTGTTGCGGTGTAATACCCTACTCCAGTGTGGTGGTGGTGGATTGTCTCTTGGGCTGATGTTGAACAGTACAAGGGGAAGAACAGACTCCTGAGGTTGAGGTGTTCTTGTGCTTCATGGGCTTGTGCGGGTGAGATGCCTCCTAATTTGTTGTCTACGGTGGTGGCTAGCACTGCTTATATAGAGGCCCTGGTCCTCTCCCCAAATATTGAGCGGGAAGGGAGCCAACAACGGCCAATTTGAAAGGGGACAGCTAGTACAGCTTTGTCAGGACCCCAATTCTAAATCACACCGATCTAGCCTGTAACACCTCATATCACTTTGCGGCCTCACGCACGGTACTCCCACGGGTGTCGCCTTACCATGGCCCGGGACCGTTTGGGCCTTTTGGCTCACGTATATGATAGTGTCGCTAGCATCCATATGACAGAGAACCCAGGCCGACATGGCTAGTCGTGAACCCAAAGCGGCACTAACTTACGGGGACAGGCATACATGAATCAACATCGAACATGTCGGTCAGCAGCGTGTGAATCCGGGCTGTAGCACTGGGCAAACAGGACTCCGGTGAACCGCGCTGTAGCGGGCTAGGCAGGACTCCGGATGTCACCGCGTGACATTTCCCCGAAGGGACAGACACAGGAACGAAGTGAAACACATGCCGGCCAGTCAAGTGTCCGGAGCAGTAGTGCTGGGCTAGCAGGACTCCGGTGAACCGGGCTGTAGCGGACTACTATGGCTCATGGAAGCACTAGACTACATTTCCTCATAAGAGAGGCTGCCAAGGATAAACAACTAGATTGTCGGATCCCACACATACCAAGCATTTCAATCATACACACAATATGCTCGATATGTGTAAATACAACATGGCATCACAACAAAACTCTACAACTCAAAGTACTTTATTTAAAGGCTCCGGAGAGCCATACATAACATGTTCATATAGATACGGGTCACATGACCCGACACTCAAGTCATACAAACATACAAGCACATGCGGAAGCAAACTTGTCTGAGTACAGACAAGTAGAAAGAAAGAAGGCTTGACGAAGCCTGTCTATCTACATACGCCCTTCACAAGCTCAGATCACCACCTGGGTGGCAAGTCACTCATCAACGTCGAGATCTACATAGAACCCATCGGAAGGGGAGGTGTTGTCGTCTGAAAACAGTAATTAAAGCAACATGAGTACAAAGGTACTCAGCAAGTCTTACAATAGATCCTACTATACATGCACATTCTCAATAAGGTGGTGGAGTTATTGCAGCAAGCCAGCTTTGACTCTTGGCTAAGCTATCCTACGAGACACCACTTGTAAAATAGTTTTCGCACACGAGTCCACTAATCACCATCTCAATACTCCATCGTGGATCCTCCCTCGTCATCCTACGAGAGAGCCATCCGCGGTACTCACACTTATCTTGAGGCTTTTAGTAGTAACCATTAACTTGTCTATGAACTGCATAAGCGGCCAAGTAGTCCTTTACCGCGGACGCGGCTATTCGAATAGTTTTATACCCTGCAGGGGTGTACTTCGTCACACATGTTTCCACCACTTAGCGTCTGCACATGACATGTGCTCGGCAGACTTCAAGCGAAAGCCGACGTGGGTGTAGACCACGACCTGACTAACCACACAAGTCTCTAGTCCAGGTTTATCGCCTAGTCGGGTTCCATCCGCAAGGAAATCCGGCCGGGGTGTCCTCAACGGCCCCAAACGATGTGTGCAGGGTTCCCGAGACACCAAACGGGCGCCCGGTACACCGTGCCACAAGCCTGCCGCATCACAGCCCACCCCTAAGGTCAGCGCTGCGATAGAGGACGAGAGGACGAGAGGACGAGAGGGGTCAGTAAGTCGAGTGGGGTCATATTTCAGGGCCCAATGTGTGGTAGTAGCTGAATCTTAAATCGCGCATACAGATCTCAGTTCTTAAGGATGGCCTCAATGAAACAACCCACCATTTACTCCTACATGGCCTTTCATCGATACCTTTACCAAATCATGTTCAACACTTCACTCTCATTACCGACACAACCATTCACTCTAGTTCATCACCCCGATGAGCCAGACCTGACACGACTCTAAGCATAGCAAGCATAACATGGTAGGAAACACAAACATGGCTCAATCAACTCCTACACATGCTAGTGGGTTTCATCTAGTTACTGTGGCAATGACAGGTCATGCAGAGGAAGTGGGTTCAACTATCGCAACACACAGTAGTTTGAAATGCGTTGTCTTAATGTAGTAAACGAGAGCAGAAGCGAGAAGTTGGGTTTGTATCGAAATGATCAATGGGTTGCTTGCCTGGCAGAGTGGTTGTGGAATACTGCCCTTCAGTTGGATACTCGTGAATATCCTCGGAGGCTGAACCTACCACGAAGAACACATCAAAACACAATCATCACAAGGCAATATGCAACAATATGATGCATGCAATGACATGGCCAAATGAGTGTGTTTTGGGCTAATGCAACTAGGACAGATTGGTTTGAGTTCATTTGAATCAAGGATTCAAATGCTACCCAAATTAAGAGGTGATATTAGTGCATTAGCTTGTTTCATCTATACAGCAGGGTTAAATTGTTCTGACATGCATGAAACCAGTACAGATGGAAAGATTGAATATTTCTGATCAAAAATCATATATAAATCTTTGCATTTGGAGTTACAGATTAATTTCTATGATTTTTTTTGAAGTTTGTAGTATTTTCTAGAATTTCCTATATAAAAAATAATTCCAGAAAATTACTTATTGCGTCAGCAGTGCGTCATGGTGACGTCAGCGGTCAACGGAGACGGTCTAGGTCAACCCTGACCTGTGGGTCCTGTCTGACAGTGTTAGTTAAACTAACTAAATTTGGTTAGCGTTAAACCTGGGTTAATTAGCAAGGCGGGCCCCACTCGTCATAGACCCAGGGGGTTAAACTGGGCCCACCGGTCAATGGTCAGCGGGGTCAACTCACCGGCGTTTAGCCGTCGGCGAGGCCAGACGTGGCGGGGCGATGCGGGTTCCGTGCTCCGGCCACCAAAAGGGCGGCGGAGGCTATCTACGCGCAGCTGGGAACGAGCCGCGTCGAGTGGTGGTGGCGGTTGGGCTCGGGGTCGCCGAAATCGACGCCGGCGACGAGCTGTGCGGCTGCCGGGGTTCGGGCGAAGTCGAACCCGTCGCTAGGGAGCACGGCAAGGGGCGTGCGGTGGTGCTACAGGCTCCTGGCGATGCGATGAAGTTAACGGCCATGGTGGTGTGGCCGTTGGATGGCCGGAGTCACGTTGGCGATGAGCTCGGTGGCGGCACGTGCGGTGAAGCTCCATACGGTCGCTACGATGCTCGAGAGCGAAAACGAGAAGGGGGAGGAGGCAGCTGGGCTCACTACGGTCACGTCGGAGCAGACGGCGCGGTCGGGGACGAGCTGGTGCGGCGGTGACGGCGGAGGGGATCTCCGGTGGTGGCGGAGTCGGCCGTAGTCGTTGTGGCGGCTTCGGGGCAAGCGAGCACTCGAGGCTCGGCCTGCTCGAAGGAGAGGAGGACGGCGGAGCTTCTGGACACGATGGCGCGGCGCGGGGACGACGGAGAGCGCGGCTACGTCGGCGGTGCGGCGACAGGTGCGTCGGCCATGGCAAGAAGAGGGCGAGAGAGAGGAGCAGGGGGCGAATGGACGTGTCCAGGGGCTTGGGGCGGCGACGTGGAGGTCGTCCAGCTCGCCTAGGGGCGAAGCGGCAAGCAGGTGGCGCCGTGGCGAGCTCGCGCATGCCGGCGTCATCTCTCTGCCTGCTCTGGCGAGAAGAAGGAGCTCGCTGGCACGGGCCAGCACAGTGCTGGGACGGCCAGTGGGCTGCCAGGTGGGCCGTGGCGTGGGTTCGGCCAGGTAAGTCCCTTTCCCTTTTATTTCATTTCTGTAAGTTTGTTGCATTTTTAAAAATACTTAGGCATCTCCAAAAATCACCAAACTGCACATGGCCATTCTTTGGAATATATCTAGCATGGAACGTTTTAGTTTGGGATTATTTGAGCATTTGAAATATTTTATATTATTTAAATGCCCAAACTCAAATAGCTAATGGATTAATCTAGTAACCTTAAGATGTCCTAGAAATTTGTGCATCACTTTTGGCAGTGGTTTAAGACCAAGGCAGAGGTGATGAACATTTTAGAAGGGCATTTCAGGTTCATTGAAAATATTTTTAGTAAACCCTAGTTGTTATCACGGGGGGTGCTGGGGGTTCTGTCATCCCCATTTCAAGTTTCTGGAAAAGTAAACATGATGCAACACTCTAATGCATGAACTAGCTAGGATGTGACAACTCACTCCCACTCAAAAGAATCTTGTCCCGAGATTTAGGATCTTCCGGAAAGAAGGTGGGGTACTCAAGTCGAAGACGATCCTCCCTTTCCCAAGTAGCTTCTTTCTCGGAAAGGTGTGACCATTGAACTTTGAGAAACTTGATATTCTGGCGTCGAGTGGTACGCTCGGCTTGATCAAGGATACGAACGGGATATTCTCGATATGTGAGATCATCTTGGAGATCAAGCGTTTCGTGGCCCACTCCACAGATAGGATCCCAGAAGCAACGCCTGGGTTGAGAAACGTGGAAGACATCATGAACTCTGGAAAGATGTGGAGGTAGTTCCAATTGGTAGGCAACTTCTCCTCGTTTTGCAAGAATGCGAAAGGGTCCAATGTAACAAGGAGCCAATTTGCCTTTGATACCGAATCGATGGGTTCCCTTCAAAGGAGTAACCCGAAGGTAAGCCTTCTCATCAACCTCAAAAGTCATAGCCTTATGTTTGCGGTCATATTGGCTCTTTTGACGATATTGGGCTGTTTTCAATTTCTCATGAATAATGTGAACCTGCTCTTCTGCTTCCTTAATCATATCCGGGCCAAAGAGTTGTCTTTCCCCGGTTTCTGACCAGTTAAGATGCATTCGACATTTTCGTCCATAGAGAACCTCGAAAGGAGCTTTGCCCAAGCTAGCTTGATAACTATTGTTATAAGAGAACTCGGCGAACGGAAGGCATTTCTCCCAATCCATACCGAAAGAGATGACAGAAGCTCGGAGCATATCCTCCAGAATTTGATTGACCCGTTCTACTTGACCACTTGATTGAGGGTGGAAGGCGGTGCTAAAGGAGAGACGAGTTCCCATAGCATTTTGGAAACTTTCCCAAAATCAAGAGGTGAAGAGACTTCCACGGTCTGAGTTAATTTCCAGTGGAACACCATGAAGAGACACTATTCGGGAGATGTACAAGTCAGCTAGCTGGCTACCGGTTATACTCTCACGAAAAGGTAGGAAGTGGGCTACTTTGGAAAGACGATTGACAACAACGAAGATAGCATTATTCCCTCTCTTGGTCCTGGGAAATCCGGTGATGAAATCCATACCGATTTTATCCCATTTCCATTCAGGAATAGCCAAAGGTTGAAGGGTGCCAGCAGGCCATTGCTGCTCTGCTTTAACACGACGACTGACGTCGCAATTACCAATGTATTGAGCAATTTCTCTCTTCATCCTAGTCCACCAAAACCTCTGGCGTAGGTCTTGATACATTTTAGTACTACTGGGATGAATGGGGAGAGGAGATTCATGAGCTTCCTTAAGGATCAATTGTCGCAGATGTCGGTTTTTGGGAACCACTAGACGGTTTTCAAAGAATACAACACCTCGATCATCCATAGAGAAACATTTAGAAACTCCGCTAGCAATGTTCTCCTGGATGCGAGATATGCCCTTATCACGCTTCTGGGCAGCTATGATTTGATCTGTAAGGTTAGGTTTCGCCACCAGGGTGGATAGGAATCCTCGAGGAACAATGTGAAGGTTAAGCTTACAGAATTCCTCGTGGAGAAGTGGTTGACTTTGTTGTAACATCAAGTTGTTACTATAAGATTTACGACTTAGCGCATCAGCCATGACATTGGCTTTGCCCGGGGTGTAAGTTATACCTAAATCGTAATATGTGATCAACTCGACCCAACTTCTTTGCCTGAGATTCAAATACGGTTGGGTGAAGATGTATTTCAGACTTTGGAGATCGGTGTAAATCTCGCAACGATTACCAAGAAGGTAATGTCGCCATGTTTTGAGTGCATGGACTACAGCTGCAAGCTCTAGATCATGTGTGGGGTAGTTATCCTCATGTGGACGCAACTATCGAGAAGCGTAGGCAATCACATAACGATCTTGCATAAGTATGCAACCTTGTCCTTGTTGCGAGGCGTCGCAATAGATAACAAAGTCCTTAGAAAAATCCGGTGGTACGAGTACGGGAGTAGATGTCAGGCGTCTTTTCAGTTCCTCAAAGCTGAACTCGCACTGTGGGGTCCACTCGAACTTTTTATCTTTCTTGAGGAGTTCAGTTAGAGGTTTAGCAACCTTAGAGAAATTCTCGACGAAGCGGCGACAGTAGCTCGCTAAGCCAAGGAAACTCTGAACTTGCTTGACCGTTTCAGGTGGAGTCCAATCAAGGACGGCTTGAACTCGCTCGGGATTGACAGCAATACCCTTACCAGAGATTACATGGCCTAGATAGGTCACTTCTGGCAACCAGAATTCACACTTGAAGAATTTGGCATAAAGGCGATGCTCTCGAAGTTTCATCAACACTAGCCTTAGATGCTCGGCATGTTCTTCCTCATTCTTGGAGTAGATGAGTATATCATCGAGGTATACCATGACGAATTTATCCAAATACTCCATGAAGATCGAGTTCATTAACCGAGAGAAGGTGGCTGGAGCATTGGTTAAACCGTAAGACATGACGGTGTACTCGTATTGGCCATAACGAGTAACAAAGGCCGTTTTAGGAATGTCACCATTCTTGATTTTGATTTGATGGTAGCCCAACCTCAAATCCATTTTGAAAAAGACTGAGGATCCAGCGAGCTGATCATACAGATCATTGATCCTGGGGAGCGGATACTTGTTCTTGATAGTGACCAAGTTGACAGGTCGGTAATCTACAACCATCCGATCCGTTCCATCCTTCTTCTTGACGAAGAGGACAGGGCAAGCCCATCTAGAAGAACTAGGACGGATGAAACCCTTTTTCAAGGACTCATCGAGTTGTTTCTTAAGCTCGGCTAGCTCTAGGGGTGCCATCTTATAGGGTCTTCTAGAGATTGGAACGGTTCCTGGAACAAGATCTATCACGAACTCGACATCCCTGTCAGGCGGAATACCTGGCAGTTCTTCTGGAAAGACATCCGGGAAGTCACGGACTACCAGAATATCTTCAAGGTCTGGAAGAGGGTTGGCATTTAGGGAGTAGAGCTGACGCTCAGACACACGGGTCAAAACATTGACTGTCTTGCCCAACGGATGGATGAGTTGAACAGTTCTAGTAGAGCAATCAATCTTAGCATAATGGGCTGACATCCAGTCCATACCCAAGATGATGTTTATGTCCGAGGACTTGAGAGCTATTAGTGATGCAAGGAAGACCAATCTGTCGACAAGAATTTCATTTCCATGGCTTATCCTAGAGGTTTGCCACTTAGAACCAGGGGTTTGAACTACCATGGAGGTTGGCATATCACAAAATGTGGTGTTGTGCAATTGATCATAGCTCTCAGAGATAAATGAATGAGATGCTCCAGTATCGAAAAGAACAGTTGCCGGATGGCAATTAACAAGGAGCGTACCAAGGACGACGTTGGGGTCCTCATGAGTTTCTTCAGCTGAAACATAGTTGACATGACCACGTGAGGTAGTGGCTGGCTTGGCGTAGTAAGTCTTCCCCGCTGGCTTACCACGGCCAACGGAATTTCCAGGCTGATTGGGGTTGTTCTGGGGGCACTCGCGCAGGTAGTGACCCATCTCTCCACACTTGAAGCATGTCACAACATTGGGGCGTGGAGCAGCATTAGCAGCAGGGCCACCATAGGCCTTGGGCGGTGCATACTGCTGGTTGGGGCGAGGCGCCTCAAAGGATGGCCTCGGAGTGAACCTGGGTGGCAGAGCCGTGTTTGGAATCCAGACCCGGCGCTTCTGAGATACAGAGCCGGATGAACAACCAAAGTCACGGGAGTGCTTGCGTGAAGCGTCATAGTCAGCCTGACCTGTCTCAGCACTGATGGCCTTATTGACCAGCTTCTAGAAGGAGGTGCACTCATGCAGACGAAGATCACGGCGAAGCTCGGGGCTAAGTCCCTTGCGGAACCTTGCCTGCTTCTTGGCGTCGGTGGATACCTCTTCAGGAGCATATCGTGCTAGATTTCAAAACTCACGACTGTATGCATCCACAGTCAGTCTGCCTTGGGTGAAGTTGCAGAATTCTTCCCGCTTACGATCCATGAGACCCTCCGGAATGTGATGCTCACGGAAAGCCTCACTGAATTCAGCCCAAGTAGTGATTTGGCCAGCCGGGCGCATAGCCTCAAAGTTTTCCCACCAAAGGCTAGCAGGGCCTTCAAGGTGATAGGCAGCATAGGTAACCTTATCAGCTTCGGCTACGTTGGCCAAACGTAGCTTAGGGGTGATGCTGCGAAGCCAATCATCCACATCAAGGGGCTCGACGGAATGGTTAAACTTCGGTGGGTACAACTTGATAAAGTCATTGATGGACACCAAGTCGTTCCTCTGGTGACGTGCAGTATTCTGCTCAATTCTCTCTAGCAAGCGGTTAGTCGCACGCTTGTTTCTTTCCGCCTCCAGCATAACTTCGGCCAGAGAAGGCGGTTGAGGCAGATTCTCCTCCCTACCTGCACTGGCTTCACCCTGCGCCTGGACAGCAGGGTTGTTGCGGGTGTTGACCATCCTAGGAGAAACAAGACAACGGTTTAGACAAAGATGGCAAAATCTTGGCAAGGAAGTGCGGAATGTAATGGATAACATGGAATGCAGAGTTGTTCATCCGTATTACATGGTAATATAGAAACTGCCATATATATACCAATGGTCATACACACCGTACATAGTTTTGTACAAGCCCAGGCTAGAGTACAACTACGATGAAAGACGATACATATCATCAGAGGCATTCCAAGCTCCTATACATTATTTTTCTACACCTCCGGAATGTGATACACATCGAGTCGTATCCCACGAGACACGCAGGACTATGGAGAATACAACTGTTACAATACTAGTGAAACTACTACCAACTCAGACGTCTCCGTAGTAATCTTCATAAGGATTACCACCATGTCCTAGGAGCTGAACATGATCATCTAGAAACAGTCGGTCCTGTGGAGCTTGCGGTCCATAAGGACTCGGATGTGGCCTTGGTCCAACAAACGGTGGCAGACGGGGTCCACGAGGAGGGGTGATGCCTCCCACATCACGCCAGTCCATACAATCTGGCAGAGCAGCCCGCACGGGGTACAAGTCCCTCATGTCCATATACCCAGCCCGCACGGTAGGTGCAAACCGTGTCAGAGTGGCCCAGTGATCAGAACGAGCGTTGGTGGTGCGGAGTAGTGAATCCTCATGGGTAGAGTCACAGTAAATAGCCTGATAGTACCCTTGTGCCCCAGGGAGTGATGCTGGCATATAGCGGAAATCAGTGTTCCGAAGCAAGGCAGTTCTGGCTCGTATGATAGTCATCATCGAGTAAGCTGCGTCCTGCATGGACATCTCGATGGTAACCCCAAGTCCATAAGAGCAATGGAGGGGTTCTGTAGCTCCAGGATAGGAAGGGTAAATCCTGACTGTACAAAGATATTGGCTTTGATTAAAGTCTCGAAACTGCTCCTCGACGGTATACTCGGGATACCATCGATAGCCTGACTCGACCATCACTCGGACCAGCATGGCCGTGTGACCAGGTACATCGAGGCACCGAGTCAGACGAACCACTTGATTCTGAGAACGGGTGGCCATCTGAAAGCACGAGATAATGCAAAGGCATTAGAATTTTCTAGGAGAAATCAGACAGCATAATGGTTGTAAATGCTCAGAAAAGGATTTGAGACATTCACAACAGTTTGCAAAACCACTCAACAACATCATATCAAGGTTCTGGTTCAACTGACAACATACTAAAAGTAGTAGAAACTGAACTGAGGCTTGTAGCCAACAATCCTATAAGTTACTACGGACCAGTAAGACGTGAACCTGATAGAGAGAAGAGAGCCTAGTCCTTAACCCCGTAGGAAAGATAGGATGACTCAGATCAGAAGGCCATAAGGTAAAGGAGTAAAAAGAGCCTTACGTTCCCTCCCACAATCAATTCCCCTACATATAACTAAAGCATTTCTAGACTCGACATCGACCAGTTTGGCTTGACGCACCTACAGGCAGTCCGGCTCTGATGCCAACGCTGTCGGGACCCCGATTCTAAGTCACACCGATCTAGCCTGTGACACGTCATATCACTTTGCGGCCTCACGCACGGTACTCCCACTGGTGTCGCCTTACCATGGCCCGGGACCGTTTGCACCTTTTGGCTCACGTATATGATAGTGTCGCTAGCATCCATATGACAGAGAACCCAGGCCGACATGGCTAGTCATGAACCCAAAGCAGCACTAACTTACGGGGACAGACATACATGAATCAACATCGAACATGTCGGTCAGCAGCGTGTGAATCCGGGCTGTAGCACTGGGCTAATAGTACTCCGGTGAACCGGGCTGTAGCGGGCTAGGCAGGACTCCGGATGTCACCGCGTGACATTTCCCCGAAGGGACAGACACAGGAACGAAGTGAAACACATGCCGGCCAGTCAAGTGTCTGGAGCAGTAGTGCTGGGCTAGCAGGACTCCGGTGAACCGAGATGTAGCGGACTACTATGGCTCATGGAAGCACTAGACTACATTTCCCCATAAGAGAGGCTGCCAAGGATAAACAACTTGATTTTCAGATCCCACACATACCAAGCATTTCAATCATACACACAATATGCTCAATATGTGTAAATACAACATGGCATCACAACAAAACTCAACAACTCAAAGTACTTTATTTAAAGGCTCCGGAGAGCCATACATAACATGTTCATACAGATAGGGGTCACATGACCCGACACTCAAGTCATACAAACATACAAGCACATGCGGAAGCAAACTTGTCTGAGTATAGACAAGTAGAAAGAAAGAAGGCTTGATGAAGCCTGTCTATCTACATAGGCCCTTCACAAGCTCAGATCACCACCTAGGTGGCAAGTCACTCATCAACGTCGAGATCTACATAGAACCCATCGGAAGGGGCGGTGTTGTCGTCTGAAAACAGTAATTAAAGCAACATGAGTACAAAGGTACTCAACAAGTCTTACAACATATCCTACTATACATGCACATTCTCAAGAAGGTGGTGGAGTTATTGCAGCAAGCCAGCTTTGACTCTTGGCTAAGCTATCCTACGAGACACCACTTGTAAAATATTTTTCGCACACGATTCCACTAATCACCATCTCAATACTCCACCGTGGATCCTCCCTCTTCATCCTACGAGAGAGCCATCCGCGGTACTCACACTTATCTTGAGGCTTTTAGTAGTAACCATTAACTTGTCTATGAACTGCATAAGCGAACAAGTAGTCCTTTACCGCGGACGCGGCTATTCGAATAGTTTTATACCCTGCAGGGGTGTACTTCGTCACACATGTTTCCACCACTTAGTGTCTGCACACGACACGTGCTCGGCAGACTTCAGCGAAAGCCGACGTGGGTGTAGACCACGACCTGACTAACCACACAAGTCTCTAGTCCAGGTTTATCGCCTATTCGGGTTCCATCTGCAAGGAAATCCGGCCGGGGTGTCCTCAACGGCCCCAAACGATGTATGCAGGGTTCCCGAGACACCAAACGGGTGCCCGGTACACCGTGCCACAAGCCTACCGCATCACAGCCCACCCCTAAGGTCAGCGCTGCGCATGGCCTCCAGCAACTACAAACACCAGAAACTACTTGCAACTCCAGGACAAAGACGAGAGTGGTCAGTTGGTCGAGCGTGGTCATATTTCAGGGCCCAATGTGTGGTAGTAGCTGAATCTTAAATCACGCATACAGATCTCAGTTCTTAAGGATGGCCTCAATGAAACAACCCACCATGTACTCCTACATGGCCTTTCATCGATACCTTTACCAAATCATGTTCAACACTTCACTCTCATTACCGACACAACCATTCACTCTAGTTCATCACCTCGATGAGCCAGACCTGACACGACTCTAAGCATAGCAAGCATAGCATGGTAGGAAACACAAACATGGCTCAATCAACTCCTACACATGCTAGTGGGTTTCATCTAGTTACTGTGGCAATGACAGGTCATGCAAAGGAAGTGGGTTCAACTACCGCAACACACAGTAGTTTGAAACGCGTTGTCTTAATGCAGTAAATGAGAGTAGAAGCGAGAAGTTGGGTTTGTATCGAAATGATCAATGGGTTGCTTGCCTGGCAGAGTGGTAGTGGAATACTGCCCTTCAGTTGGATACTCGTGAATATCCTCGGAGGCTGAACCTACCACGAAGAACACATCGAAACACAATCATCACAAGGCAATATGCAACAATATGATGCATGCAATGACATGGCAAAATGTGTGTGTTTTGGGCTAATGCAACTAGGACAGATTGGTTTGAGTTCATTTGAATCAAGGATTCAAATGCTACCCAAATTAAGAGGTGATATTAGTGCATTAGCTTGTTTCATCTATATAGCAGGGTTAAATTGTTCTCACATGCGTGAAACCAGTACAGATGGAAAGATTGAATATTTCTGATCAAAAATCATATATAAATCTTTGCATTTGGAGTTACAGATTAATTTCTATGATTTTTTTTGAAGTTTGTAGTATTTTCTAGAATTTCCTATATAAAAAATAATTTCAGAAAATTACTTATTGCGTCAGCAATGCGTCATGGTGACGTCAGCAGTCAACGGAGACGTTCCAGGTCAACCCTGACCTGTGGGTCCCGTCTGTCAGTGTTAGTTAAACTAACTAAATTTGGTTAGCGTTAAACCTGGGTTAATTAGCAAGGCGGGCCCCACTCGTCATAGACCCATGGGGTTAAACTGGGCCCACCGGTCAATGGTAAGCGGGGTCAACTCGCCGGCGTTTAACCGCCGGCGAGGCCAGACGTGGCGGGGCGATGCGGGTTCCATGCTCCGGCGACCAAAAGGGCGGCGGAGGCTATCTACGCGCAGCTGGGAACGAGCTGCGTCGAGTGGTGGTGGCGGTTGGGCTCGGGGTCGCCGAAATCGACGCCGGCGACGAGCTGTGCGGCTGCCGGGGTTCGGGCGAAGTCGAACCCGTCGCTAGGGAGCACGGCAAGGGGCGTGCGGTGGTGCTACAGGCTCCTGGCGATGCGGTGAAGCTAACGGCCATGGTGGTGTGGCCGTTGGATGGCCGGAGTCACGTCGGCGACGAGCTCGGCGCCGGCGCGGCAGTGAAGCTCCATGCGGTCGCTACAGTGCTCGAGAGCGAGAACGAGAAGGGGGAGGAGGTAGCTAGGCTCACTGCGGTCACGTAGGAGCAGACGGCGCGGTCGGGGACGAGTGGGTGCGGCGGTGACGGCGGAGGGGATCTCCGATGGTGGCGGAGTCGGCCGTGGTCGTTGCGGCGGCTTCGGGGCAAGCGAGCGCTCGGGGCTCGGCCTGCTCGAAGGAGAGGAGGGCGGCGGAGCTTCTGGACACGGTGGCGCGGCGCGGGGACGACGGAGAGCGCAGCTACGTCGGCGGTGCGACGACAGGTGCGTCGGGCATGGCGAGAAGAGGGCGAGAGAGAGGAGCAGGGGCGAATGGAGGTGTCCAGGGGCTCGGGCGGCGACGTGGAGGTCGTCCAGCTCGCCTAGGGTCGAAGCGGCAAGCAGGTGGCGCTGTGGCGAGCTCGCGCACGCCGACGTCACCTCTCTGCCTGCTCTGGCGAGAAGAAGCAGCTCGGTGGCACGGGCCAGCACAGTGCTGGGCCGGCCAGTGGGCTGCCAGGTGGGCCGGGGCGTGGGTTCGGCCAGGTAAGTCCCTTTCCCTTTTATTTCTGTTTTATTTTATTTCTATAAGTTTGTTGCATTTTAAAAATACTTAGGCATCTCCAAAAATCACCAAACTGCACATGGCCATTGTTTGGAATACATCCAGCATGGAACATTTTAGTTTGGGATAATTTGAGCATTTGAAATATTTTATATTATTTAAATGCCCAAACTCAAATAGCTAATGGATTAATCCAGTGACCTTAAGATGTCCTAGAAATTTGTGCATCACTTTTGAAAGTGGTTTAAGACCAAGGCAGAAGTGATGAACATTTTAGAAGGGCATTTCAGGTTCATTGAAAATATTTTTAGTAAACCGTAGTTGTTATCAAGGGGGTGCTGGGGGTTCTGTCATCCCCATTTCAAGTTTCTGGAAAAGTAAACATGATGCAACACTCTAATGCATGAACAAGCTAGGATTTGACAAGCTTATCCTGACAAAAGTAGTCATCGCCTGCAAAAGGCTCTGGTGGTGACGCCGCCTCGGGCTCCATGGTGACCTCCGTCTTGTCGTCTTGCTGGTCTTTGGTCTCGTTGCACCGATGTGGAAACCTTTGCTTGATGCCTCGGTACTCCGCGCCTGCGCTTGCCCCCTTGGCACCAAAGAGGAAACAAGGACGCTGCGCGCGCTAGCGCCCGCCTGGTCTCGATCGTCATGGCTCACGTCATGAGGTCCTCACGAGGTTTGCCTTGCCTTGATCTCTCCGCCCCTCGTGAGCCTGCCTGGCAAGGCCGCCCCTGAGGAGGTCTTGGGTCATCCGCCTCGCGAGGCTTGGCCCCTCGCGAGCGTCTTGAATGCCTTGTTGTTGAAGATGGGCCGCGCAGGCCTGCTCGCCCAGCCACGCCATGGGCCGTAGGCAGGCAAGTCTGGGGACCCCCGTTCCCAGAACGCTGACAGTAGCCCCCGGGCCCAAGGTGCGCTCGGGCTTGGCTTCGGGGCGAGGCCAAAGGTCAAGCGCGAAGCACCGCGGGCCCCAAAAGCATGCGGCCTCGGTTGATGTGTGGCGGTTGGTTGGACGTGGGCGTCTCCGCTTCCCCATGCTGCCTCGGTAACTGCCTGACTTGACAAGTCCCTGCGACATGCAAGGAAAACCATCATTACCTGTGATCATGGGGGCGCTGGTTGGCCTTTCTCCTGCTATAAATGAGGGAGGGGCGGAGCCCCCGTCACCCATTTCTTCCCATTCCGCCTTCTTCTTCCTCCTCTGCCCCACTACTAGTAGCAACTCCAATGGCGCCGATCCGGAGATTCTCAGCTGACGAGAAGGGAAAGATTCCCCTCGACACGTCGGCGCTGCTTCCGCCAAAGAAGAGGTCGGTCCATCGCCGTGACGTTGTGGCATTGCAGGTGGTGACGAGGCCTTGGTACGAGCGGCCTCCTCCTGGGTACCCGTTGCCCTTGTACGCCCAAGTCGAGGGCTCGGGAGGAAGGAGCAACAAGCGTCAGCGCACGCACCGCGGCCAAGGTCGGCGTGCAGCGGCGACGTGCACCGTTGCTCCTGGAGTCCATGCCGCAGACTCCTCATGCGAGCTCGTGCTGTGGGCGGCGATGCCCCCAAGCTCCTAGATCTGCTTCCCGCGCTTCTTCTCCGACGTGATGCCGCCGAGGGGGCCTCTCGAGCTCTGGTTGCAGCATGCCAACTGCGACGCTCCGGCGACCGGAGCAGAGGTTGAAGTTGTCTCCACCGGCAAGATCTTCATGACCCGTGGCTGGGGCGAGGTCGCCTGGGTTTGCCGCGCGGAGGGCACCCTCGCGATCCACTTCGAGTACGATGGAGCCTCCATGCTATTCTTCAAGGTCTTCGACGCGGAGGGTCGCCGCTTGGAGTGTTGCCCCGAAGGGGAGCGCCAGGATGAGGCGCGCCCCGCTCGCGGCTGCTCCAGCAGCAGCGAGTCTTGGGAGTCCAGCGGCTCTCCTGAGCTCTACGAGACTCCGGAGACTAGCGACGACAGCTACATGCCCCCGAGCTCTCGCCATGCTCGGAGCATGGCCGCAACGTCCGGCCGCCGCCGTCGCTGATCTGGATGAGATCGGCGCCGGCTTCCTGTGGCCCACTGTTGATGATGGCGTCGGCCGCGGGGGTATGTAGATAGGATTCTCCTAGGTTCTCATCTATTGTTCCCTGTGAGGAATGAAGAAGTACCCCCTGGGGGCATGTAAGAATCTGCAACGTCCTTTGTTGATATTATCCTGATCATAGAAGCCTTGTGAGCGCGAGTCCTGTTTAGGCTCGGTCTTCCCTTTCCAATCTCGCGACAGCTTGTCGCTCTATGCTGATAGGTCCCGGTCCCGAGGCAAGCTTCAGCCATTGCTGGTATGCCAGGTCGTGTGATGTGGTCAAGGCCAGGAGGTGAGCGGCCTGAGGTCCAGTAAGAGCTCCGGAGGCGCGATGCTCAGGAGGTCCCCTTTAGTGCTCAAGCAGCAATGGTAAGATAAGAAAGGGAGGCGACGTTGCCACAACAGGGCTGGGGCAAGCATGTCCTAGGTTCCAATGATTAGTCAATCTGAGCTCGTGACTTATCTTGGCGGCCCGGGGTCGATTCTTCGCGATGCGCCAGGCCTGTGCGCAAACATCCGCAGCGTAGCTAGGTCGGGCCCATTTGAGTCTCCCCCCTTCCCATGCTCTCCCTTGTGCTCTACGTCCTCAGGTCCAGTCCCTCGAGCGAGCTCAGCCTCCACTGGTATGCCAGGTCGCGATGCCGTGGATCAAGGCTAGGGGGTGAGGGCTGGAGAGCCAGTAAGGGCTCCTGAGTCGCGATGCTCAAGAGCCCACCTTTTAACGTGCAAGCGGGTTACACGGATGAGGTGGGAGCTCGCGGTGCCGCCTGACGTTGTCTTCATGAGATTCCTGCGGGCCAGCACAAGGGAGAACGCTATCTGCCATTATGGTTACGAGCCTTCCACTGGTTGCTCCGCGTGGGAGTGAAGGCACCGAGGGCCTGGTGAGGTGACGTGCGCGAGGCGTGCCGCGAGCCAGAGCTCGACCGCTCAGGTTTATCGACATGGCAGGGATGGACCCATGCACCAGCGCCGTGCCGGTGGGAGGAGGCCCCGAGGGAGGCGATGATCGAGCAGGCGATAATCATAGGTAGATTAAACATGAGAGCGGCAGGATTAAGTAAATGCATGGGAGATACATGCCACTAGGTCAGGCCCGAGCGGCTTGGGGATGATGCAGCCCGAGGGGCGCCCCAACCAGGTAAGCTAAAGATATAAAAAGGGATACATGCCGTAGGGACAGACCCACGCGGCTTAGGAATGATGCAGCCCAAGGGGCGCTCCCAGCTAAATGAACTTCAAAAATGTCACCTGGCTCTGTTGACGAAGGAGAGTTGGGGCATCTAAAGGTGCGTTGCGGAAGGGTTGCTCCTCACGAGCCACCGGGGCCCTGAGCCTCAGGAGGCTCCGGGGGCTCGGGTGGTTCCTTGAGGACCATCTCCATCTCCGCCAGGATGGCATGGTGCCTGGCCTCCTGAGCCGCTAGGATGCGCCTCAAGTTGCGCTGGTAGGCGGACGACACGCTCGGCAGGCCAAAGGGCATGCAAACGTAGCTATGCGGTGAGCCCTCGCAGCGTCCCACGTGCGAAGGACAGAAAAGCTCCTGAGAAGCGGCCCTATTGAGCCCTGGAACGTCGATGCAGACGCGCAGCCCGGCATCCTCGCCCGGATGGGAAGCTGTGCCCCATGCACGGTGGGCCCTTGAATCTTGCAATTCTTGGGTGGTCTTGGTGATGAACTCCTGCACGGTGGGTGATCCTTGCCCTGTGTCCTCCTGAGGGAAATGTGTCGTGAAGCACGCCTCCAAGTGGTGCCCAAGCGCCTCCCTTGTGATGTGGGCAAGGTCTGAGGCCTTCCAGAAGAAAGCCCCTGAGCCCTGCCCGAGAAGGGCGCCGGGCGCGCCTTCCTATGCGATGGAGGGAGGCGCCCCTGGAGCGGGTGCTGATCCTGACGAGGCTCCAGCCATGACGCCACCCTCCTGAGGGCCTGCAAGGCACAGCTGCTTCTTCTTATTGGGGATGGCCTTAGGAGGTCCCTCGCCTTTGCTGTCGGGGTCATTGATTGCTGCAGCTTGGAAGGCGCGCTCGAGGGAGCACACCGCATCTCTCTCTTCACATGGAACCGTGATGATCCCGCCGCTCCCCGACATCTTGAGTACATTGTAGCCGTGATGGGTCACGGCCATGAACTTGGCCAGGGCTGGCTACCCGAGGATGGCATTGTACGGCAGACGAATGTGCGAGACGTCGAAGTCGATGAGCTTGGTGCGGTAGTTCTTGCGTTCTCCGAAGGTGACAGGGAGGCGGACCTGCCCTATCGGTGTGGTGGAACCGTCGGTCACTCCTGAGAAAGGCTTGGTAGGCTGAAGCTAGTCATCTGGCACTTGGAGGTTGTCGAACATGTCAACAGACAGGACGTTGAGCCATGCGCCGCCGTCGACGAGGGTTTTGGTAACTTGCACGTTGCTGATGACTGGGGAGCACAGCATCGGGAGTGCGCCGGCGGTTGCTGCACACTTGAGCTGATCTGCCGAGCTGAACGTGATGGGGCACTAGGACCATCTAAGCGGGCGTGTGGCCTCGAGCTTAGGGAGGACTACATTCACTTCTCGAGCAAACTGGTTGAAGATAGGCTGCGAGGCTGGGGCCTGGGCTCCGCCCAAGATGCAAGCGATAGCACGCGGCTCCTGGAAGCCCCCAGCCCCATCGTCTTGGTGGTGTTCGTCATTGCTTCTTGGTGGTGGCGGCAGCGGAGGAAGCCCAGTGTTGCCTTGAGGACGATCCTCGCGCGGCTGATCTCTCTAGGCGTCCTCGCGAGGGTGATCCTACCAGCGGTCCTCACGAGGCCGGTCGCGCCACTCTTGGCGTGGGCCACGGTCGTCCCAGCGTCCGCCACCACGTCCTCCTCCTCGGCTGTAGTCCCGGTCGCCCCGCTCAGGGCGTCGACCGAAGCGTCCTTCGCGAATGGATCTGAGCTCTTGAACGTCACTGGTGTTGTGGGTGTTGAGGTTGTGGAAGGCGCAGAACGGACGGCTGCTCTTGGACGACTCCGGTTGGTCCCTGCCATGCTTGGTGTCTGGTTCTGCTGCGAGCACGACTGCTCCCTTGCGCTTCACGTCCTTGGCCTTCACTTTCTTCTCCTCCGGGTCTGCAGCTGGGAGTTCGAGGAGGGAGAGGCGCCCCTCCTCAGCTCTTGCGCACTTGGTCGCCAGGTTGAACAACTCCAGGGACGTGCACAGCTCCTCGTGGATAGCGAGCTCTTCCTTCATCTTGACGTCGCGGACACCATCAGAGAATGCAGAGATGATGGCCTCGTCCGTCACCTTGGGGATCTTGAGGCGGACGTTGTTGAAGCGCTGGATGTACTTCTGGAGGGTCTCTCCTGGGTGCGGCCTGACGCGGTGCAGGTCACCCGCGGCCGGTGGGCGGTCGCGAGTGCCCTGGTAGTTGGCGACGAAGCGGTCGCGCATCTCGTCCCAGGAGGAGATCGAGCCCAGTGGCAGGTTTAGGAGCCAGGAGCGGGCGCCATCCTTGAGAGCCATGGGAAACCAGTTTGCCATGACTTTCCCGTCGCTGTTGGCCGCTTCGATGCTCAGCTCATAGAGCTGCAGGAACTCCGCGGGGTCGGGGGTGCCGTTGTAGCAAGTAGGCAGATCCTGCTTGAACTTGCCCAGCCAGGCGATGCTACGCAGCTCGGGGGTGAAGGCGCGGCAGCCGGCTGTGGTCACCAGAGCCCATCTTGGAGGCGGAGATTGGTCTCGATGAGGACCCCCATGGCCGTATAGTCATGGGCCAGTTCGGACAGCTGCCGCATACAAGGAAGATTCCACAAGACTTGGTGATCAAGACAAGGACTCCTCCCCACCGGCGTATTCAGCTAGGACTCTTGTTATCCTAGGCCTCTGGTGCATTATATAAACCGAGGCCAGGCTAGTCGATAGATCATATACAACAATCATAATCATAGGCTAGCTTCTAGGGTTTAGCCTCTACGGTAGATCAACTCTTGTAATACTCATATCATCAAGATCAATCAAGCAGGAAGTAGGGTATTACCTCCATCGAGAGGGCCCGAACCTGGGTAAACATTGTGTCCCCCGCCTCCTGTTACCATTAGCCTTAGACGTACAGTTCCGGACCACCTACCCGAGATCCGCCGGTTTTGACACTGACATTGGTGCTTTCATTGAGAGTTCCGCTGTGTGATCGGCAAAAGGATAAATGGCTCGTCGACAGATTAACTGTGACGTCGACATCTTTGTCACTGGCTCGACTGGTCACCTTGGATTGACCGAGGACTATGCCCTACCTCCGATCGTCATGTTCGGACGAGGGCCTCCATCAACACCAACTCCGATCTCTATCAAGATCATGGAGGAATCATCCATGGAGCTCGGGGGCTCAACGTCAACATTGCCCTCGGGCGACCGTGCTGTTTTTCTGGACAGCAAACTTGTATCCACCGCCACCGCCTCTTCGAGTGTTGTTTTAACGATCGCTTCGGTGGAATTGTGCAGAATTGAGTCTACAACAACCCTGGAAAATTTCGTCGAGTTCCGATGGAGAAATCTCCGGCGATCTACGATATATCGGAGCCTTGTCAAATCCGAACCGGAATCTGGACGAGTTTAGGGCGTGGTCTCCAGAGCCAAGCTCGGAGGTCCTTTGGAAGATCCAACCGTTCATTTTCTGTGGAATTCCCATATCTACCACCCCTCAAAATTTCAGCTCGATCCGACCACCCAAACTCCGGGAACCTTCCGATTAGTGCATCACTTTTCAGATCTGTTTTCTGCGCGAATACGGATCTGACCCAAATTCATGTTTCTTTATGAACGTGATATTGGACAACCTTTTTAAAGGAATTTTATTCTAAGGTATCATGCGTTGTTCTTAACACGTGCCCATAAAATTTTAAGCCTCCCCTGAGGTAATCTTTGCCATCATGCTGGTGTCAAACCAGTCCGGCAATATAGCTCCACGGCTGTCGACCTGCGCTAGACATGTCGTCGCTTTTTGAGCCGAGCTCAACTTCTTCGGATCCTCACCTCAGCGAGCCGAACAAGAGTTCGGAATCGCCAAGGATAAATCATCACCAACATCGCCGCCCCACGGATTACACGGAGCGGGTACACCGGCATCGCCGCATGGTCACTTCATCAAACCAGCATTTGCCGCGTCACAAGTTACGACCTGCGTCGGCATGGCCGCACTGTTGCTTCTTCGAGCCGATGTCCATCACGCCGAACTACTTCAACTCTTCGGCTGACATGGCAGCTGCAATGACTCCCTACCGACCTGCTCCATCACCTCGGCTAGACCGGGGACTTGGCTATTTCTTCATCAACATACTCCGGTGACTTCGGCCTCACCAGCCGACCAGCTTCGTCACGTTAGCTGGACCGAGGGCTTTGCCTCGGCAAGCCAACCTTTGCCATCATCGTCATGCCGTTGCTTTATCTCCCATCAGGCAATGGGTGTGCAGATCGATTCCCAATTTTGGGAGTCGCTTTTCTTTGGATTGCTACAACAAATAAACCAGGTCTATCAAATGGCGGCCACATTAAAAACGGTCGCGTGGTGGTTCGGTTAGTTTCCGTACATAGTTTGGCGAACGCCGCGTCCGGAGCCCGGACCGCCCTGCAAATTCAGGCTTTGTCACGCCTTCACCGCGTCACGCTGACGCTCTGCATCGACACTGGCTTCAGCACCAGGCCACATCTCTTTAAATAAATTATTTTGCGTAAATCCATTATTCAAGGATTATATATATTATTATTATTATTTCCTGGATCGCACTGTTTTATGTGTGCAGGTAATCGATTTTGACTGCGTTACGCGGTCACTACTTCGGAGTGCCGAGCTCTTCGCTCCGCCACCTCGGGACCGGCTTGGGGGATGGAACCTTGTACCGCATCAAGCTCGGACCACGTCATCAATACCGAACGCATTAACCAGCTAAGTCGCTTTCATGCTCAAAGCTTTAAATTTTTAACCTGCGTTCAGTTCGACCAAGCATTATACTTTTTTGAAAAAAGTTGTTTGTGAAAAAATTCCTTGTCATAACTTTGTTTGTGACACACATACTCAAATACCCTTTTTATTTGGGGGGTTCCTTCATGGAGCTTTTCTTCTTGCATATGATTATACTTGTACGGCTTCGTTCTTTGTTCGTGTATTATGCCACAATATGCACCATATTGAACAAAGTGTTCCGCAAGCTGGGTTGCCTCGCTCCTGTGGTTACCTCTACGTTCCCGATTGATCGACTAGGGAGTAAAGGGAGCACCTCTGCGATTGTCACAATCGGGTCATCCGAGCCGGACCTTAGACGGGGTGAAGCCGAAAGCTAGCGCTCTTATTGTTTTCAATAATGGTCGGCACACAACGGAACTCATGAGTACAAAAAATCTATCGCACAAGTCTCAATGTAATAATGAGCAACCGAAGAAAGGTATCGGTGGGGGTACTATTTTCTTCGAAGATGCATCTTACACTTTGTCAGTAATATAGAATAAGTTCCCTGAGCGCGCTTTGTCTGTTACAGCCTTATGGCCTGATTGCCTGGTTATCAGAAACACCGTCGATATTCTCGACAGGTGGAGTACATAACACTTTTTGGTCCTTGACCGAAGAGGGAGAAGCCAACGGTCGGTTAAGACGCGTATAAAGTTTGGGTGAACACATATATGATATAAGTACTTCGGTACATACAATAATTATGCATAAATTCCTTTACCCAAGTCACTTGGGGGCTCTTAAATCTATATGAGCTGTTTTATAGTAAATGTGTTTTCTTCTTGGTCGCTGCAAAGTCTTTCTCTACCGCTCCTTTTTTGACTCGAAGTCTTGAGATCGGATGTGTCATGTTAAAGCACGACAGAAGCAAAAAAAATTCCCATTCTAGGATTGGCACCGAACACTTGACCTTGTTCGGACGTCAAGTTTTCACTGACATTTCGTTTTCCAAGCTTATGGCACTTTTAAACTATTTGTGTGTTTCCAGCATAAGTCTCGCAATGCAACGCCGGACATCTTTAGATATTCGGCAAAAACATTCTCGGATGTTGCTATATATGCATCGGTTTCGAATTGTGTCTTCGGTCAATAGTTGGGTTGCCCGGCTCCTGTGCTTGACTCCCATGTTCCGCTTTGTTCGGCTAGGTGTGCAACGAGAGAAATACTGCGATTGTGCTTCCAGCTCGCATGGTTAAGCACCTCAGAGGAGAAAGCCGAAAACTGACTGTCACAATAAGCGCAAACTGGTCAGCGATCCGATGACAGTGTTAAATGATGGGCCGTTCATAACATTGGCCGAAGTGTTTACAGCTTGACCTCAGCTGTGGCCGAACACTAACCGGGGGCTCGTAGCTAGCTTCCCCAGTTTAAAGCTCCTATGACTAAGTGAAACTTATAAAGCCAAGATATCTGATTGCCTCGTTTCCGCTAACACAACCGCCTCCGGGCACCGAGACGTCGGCTAAGGGTTGTCTTGTTATTGCGGAAACACCCTGCGTAGTATCTACAAAGGGGTAGAAGCCAACGATGGGCCACTTTCAACTGATAAATGGTCGCAATGGAGTCAAAATAAGAATATATCATCAGCATTTGTATTCATTATACAAGCGTTGCCTTCCGTAATTATCGTTATATAAAGCCATAAATATGCATCAATTTGACTTAAGATTTTGGCCAAGCTGGGTTGCCTGGCTCCTGTGCTTACCCCTACGTTCCCAACTGTTTGGCTAGGCGGTAAAGGGAGCACCTCTGTGATTGTTACTACCGTGTCATCCGAGTTAGTACCTCAGACTGGGTGAAGCCGAAAGCTAGCAATCTTAAAGGACCACATTGGTTGGCAACGACGGAAGTAAATTTTTTGGTTCATTAATACCATAGAGTTTGGGAACTTTCCCCGAACTAAATCCTCAATATTTTCCTCCCACATTGCTCGGAGCTGAGGTTTCATGATCATGCTTAGCATGACAACCCAAAGAAAGGAACCGATATTGGGACTATTTTCTTCGGAAGATGTTTCTTACGTTAAAAAGTAATATAACATATCTCTCCGCGTACCTTTGTTTATAAAACCGTATGGCCGGATTTCCTTGTTTGCCGTAAATCTTTGCCCTCATAAAGGAGTACTTGGATACATAGAATCATTACACATACTTTGTGATTTTACTCTGGATATTGATCCTTAATTCGGCCACCCGTGCCCACATTAATGCTCGGGGCTACTGGGCTTCGAGCTTATCATTTACAAATATTAAAGGGGTACATCGATCCCCTGATCTGGTGTTGCCACCCGAGCAGTGTCTCGGGGGCTACTGCATTGCATATTCAATGCAGAAAATTCAAAGTGCTCAGTGTTCGGCTTCACCGAACTATGCGCAAACGCGTCTTCGGACAACAATAGGTACCATACTGGCTATACATCCCGTCAGAGATTACATTGCACAATTCGGAATTAAATTCATAAAAATCAGCCCGTGGCCAAGGTGGTGCACCACCTCGGAAGCAGTCCGGCATAAATCTCGGGCGCCAGTGGCTGGCTCCATAGAGGGCATTTCCGGTATTAAGCTTAGCTAAACTCTTTCAACTTTTTTGAACCAAGGTGATCTATGACACCTCGGATATAATCCGGCGTTGGAGCTCGGATACAGTCCGGCGTTGGAGCTTGGACACAGTCCGGCGTTGGGGCTCGGATACATTCCGGCGTTGGAGCTCGGAAGCAGCCCGGCGTTGGTGCTCGGCTGCAAAAGACACCTCGAATGCAGTTCGGCGTTGGAGCTCGAACGCAAGAGGACACTGCCGCCCAGGAACAACTTCAAACCCGAGGTGTGGCATAAAAATAACAAGGCATTGATAAAGGCCGAGAACTTAAAGGGGCTCCTCGGATACGCGACGTGTAAACTCTTTGGATTTACTTCGGCAATCCTCAAGATCGAAGATGAGCAGATTTGTTGAACCAGTTTTCAAGACCGACGACCGAAGATGAAGAACAGTTCGGAAGAATCATGGAGCGTCCCCAACATGAAGACCGGTTCAGGGGGCTACTGACGGTGTCCTGGACTAGGGGGTACTCACCACGTCGTGTCCCGATCTGTTAGATTGGGCCGAGGACCCCCATGGCCGTATACTCATGGGCCAACTCGGACAGCTGCTGCATACATGGAAGATTCCACAAGACTTGGTGATCAAGACAAGGACTCCTCCCCACCGGCGTATTCGGCTAGGACTCTTGTTATCCTAGGCCTCTGGTGCATTATATAAACCGAGGCTACGCTAGTCGATAGATCATATACAGCAATCATAATCATAGGCTAGCTTCTAGGGTTTAGCCTCTACGATCTCGTGGTAGATCAACTCTTGTAATACTCATATCATCAAGATCAATCAAGCAGGAAGTAGGGTATTACCTCCATCGAGAGGGCCTGAACCTGGGTAAACATTGTGTCCCCCGCCTCCTGTTACCATTAGCCTTAGACGCACAGTTCGGGACCCCCTACCTGAGATCCGCCGGTTTTGACACCGACACCTGCGGCGCTGACGAGCTCGGTGATGCAGTCGAGCCAGTCCTCGTAGAGGGCGTCGACGGGGCGGTAGCGGAGGAGCTCATGCGCCAGGCCCAACGTGGCCTGAGGGTCCATGGGAGCGTGACGAGCGTGGGACGACGAACCGGCAGGGGCCAGCGATGGAGTGGCAGTGCGGCCGTCCCGCCGCACTGAGGGGTGCAGCGAGGACGGTTGCTGCTCGTTCCTCGCCGGGCCGGTGGCGGCGTTGGCGGCAGGCGAGGGAGAGCGACGAGGTGGCCTGCCGACAGGGGTCGTCTAAGCGACGCTGGTGGCGCGGGCAGCCCGGTGCTTAGCACGACCACGACGAGCGTCCGCCATGGAGACGACGGAGCAGCGGAGTGCAGATTGACGGAAGGGAAGCTACGGCGCACCCCTACCTGGCGCGCCAAATGTCGGATCACGGGTTTCGGAAAAACCCTTAAGGTTCGAACTCTGGGATGCGCGCGAAGTTATTTCCCTACCGATCCACCCCCTAGCTCTCTCAGATCTCGCGGACGAACTCGACGAACTCACAGCACAAGGGACACATGATTTATACTAGTTCGGGCCACCGTTGCGGTCTAATACCCTACTCCAGCATGGTGGTGGTGGATTGCCTCTTGGGCTGATGTTGAACAGTACAAGGGGAAGAACAGCCTCCTGAGGTTGAGGAGTTCTTGTGCTTCACGGGCTTGTGCGGGTGAGATGCCTCCTAATCTGTTGTCTACGGTGGTGGCTAGCCCTGCTTATATAGAGGCCCTGGTCCTCTCCCGAAATATTGAGTGGGAAGGGAGCCAACAACGGCCAATTTGAAAGGGGACAACTAGTACAGCTTATCCTGACAAAAGTGGTCTTCGCCTGCAAAAGGCTCTGGTGGTGACGCCGCCTCGGGCTCCATGGTGACCTCTGTCTTACCGTCCTGCTGGTCTTTGGTCTCGTTGCACCGATATGGAAACCTTTGCTTGATGCCTCGGTACTCCGCACCTGCGCTTGCCCCCTTGGCACCAAAGAGGAAACAAGGACGCTGCGCGTGCTGGCGCCCACCTGGCGCCCGCCTGGTCTCGATCGTCATGGCTCACGTCACGAGGTCCTCGCGAGGTTTGCCTTGCCTTGATCTCTCCGCCCCTCGTGAGCCTGCTTGGCGAGGCCGCCCCTGAGGAGGTCTTGGGTCGTCCGCCTCGCGAGGCTTGCCCCTCACGAGGGTCTTGAATGCCTTGTTGGTGAAGATGGGCCGCGGAGGCCTGCTCGCCCAGCCACGCCGTGGGCCGCAGGCAGGCAAGTCTGGGGACCCCCGTTCCCAGAACGCCGACACTTACTGATCCATCGTGACATAGTCCACCTTCCGCTTGGGGAGCCTAAAACCCGAAAGCTTCGGGGCCCGAGGAGTGGGCACACGGGCTCCGGGAGCAGAAGACGGCGCAGCAGAAGGGCCGGAGGCAGCTCCAGGCGGTGTCAATGCAGAGGCAACACCCCGGGAAACCAGCGATGACCTGCCCCTCGTAGGGATGACGGGAAGCTCTCCCTCCTCCTGGCGGGCGTCGATCTCGGCGTCGTCTGGCAGGGCGTGGAGGATGTCGGCCTTGCTCAAAGGGGAGGTCTCCCCCATCTCCTCGGGGGTCGCCTCCGAGTCCACCTCCTCTTCTTCCTTCCCACGGGACTCGTCAGAAGACAGCTCCACCGGCTTGGGCGCAGCCGAGGCCCCGGTGTGCGTCGGCGGCACCACCCCACGCGCGTCAAAGGTCGGCCGGGCGGCCACGATCTACTCCCAGTCCGCGCGGCGGAACAAAGGAACGAAGGCACTCGGCGGGTACTCTTGGTTGTCCCCGACCAAGAGGCGCAAAACTGCAAACAGCTCGTTGTCAGGCAGGGCCATCGGGCTTAGGCGAATCTTGTCTTCTTCATCTCCAAGCCTCCACAAGGTGTGCGCACGCGCCTGAAGAGGGGCAATGCGCAGCATCAGGAACTCCCTCAGGAGCATGGCCCCTGTCACCTTCGCCGCCTTCGCGTTGCCCGGCTTCAGGTCGGTCTGCATCTGCGCCAACACCGACGACGCCCGCTCATCAGTGAGCTCTGCACAAGACCACCCCTTGTCGGACTGGGGCATCTCCGTCGGGAGCGCCAAGCGCGGGTGGACACACTTGGTGCCCATCATGACCCATTTGGCCCTGAGGTTGTCGGCCTTCTTCCCGGTGTTCGAGATCGAGTTGGCCTTGCCGGCCGCAATGAAATTGGCGCACCCGAAGATATGGCCTTCGCTGACGCGGAGGAAGAAGAAGTGGTGCAGCAGAGCCACGGACGGCATCACGCCCAGATACGCGTCGCAATAGTAGGCGAAGATGGACAGGAGAAGGATGGAGTTGGGATGAAGATGCAGCACTTGCAGCCTGAAATGGCCGAGGACCTCATAGAAGAAGTCAGAGAAGGGAGGAACCAACCCGGCGGCAATACTGCTCGTGAAGAAGGGGAAGAACATGCTCCCCTCGGGCTCCGGCACGTCGGAGGCGACCCGGAGCTCCGTCTTCTCCCTCTCGTTGCTCTTCCCCGCCGTCAGCAAGCACGTGGTGGCGAGGTTCTTCTCCGAAACATTGGGCGCGTCAAGAGCAGGCTCGTACCAAGCCGGCGACACGGAGGGCTTGACCTTGCGCGGCGCCATGAGTCGCTGGTATGGGAGAAGATGGAAGCAGATCTGAGGATTTCGGAAGCAGGGTGCAAGAAAGGGGATCTGAGCAAGACGAAGAGAAGCAATGAACGCAAGCACTGTCTGCGCCAGCCTTTGTCAAGTCGGCCAGTTTCCAAGGCAGTGTGGGGAAGCGGAGACGCCCACGTCTAATCAGCCGCCATGCGTCGACCAAGGCCGCAGGCTTTTGGGGCCTGCAGCGCTCTGTACTTGACCTTTGGCTTCGCCTCGAAGCCAAGCCCGAGCGCGCCTTGGGCCCGGGGGCTACTGTCGGTGTTCTGGGAACGGGGATCCCCAGACTTGCCTGCCTGCGGCCCACGGCATGGCTGTGCTAGCAGGCCTGTACGACCCATCTTCATCAACGAGGCGTTCAAGACCCTCGCGAGGGGCCAAGCCTGGCGAGGCGGACGACACAAGACCTCCTCAGGAGCAGCCTCACCAGGTTGGCTCGCGAGGAGCGGAGAGATCAAGGCAGGGCAAACCTCGCGAGGTTCTCGTGACGTGAGCCATGACGATCAAGATCATGCGGGCGCCAGCGCCTGCAGTGTCCTTGTTTCCCCTTTGGTGCTAAGGGAGCGAGCGCAGGCGTAGAGTACCGAGGCATCAAGTAAAGGTTTCCATATCGGTGCAATGAGACCAAGACCAGCAGGACGGCAAGACGGAGGTCACCATGGAGCCCAAGGCGGCGTCACCACCAGAGCCTTTTGCAGGCGAAGACCGCTTTTGTCAGGATAAGCTGTACTAGTTGTCCCCTTTCAAATTGGCCGTTGTTGGCTCCCTTCCCGCTCAATATTTTGGGAGAGGACCAGGGCCTATATAAGTAGAACTAGCCACCACCGTAGAGCGCATCCAGTTGAGAGCTCACAAGCAAACCCGAGCAGAGCGAATCCACACACACAAGTTCGCCAAGCACAAGAACACCTCAACCTCAGGAGGTTGTTCTTCCCCTTGTACTGTTTATCATCAGCCCACGAGGCAATCCACCACCACACACTGGAGTAGGGTATTACACCGCAACGGTGGCTCGAACTAGTATAAATCTTGTGTCTTTTGTGTTGTGAGTTCGTCGAGTTCATCCGCGAGATCTTAGCGAGCTAGGGCATGGATCGGTAGGGGGAAAGAACTTCGCGCGCACCCCAGAGTTTGAACCTAAGGGTTTTGCCGGAACCCGTGATCCGACAGCCACCGGGAGGATTTGTGTCAAAATTATGTGGCAATCATGTGAATTCATGTGTCCCAACTTCATTTTACCTGAGCTCACATCCACGAGACTTCTGATGTTTGCACAGTAGGAAGAGGTGTCTTAACTGACAACAAATAGGTGAAGAACTATGTTTCTTCTTTTGTACTGAAATTGTAACTCTGGCGAGCTTTGATGAATTTTTCACCATCTTCTGCTTCACTCTTGCGTTTTGATTGATCAGCAAGCATATCGAGCCGTGAACCGTCACCATCCTTTCTTTTACCTTTAATCTTGATCAGATTACCAAGGATGCTTTCACATACGTTCTTCTCTACGTGCATGACATCGATGCAGTGACGTACACGTAGAATCTCCCAGTAAGGTAATTTCTAGAACACCGATTTCTTCTTAAACACTTGACCCTTGGGTGTTTGTTTCACCGTCAAAGGGTGGTTCTTGCCAAGCACAACATTATTTTTTTAGCCATGTTGTGGACCACCTCCCCTTCATAGGGTCCTGAGCCCACACCTGCCTCTGTCGTACCATAAAATTCAGCTTTCATCTTTAGGTATGGGTGAGTTTTCCGTAAGAACCTACGATGACGCAAATACATGGTTTTGTGCGAGTTGGGAAGTCTTATGCTAGCTGTCCTATCCCTGCATGTGACACACCCTACATCTCCCTTTGTTTTCTGCCCCGATGTATTCCCTAATGCCGGCATATCTTGAATGGTGTGCACCAGCATCGCATGTAGATCGAAAATCTCCTTTCTCTAAGCATCATAACATTTTACAGCAGGCGCATCTATCCACACTGTCAGTAGTTCTTCTACCTGTAGCTGAAAGTAAATGTCGATGTCATTTCCAGGTTGCTTCGGGCCTTGGATAATCATTGACATCATAATGTATTTTTTTTCTTCATACACAACCAAGGAGCTAGGTTATATATGCACAGAAGCACTGGCCATGTGATGTGATTGGTGCTCATATCGCCAAAGGGATTCATCCCATCAGTACACTCCCCGAGCCTTATACTTCTAGGACCTTGGAAAAAATTTCAAACTTCTTGTCGATTAATTCCCACTAAGCCCCATCTTTCGGGTGCCTCATAAACTTATCCGCAATTCGCTCATCATGATGCCACCGCAACCTCTTTGCCTCTCTAGGGTTTGCAAACAAATGCCTCAACCTTGGAATTAAAGGAAAGTACCAAACAACCTTGAACGGGATTCCTGTCTTGATCTCGTTGTCCAAATTGTACTTGCCCTTTGCTCTCCTGTGCTTGTATCATGCATGCTTGCATGTGGGACATGCAAGCAAATATTTGTACTCACCACGGTACAATATACAATCATTCACACAAGCATGTATCTTCCATACTTCAAGTTGCAATGGGCAAACAATTTTCTTCGCCTCATTCGTACTTCTGGGGAGCACATTATCTTCCGGAAGAATTTCTTTGAAAAGACCTAACATCTCTGTGAAGCCCTTGTTTAATAGACCGTTTGCTGCTTTAAATCTGAGAAGCGCCAGGGTGGCACTCAACTCGGAATATTTCTTTTTGCAACCTGGATACAATTCTTTCTTGGAGTCCGCATCAATGGTTGGTAGATCCTTGTACCCAATCATATCCTTTTTTGGGCCCTCGAAATCTGCAATCATAGCAGCAAAATCTGGCATATCAAGATCGTTGTCATCTGCGTTGACGTCTTGGTTTTCCAGTGGGCGTTTCGGCTTTCCGGTGTTCCATTGGTAGCTTGACGCCTCTGCCCCGATGTTAGATTCAACATCCATGTGACACTGATTGGGGTTTGGCATCTCGCTGCCCTAGGTATCTTCATCCATGACCTCCTCTTCACTGTGTCTAGTCCAACATGTATATCCATCCATGAATCCCCTAGAGATTAAGTGCAACTGGACATCTGCAACATCATGTGACTCTATATTGGCACATTCAGTACATGGACACAGGATGTAATCCGCATCACCAATTCTCCTCTTTGTGCTTTCAGCCAAATTCATGAACTCTGTCACGCCACTGATAAAATCTGCGGTTTTCCGATTCTTCATCCATCGAGATCATTCCATCTACACCACACGAATGGATTAACTGCTGCCCGAAGATGCGTGCATAAATCACAAGGTTTTATTTTCATAATTACTGAGGGCGCTCCATGTTGTTATCCAGACGTGCAATGAAAAAAATTAATGGCTAGTCAATTTACATGCAGAGTACTAGTACAACACTACCCATAGGAAATGAATACCTTAATTAAGCCACTCACGAAAAGAATACCTTAATTAATTAGCTGCGCAGTGACCTCCACCCAGCAGACATAGAAGCGCGATGCGGCAGCACGGCGAGACAGCAGGGTCGAGGAGCAAAGCTTAGTGCGGCTGCCGCCTGAAGTTTGACCTCCACTATCCCACCATCGACCGCGATGGATGTGCTCGAATCACGCCGCCGCCGACCTCGATGGTTGAGCTCCTCCTATCTCCCGCCACAGACCGAGGATTGACCTCCTATGATGCCTCCACCGCCCACCGACCGAGGATTGACCTCTTCTCCGGTAGCCACTGCCTAGGCCGCCGCCGCCATCTCTATATGCAGAGCAGATGTTTTTTTACGGATATCTGCAGAGCGGCTGTTTACACGGTATCACTGTAACTCAATTATATGGACAGGGTATACATCACATACGGTTATGTAACGGCAACCATGTCTAACCTACGTTGTCTTCTCACATGGTTTGGTGCGGAAATCGTGTGTGACGTTGTAATACCCAACGCAAACGACATGTATAAACAGTGTGCCGTATACAACATATAGTGCCATAAGTAATTCCCGACCGTTAGCTTATCCCCACAGTTTCCCCATGTCCCCCAAATCCCTACATAGCCTCCAAATTCCCTCGCGTGGCACTGACATTGGGGGAATGCGGACGAGTGGTGTCGATGGTTTCGGTGCAGCTGCTCCTGCTCGTATCGCCGCCACGACGGCAGTCACCGCCGAGCACTTGCCTAAGGTCATCAGAAGGTAGGTGTACTACGGATCCGAATCGTCCTGTCAGGTTCCAATCTATCCCAATCTTTTTTAGCTTGTCCAAAGTATAGCTCCTTGTTGAATCCGTCCTGAATGACACCCCCCTAAGCGATCTACCGCCAGATCCAGAGCATGACTCCAGACTCCCGCAACACGAGTTCGACTCTGAGTTTTGTGCCACCGAGAGGTACCAAAAGCTGAGGTGTTTGCACGGGCACACTCCCGCTCGACGTGTATGCACGGAGGGATTCGACATTGGCAGGCGGTTTCTCAGTTGCCCCTTAGAGGCTAGTGCTAAGTTCATCATTTTACTTCAGTTAATGCCACCGCTCATCTTGAATACTATTTTACATTGGTAGGGATATGAGGATTGTGCCTTTGTTAACTGGCTGGATGAAGAATGGCATGACAGGGCTCGGAGTGTTATCACCAAGCTCACAGAAGATAGCGTAAAGCTAAAGAAGAAACTGGTTGATCTGGAATGTACAATCAGTATGATGAAGCAAGAAAGAATCAATCACAGGCAACAGATGAAAGCAAGAGACAAGAAGGAACTAGCATGTGTAGTTCTGGTTGTCACATTAGCCATGTTCTATGCGCTGTTCGCAATGATGATTAGTGGTTTTGTTTGACAGTATTGCTAATGCACATCTAGATGTGCTCTAAGTAATGCACATCTAGGTCCTATGCCATTGATGTTACGAGAAGATTCATGCATATATTTTCCTTTGTCTTTTTTTTTCTTTTCCTTTGTAGTTTGATTATTACTGGATTTATCAATAAAAAGAGCTCAATGGCTTGCCAACTGTCCTACTCCGTTTGTACTGGTACCGGTACCGGTACCGGTGCATAATCCCAAAACTCGTTCCTTCTTTTTGTCCTGAAAAAATAAACCAGCCAATAGGAGTCCTGCGCAACCCCGGGAATTTGGAGCAACTGGGTACAAATAATTGCGGTTGATTATGTCAGCGGTTAGATAATACGTCAACCCCCGCTTCAATTGGCATTTCCTCTTCTCTGCATACCCCGCTTAAGTGTCCACCATCTTCATCGTCCCCGACAGGCCGCGCTACACACTGGCGCACACTCTGCAGACATATCGAGCAACAGCGAGGACGACAGTTCGGCCAGCAGTCTGGCCCCCGATGATAGGTTAACATCAGAATCATCCCGCTCGTCTTCCATGAGTCCAGAGTCGAGCCCAGACCTCGATTATATGCGGTTCATGTAAGGGACGCCGCCTCCGGAGTCGTCAAACGACAACCAGATGGACGAGGAGCCGACAGACGATGGAGAAGAGGACGATGATGATGATGAGGAGGAATGGTCGAACAAGGAGGAGGACGACGACAACAGCAATGACGATGACAACGTCGGCGGCAATGAAAAGCCAACCGTCAGCGGCAAGAAGCGTCCTCCCCAAGACGATGTCACGGGGCCATCCAACAACAACAACAACAAGAAGGACTAAATTAAGAAGACTGTACATATCTCTGTTTCCATTCGCTCATATTAATTTGTTATCTCTGTTTATCCTGTCAAGCTCATCGCAGATGGTTAGTAATAAGTATTCGACATAGATCTTCTACATTATCGCCCACATGATGGTTAGTTGAACTGTGTGCCCTGACGAGCACACAATTCACAAAAAAAGTCCGTATGGGCTGTCTATAATGATCGCTCACAATTCTGATTACCGACCTGTTTGCCGGGTATCACACACATCTTGTTACGCCAAATCGTTTGTGTTCACCTTGATCGTCGCAAACAGTTCATCGGAGTGAACTTTATGTTGTATATCACACACACATTGATATTGATTCCCATTTCTGTTGTTTTGTCGAATCGCAAACAGTTCGTATGGATCAACCATATGCCTTGCATCACACACGCAACTAAAATCTGAACCGTGTTTGATGCATCCTCCATCGCAAACGGTTTGCACCTTTTTTGATGGTTATTTTACACCACCGTTTTCCATTATTGCATCACACATAGTTTCGTCGAAGGGTCTCTAATCGTAGTGTCGCATTAGCAGCATCCTACAGTAGTGTCTTTCCATCTCCACTCAATGATTCTTATCCTCTATCAGCAACTAAAGCCACTTTTGGCTAGACTTATCTCTCAAGGACCTCACTCTCTTGCTCAATGACCCTTGTTGGAAATCGATGACAAAGGGGGAGAGAAAGATACATCAAAGAAACATGAGATTTGGGGAGAGGAAGAGCAAAAAGAGAACATCAAAGAGAGAGATACATCTTAAAGAGGAGAGATTGTTACATGTTTCTAAGAGGGGAGAAACATGAGTAGTCGTTTGGCTAGCTTGTTCACCCTACCTACTCCCAATATTCAATGTCAGATTCACGGGGAGAGGAAGTTCTTTAGGGGAAGACAACTATTTCTTCTGGGGGCATGTCTGCTTCAAAGAAGTACTCACTCTGTGATAGTCTCTTCTACATGTCATCCCAATCTTGGTTTCTTGTTGGTTCTTTTATTCCATCTTGGAGAAATTATCTTGTGTTATCTAACCTTGTTTTCTCAAGTTTATTTTTTCAGGTACTGGGTCAAGAACTTTGAGTTAAGTATATGAACCACACTCATGGGCATGACAACTTCTTGTTTTGCACATATTATTTGCAAGAAGCCCGTCATGAACATGGGAACATCTAAGTGTTACATTCTTTGCTCTGATGCATACAGCCAAGATACATGTCACATGTGTATGTTCTTCACTCTGTGCCTCTACATTTCACAAGCTATCATTTACTAGATGCACATTGTCAGGGGGAGCTCATACATGTCACATTTCTTTCTTCAAAGCTTTGATTCATTCTCATTTCTATCCTTATTTGAAGCTTTGATGTATGTTGTCATCAATTACCAAAAAGGGGGAGATTGAAAGCACACTTGCTCCCTTGGTGGTTTTGGTAATTCATGCCAACATACATGTTGTTTGACTAATGTTTTCATCTAAGTATATTTCAGGAAAGTTCAACAATGGCATGGCTAAGACAACGAGATGTGGAACCCTTCAAAGTGCTAAGGACACACATTGGCAAAAGCTCAAGACTCTTCATCTTTATTTTAGTGATCCAAGATCACATTTAGTCCATAGGAAAGCCAATACTATTAAAAGGGGATGAGGTGTTACATAATAGCTTGCTTGCTCAAAGTGCTTCGTGATATTCTCCAAAATCCTCAGCCAACTTCTCCATCTGTCGGGGTACACAAACAGGGGCGTATGTTCCCCCTGACTTGTGCACGGACAGCAAAGCCACCAACCCGGCAGGATTACAACGACCAAGCCAAAAGGCCAATCATAAGAGGTCTACTCTTTGAAGAATCAGAGTGCAGATCGAGAAGACCAAGTCAAGCTAGAGGAGCAAGATGTCGCTAAGGGAAAAACCTCTCTTGCCGGGCAGGAGAGCCTGGCGAGGGTGAGGTTGCCCTGAAAACAAGCCTCCAGACCACCCTGGCAGGCTTGCCAAGCACAGCAAGGGCGGATTACCCCGCGAAGGCTTCATCGCTCCACCTCCCCACAACGCAAGTCATCGATCAGAGCGGTGTCAAGCCCCAAGTGACTATGTGGTTGTTTCGTGCCACATGGTAGCCACTTCCTACAGAAAACACCTCCAAATGACACCCGTCCTGAGACGTGTCAAGAAAGTAGGTGCAAAGCTGGCAAAGCAACCCGGCAAGGCTTGCCGGGCACGATGTGATATGACACTAAGCGACGCATTTAATGTGCTCTGTCTGCCTGCAGAATTTAGTATGATAGCAATGTTTGCTATCTAATCAGTACACAAAGACTGATTTGCCATTGTGGTGACCCCTTGCTCTATAAAAGGAGGCCCATGGCGATAGTAGAAAGGGTTCGGGGATTCGTCCATTCGGGCCCTCATACGCGCTTAACCACTCTCGCCCCGAGGCAACCTTCCAGGAAAGAGCGCCACACATTCCGCCATTATCCACCAATCAATACACCAAAGGAGGAGTAGGGTTTTGTGCCTCGCGGCGGCCCGAACCTGGGTAAAACTACTTGTGTGATCTCTGCCGTGCTGTGTTGCGCTTCTCCACTCTTTGTGCAACGTGCCCATCCCCTTGCCGAACCAAAAGCGGCTCATGGACCATAGGTGGCCGTGGTTTCCCACGACACCAACCAAACTTGTCAATATCCTAAACTCAAACTCGGCCACACCGATTCTTTCTATCCAGTGCCACCGAGTTCATTTGACAAAGTCAAAGCCAGATACCCTAACAGATCGGTCACACCGATACGACTTTCGGTCACACTGAGATGGTTCTGCAAATTCTCTGCTGCCTGTTGTATTTATTTCGGTTTCACCAAAATGCCAATCGGTCCCACCGAGTTTTCTTTGCCAATTCTCTGTAGCCCAATTGTTTTACTTTAGTCTCACCGAGATAGTGTCGGGTGGTTGGTGCGACATATGCCAAGGGATGGCTTATCATTGTGGGAGCCAATAAAACGTCGCCGGTGCCTGGAAACGGGATGAGGCGAAGACATGCACGCCGGCGAATCTTACCCAGGTTCGGGGCTCTCCGAGGAGATAACACCCCTAGTCCTGCTCTACGGGGTCTCCGCATGATCACTAGATCAATAAAGGGTAGCTACAATCGCTGCTAGAGCTGTTGGGTTCAAGGGAGAAGAAGAACAAGGCTAGCTCTTGCTTCTCTCTATCTATGGTGTATGTGTGTTGTGCTTAGACGCGAACTCTGCTGAGGTGCGAACCCTTTGCATGGGTGCTCCGGGGGGTTTATATAGGCCTACCTCCCGGGGGTACAATGGTAATCCGACTAGGATCTGGTCCCAGCCGTCAGTGTCTACGCTCGCCGGCTTCTCCGCCGGCGGCTGGGTCCCGCCGGTTGGTGGGTCCCGCCGGCTGCCGGCCACCTGGTCGACAGGCCGGCCCCACCGCCTAGGGTTTTGTCGGCGGCTGCTTACTGTAGCCGCGCCTCTGATGATGAGGGCTCTGTCGAGGTGAGCGTGGCTACAGTGAGCCGCCTCGGGGGCTATCACTGTAGCCTCACCTCGTCTTGTCTCCTTAATGGGGCTCCTGCTTCGAGGAAGGGAGTGGCCGGCCTCTGGAGGCCGGCTATACTCTTGGCCGACTAGGAAGAGCCGGGCTGCCTTCACGCCTCTCTCTGGCTGAAGGGGCCCGCAGTCCTTGGGCCGTACAGGAGTGGGTCGTGGATGACGTCGTAGCTGGCGTGGCTACAGTGCCGGGCCGCACGGGAGACATCCCCCCTTACGGCATCCTGTAGCCATGCCCGCCTCGGGCTCAGGGGGTCGTGGGCCGCACTGTGGCCATGCCCCGTCAAGTCGTCGTTATGTAGGAGTGGTTGTGATCTTGGCCGGCTTCTAGGAGTCGGCGTCCTTCTTGGCCGGCTTCTTGGAGTCGGTGCGGCTGGGTCGCCTTCCGGGAGTCGGCTTTAGTGGTAGCCGGCCGGAGAAGGCGGCCCAAATGCTTGGAGTGCTTCAAGGCCCAAAGGCCTGATAAATTTTCTGAAGAGCCAGGGGTAGTCGGTTTGGCTACCCGTGGTCATTTACCCCGACAGTAGTCCCCGAAGCTGGTTGAGCTTCGAGGTGGAGTGGGGTTCAAGAAGCTCGATCAGCTTCCTATCGTGACGAGCCGGCAGCTGGGAGCCGGCCTCGATTGGGCGCGCCGCCTTCAGTCGAATTCTTCTGGAGTCCGGGGGCGGGAACCCGCAGGCTCGTGCACCGGGCCGCGGGCCGGCCACGGGCTGTTGGCGTGCCACGTGGCCGGAAAGCCTGCCAGCCCACGCGCGTGACGGGACGTCGCCGCAGGGAGGGGGCCTGCCACGTCCGCGCCCCGGCCCAGGCGCGGATCCTTTGTATCCCGAAACCGCCCACACGTTCCGTGCGGCAGTTTCGGCTCGTACTTATGCGTAATAAACGCAGGACGTGGGGGGAGTGGGCGCAGTTAATCCCACGTCTCCCCCCCACGTCCGGCCTCTTCGGCCGCGTGAGGCTATAAGTAGGGGGAGGTGGAGGGCGGCAGTCCCTCGCACGCTCCTCCTACTCCCTTTGTCTTCCCGCCTTGCTCGTTCTCGCGACAGCGCCTCGCCGCCGCGCTCTTCCTTCGCACGCTCCCCCGCCGCCGTGCTAGCTTCCGCTATGCCTCCCCACGTAGAGCAGCTTGGCGGGGATTGGGATGGCTCCATCGTCCATAACGACCACATCGACTTCCTCCGCGACACCCGGCGTCTGCCCAGCACGGACAAAGTGGAGGTCCGCCTCGCGCCGGAGAAGGAAGTCAGGCCGGCGCCGCGGGATGGCAAGCGGGTGGTCTTCCGCTCGCACTTCCTGCGCGGCTTCGGCCCGCCAGTGAGCGCCTTCTTCCGCTCCTGGCAGGAATTCTACCAGCTCCAGCCGCACCACCTCACCCCCAACGCGGTGGTGCTGTTGTCGGCCTTCGTCACCCTGTGCGAGGGCTATCTTGGCGTCCTCCCCACCCTCGAGCTCTGGGGGGAGTTCTTCCAGTCGAAGCTGGGCACGCGCGTGAGGGGCGTGCCGGCTCAGACCGGCGCCTTCATCGCGTCGCGGAGATTAGGCGCCGACAACCCCTTCCCCGTCATCACGCTGATCCAATCGGTGAAGAAGTGGCAGAAGTCATACTTCTACGTGCGGAGCATCGCTCCCCGAGGTGACTACCTCAACCTGCCGGCTTACGTAGCCGGCCCGCCGGCGGGGAGGCTGCCCCAGTGGTCCTTCCGGGCGGTGACGCTGTCGCAGGGAGGAAACGCCGCCATCGCCCGCCTGCGGGTGATGGTCCAGTCGGAGGGCCTGACGGGGCCCGACCTCCTGGCCGCGTTCGTCACGCGCCGGGTCCTTCCGCTCCAGAGCCGGCCTCATCTGATCTGTCAGATGAGCGGCCAGCTCGATCCGAGCCGGATGTGCACCAAGGAGATGCCGCGGCCTGACGCCGCCGACATGGTGAACTACCTCGCCAATTGCCAGCTTTCCAAAGACTGGCAATTCAGCAAGGAGCCATACAGCCGCGCCAATCCTCCGCCTACGGTACGCTTCCCTTGTCTCTTTTTCTTTTCTCTCTCTCAGCTTTGTCGCCGAGTTCCTCTGGGCCGACTCTAACCCAGTCGGCTCGCTCTTTTGACAGAGTCCTCTGCTTCGGCCGGCCGGGGGGGCAGACATGGAGCGCCGCTTCGTCCCCGACCGGACCGAACACGACCAGGACGACCCCGACCTGGGGGCGGTCCACATGGAGGATGCCGCCGAGCCGGCCGGCGGAGAAGCAGGCGGCTCCGGGTTCACCGCTACCTTCGAGGACTGGCCGGACGAGGACGAAGCCGAAGCCGCATCGCCAGTCGGCGTCCGGACGCGGCACGGGTTCCTCCGGCGCGCAGCCTGTTCGGGGTAGAGGCCAGAAACGTCGCGCCACCCAGGGCATGTTCGGTAGCCGGACGAAGAAGCCCAGGGGTAGGGCGGCGGCCACCAGGCGGGAAGAGGCGGCCGCGAAGGCGGCTCGTTTCCGCAAAGTGGTGAAGCAGCCGCAGACTGTGTCGGCGTAAGTTCTCTCTTTCTTCGTACTGTCCCTCTTTCTTTCCTTTGATGGTTCTTGAGTGTTCGTCTTCTTTTTCAATGGTCAGGGCTCCGCTATCACTTGAGCGGGCGGACGCCGGCTCCGTCATCAAGTCGCCAGGGGGCTCTGGGAGCACCACCCGCCGCGTAGATCCCCGCGCCGCCCTCCTGGAGGCGACGGAAAGGAACAGGCGGGAGGCATGGGAGGAGCAGGAAGCGCGGGAGGCGGAGGCACGGAGGGCAGCCGCCGACCAGGCAGCTCGGGAGGAGGAAGCGGCGAAGGCGCTCGCCGAGGCCGCAGCCAAGGCCCAGGCAGAGGCCGAGGCCGAAGCGGCGGCAGGGGAGGCCTTGATGGTCACCCCCCTGCGCACCATGGCGCCCGGGGACGTGGATCCCTCGCCGGGGGGAGCCAGCGGTTCCCAGCCGGGGCTGGGAGGAAGCGGTGACGACGTCGTCATCTTGGGGGAGGCGCCGGGGCCGACTCCTTCGACTAGGACGACCCAAGGCCGCCAGCCTGAGCCTGCGCCCGCACAGTCGGCGGGGGGCGAGCCGGCCGCGGGGGCTGAGGTGGCGGTCCGGGTTCCGCCAAGCCGGCGTGCGGGGAAGGTTCCGTCGGAGCCTCAGCCGGCCGTGGGCTCCAGCTCGTCGGCCCGAGACGCGGAGGCTGCCAGCGCTACCTCGGGGTGGACGCCGGGCGGAGGGACAGCGGTGGTGAACGTCGCTGCACAAGACGTCCGGACCCGGCTGCAAAGCCAAGCCGCGGCGCTGAGGCAGTTTACCGACGAATTCCTCGCCACGCGGGCGGCCATCCGGGTTAGTATTCTCATCTTGTTCTTTCTTGAACTTGATTTCTCTTGTGGGGGCGTGTCAGCGCACCCACTGGGTGTAGTCCCCGAGTTCCGAGTCGGCTGCTGAGCAGGCGGCTTGGAACTTCTTGGAGATTTTGTTTTTGCTGCTTTTGTTCTTACGTCGGTCTTCTGTCCGTCTTGCAGGACTACCACAACCTCCGAGCGGCCGCCTTCAACTCCCAGGCTCGGGAGCTGACGCAGAAGACCGCCGATCTCACTGAAAGCCGAGGTATGTGACTTGATCTTTATCTCATGTGGGGGCGCGTCAGCGCACCCACTGGGTGTAGTCCCTGAGATTCGGGCCGACTGCTGAGCAGTCGGCTCGGATCTTCCTTGATGATTTCTCATTGTTCTTCTTCTTCTTCTATCTCTTCAGCGGCCAACACCAGTCTGAGGGCACAGCTGGGGGAGTCCCAAACTGCTCTTCGTGCCAAGGACGCAGAGCTCGCCGCCTTGGTGCAGGAGCGCGACCGCCTGGTCAAGAAGCTGGCCGACCAAGAGGAAGGCCACAAGGCTGCGCTGAAGGCTGCGTAGGATCGCGAGGCCACCCTCCAGGCCGAGTTCGAGACGGAGGCGGCCGGCTGGGCAGAGGCCAGGCAGACTCTGGTCTCCGGCTATGGCCAGATTGAGGACCTGGTTGACGGTAAGTCGTCTATCCCTTCATCCTTTCTTGCCATCTGCCACTTCGGCTTGTTTTTCTGATTTTGGTGCTCTTCTTTTCTTTTCTTCTTTGCGCAGAGTACTTCCCTGGCTATTCAACTGCCGCCAACCAGGCCATCGAAGCCCATCGCCAAGCGAAGAGGCAAGCCGGCTTCGAGATCTCGCCAACCGCCGGCCGCTCGCTGGAGGAGCAGCTCCTGGCGATCCAGGCTCGCATCCAGCCGGCTCACAGGCTGCTCCGCCGGCTTCAGCGTGCCGGGTCGGCGGTCTTGGCCGCCCTCTGGCCCGGCCAAGTGGTCCCGCGCACTCCCAGTCGGACCGCCGACTGGCTGGAGGTGGCCGTCGGCCACTTCGAGGCTTAGAAGGCGTCAGCGGCTCGCTCCGGCGCCAGGCGGGCGCTGGAGTTCGTCAAGGCCTGGTATCCCAGCTTGAACCTGGACCAGCTGTCGACCTGGCGGCAGCAAGCCGACACGGAGCTGGAGCCGGCGCGGCCGGCCATCATTCGGCGAGCTTCGGCGATCGCCGACTACACCGACACCAACGTCTTCGCCCCCGAGGTGGACGACAATGGAGTCGCCCAGCCGGAAGATTGGTTCGGGCTGGACCCGGCGCATGGCGAGGACTCGGCGGAGGAGATCGACTCCAGCGACGAGGGCGAGGAGGAGGAGGAGGAGGAGGAAGGTGGAGACGCCGAGCCGGCTGGTGGAGAAGCCGGCCAGCCTGACCGCGCCTCCAGCACTACGTCGCGTGCGAGTGCGTCTCCTGCCGCGGGAGGTGGTCAAGCCGGGACCAACTAGGCGGCCACTCCTTCAGCCGGCGAGCTGCCTTCACCGACCAGCTCGGCCTCCAAGTCGCGCCTTAGTCTTCTGTCTTTTGTTCTCATGTCTTGTTGCTTTTGAACAATGTTTGGTTAAGTCTGCACAATTTCACCCACTGGGTGTATTCAAACTTAAGTCTGTTGCCGACCTGTGGGCGGCTTTATGTATATAAGTTATGCAATCGGTCTTTCCTTGTACTTTCGCTTTTTGTCCTTCTGCTTTTTTCCTTTGCCGCCCTCCCTTGGTTGCCGCCTCCCCAGTCAAACAGTTGCTCTGCAATCTGTGGCCGGGGGGTGCCTGGCTAATTGGGGAGGGGGAAGTACTTTTAGCTCTCCCGGATTTAAGCTAAGTTTTTTAGGAAGCCGGCCAGCCGGCTGTTGTGATAGCCGGCAGGCATATATGGAGGCCGTCTTTTTGCTATATAGGTTAGTTGTTCCTTAGCCGTTTTTCGTGTGGGCGTCCTTTCTGTCTTCTCTCTTGCTAGTCAGACAGTTAGTTCTTTGAGCTGCGACTTTCAACAAGAGACGACTTGGGAGCCGGCGCACTACTTTGCTGACTTCGGGAAGAACTTAGAATATAGCTCAAGGCGGCCAGTCCCCGGACCGACTAGTCGGACCCGGTGCCGGACAAGAATTCAAAATGTAATAATACATTTATGGACATGACACTCGTCATTCATAGATAAATAAAAGGCAGTCCCCGAGTACTGTTCGGGGGGCCTGTTGGTTTGTAACTTAATACAAAAGTGGTAGCGTGATACATACTGCTTTTCAGCTGTAAAATCGTCTTAGGAGATTTGCATTCCATGGTCGCTCTGACTCCTTGCCGGAGTCGTCTCTCTTGCGTGCTCTTGGCTTTTGCGCATCGATCAAGTAGTAGGAGTCGTTGCCGAGTGCCTTGCTGACGACGAAGGGGCCTTCCCAAGGGGCCGAGAGCTTGAGCTGGCCGGCTGTTCGCTGGATCAGCCGGAGCACAAGGTCGCCCTCTTGGAAGGATCTTGGCTTGACCTTGCGGTTGTAGTAGCGACGCAGGCCTTGCTGGTAGATGGCGGACCGGCTGAGGGCTAACAGCCGGCCTTCTTCCAGTAGGTTGACGCCGTCTTCTCTTGCTTCTTTAGCTTCCTCCTCCGTGTACATGGTGATCCGAGGCGAGTCGAACTCGATGTCTGTTGGGATGACAGCCTCGGCACCATACACAAGGAAGAATGGAGTGAAGCCGGTTGACTTGTTGGGTGTAGTGCGCAGACTACAGAGGACAGCCGGCAGCTCTGCGAGCCAGCAGCCGGCCGATCGCTCCAGTGGTACAACCAGTCGGGGCTTGATGCCAGAGAGGATAAGTCCATTTGCTCGCTCGACCTGGCCGTTTGACTGCGGGTGGGCAACGGACGCTAAGTCCAGTCGGATGCCCTGTGTCGCGCAGAAACGTGCCAGTGCGCCTTTGGCGAAGTTTGTGCCGTTGTCGGTGATGATGCTGTGCGGCACGCCGTACCGAGTAGTGATGTCGGTGATGAATGTCACGGCAGTCGGCCCATTCAGCTTCTTAATTGGCTTGGCTTCAATCCACTTTGTGAACTTGTCCACAGCAACGAGTAGATGTGTCAAGCCGCCGCGGGCTGTCTTGAAAGGGCCCACCATGTCCAGTCCCCAGACGGCAAAAGGCCAGGTGAGGGGAATGGTCTTGAGGGCAGAAGCCGGCAGGTGTTGTTTGGAACTGAAGACTTGACATCCTCTGCAGCTCTTGACTATTTCTTTAGCATCCTCCAAGGCAGTCGGCCCGAAGAAACCATGGCGGAAAGCCTTGGCCACGAGGGATCTTGAGGCGGCGTGCTGGCCGCATTCGCCTTGGTGGATGTCTTTGAGGATTGCCACTCCTTTTTCCGGCTCGACGCAACGCTGGAAGACTCCAGTGACGCTGCGCTTCACAAGCTCCCTGTTGATTATTGTGTATGCTGTGGCTCGTCGTTGCACTAGTCTTGCTGCGACCTCATCAGTCGGCAACTCTCTGCTGACTAGGAACTTGAGGATGGGCTGGGCCCATGAGGGAGCTGTGACTTCTTCTGCTGTTAATGTGGCCACCATGACTCGGGTGGGTGGGTTGGGTGTTGCATTGGAGTCGACCACCGCTTCTTGTGTCGTTGCAGTCCCCGGGCCGACTGCTGCAGTCCCCGGGCCGGGTTCTGAAGTCCCTGGGCCGGGTGCGACTACGTCAGTCCCCGGGGCAGTTGTCGAAGTCCCCGTGCCGCCTGCGGGATTTCTTGAGCCGGATCCGGCTGTTTCTGGCGCAGGCGGTACGAAGATGGAATCCGACTCTGGAGACGGCTTGATGGACGGCTTGAGGAGGCGCTGGAGGGAGACGCCAGTCGGTATGGCTTGTCGGGTGGAGCCGATCCGTGCTAGGGCATCTACTTGGTCGTTGTCGGCCCTTGGCACGTGAAGGAACTCGCACCCTTTGAAGTATCCGCTCATGTGCTGGACGAGGAAACGGTAGCTTGCCATGTTTGCGTCCTTGGCGTCCCAGTCGGCAGATGATTGCTGGACCACCAAGTCCGAGTCGCCGTAGCACAGGATCCGGCGTATGCCGAGTTCTTTGGCTAGCCGGAGCCCATGTACGAGCGCCTCGTACTCGGCCACGTTGTTGGAGGCGGCGAAGTGGATCTGCAGCGTGTACTTGAGCTTGTCGCCTTTGGGAGAGGTGAGGACGATGCCGGCTCCCAAGCCGGTGCGCATCTTGGACCCGTCAAAGTGCATCCGCCAATGGGTAGAGTCGGGAGCCGGCGGTAAGTACTGGGTCTCGGCCCAGTCGACGAGGAAGTCGGCCAATGCTTGCGACTTGATGGCGGTGCGGGGTTGATAGAAAATCGTGTAGGGCGCCAAGGCGATGGCCCATTTGGCCACCCGGCCGGATGCATCCCGGATGCCTATGATCTCGGCGAGCGGGGCAGTGCACACGACCGTGATGGGGTGCTCTTGGAAGTAGGGCTTCAATTTCTTGGCAGCGAAGTACACCCCATAGCACATCTTCTGGTAGTGCGGGTAGTTTTGCTTCGAGCTAGACAGTACTTCGCTGAGATAGTAGACCGGCCTCTGGACCAGCTGGGCTCGGCCTTCCTCCGGGCGCTGGACCACAACAACAGTGCTGACGACTCGGCTTGTCGCGGCGATGTAGAGGAGCGTGGGCTCCTTCTCAGTTGGCGCAGCCAGGACAGGCGGAGTGGTCAACATTTTCTTCAACTCATGAAAGGCTTGGTCGGCTTGATCATTCCACCCAAAGTGAGTGGACTTCTTCATGAGTCGGTACAGGGGGAGAGCCTTCTCTCCTAGTCGGCTGATAAAACGGTTCAGGGAGGCTAAGCAGCCAGTGAACTTCTGCACATCTCGCAGTTTGGTGGGTATCTCCATCCTCTCGATGGCCTTGATCTTGACAGGGTTGCACTCAATGCCGCGTTCGGAGACCAAAAAGCCTAGCAGCTGGCCGGCTGGCACTCCGAACACGCACTTCTCGGGGTTGAGCTTGATCTGGAATCGGCGCAAGTTGGCAAATGTTTCCTTCAGGTCTTCCAGCAGGGTACCGCGCTTCTCTGTCTTCACCACAATGTCATCTACGTAGACGTGGGCATTTCTGCCGAGTTGTTTCAAGAGACATTTCTGCATGCAGCGCTGAAAAGTGGCACCGGCGTTTCTCAAGCCGAATGTCATTGTCAGGTAGCAGAAAGCTCCAAAGGGTGTGATGAAGGCAGTCTTCAGGCGGTCAGCCGGGTCCAACTTGATCTGATGATACCCTGAGTATGCATCCAAAAAACTTAACAGCTCGCATCCGGCTGTGGAGTCTATCACTTGGTCAATCCGTGGCAAAGCAAACGGATCCTTTGGGCAGGCCTTGTTCAAACTTGTGTAGTCTATACACATGCGCCACTTGTTATTCTTCTTCAAAACCAGAACCGGATTGGCAAGCCATTCTGGAAAGAACACTTCCATGATGAAGCCGGCTGGAAGGAGCCGGGCTATCTCTTCTCCCACGATTCTTCGTTTCTCTTCTGATAGTCGGCGGAGGGGTTGCTTGACCGGCTTCGCATCAGCTCGGACATGTAACTTGTGCTCGGCGAAATCCTTCGGGACACCCGGCATGTCCTTTGGGGACCATGCAAAGATGTCTCGATTCTCACGGAGGAAGTCGGCGAGCTCGCCTTCCTATTTGCTGTCCAAGTTCGCCCCAATCACGGCGAACCTCTCCGGGTGCTCCGGGTCTAGAGGTATCTTCTTCGTCTCTTTGGCAGGCTGGAAGGAGCCCTGCGCATCACAGTCCTTGGGGTTGGGGGACAAGGCCGGCTGCTTGCCGGCCATGGCCACAACCCGTTCCAACATCTTCTTCTCTTCTGCCACCACGAGGGACTCGGCCAGCCGGCTGCTGGCCATGGCACACTCGATGGACTTCTTGTAGTCGCCGGCTACTATGATGATCCCCTTCGAGCTCGGCATCTTCATCTTCAGGTAGGCGTAGTGGGGCACAGCCATGAACTTGGCCAATGCAGGTCGGCCAAGTAGCGCATGATAAGGGCTCTCCAGATCCACCACCTCGAACCATATTGCCTCCCGGCGAAAGTGATCTTTGTCTCCGAAGAGAACATCCATTTTGATCTTGCCGATTGGGGAGCAAGACAAGCCGGGTACGATGCCATGGAAGACAGTGCGGCTCGGCATGACCTGCTTTGCTTTGATGTTCAGCTTGTCCATGGTGTCGCGGTACAGTATGTTGATGCTGCTTCCGCCGTCTACCAGGACGCGGGAAAATCTGGCAGCTCGCCTCTCCATCGCAAGGGTGACGTCCAAGACCATAGCATAGGAGCCAGGCGAAGGCATCACCTCTGGGTGGTCGGCCTGGCTCCAGCTGATGGGCTTTTCCGACCAGTGCATGAATTCGGTGGTGCTAGAGGCGACTGCGTTTACTTCTTGGTGTTGCCGGTGTCGGCTGCGCTTGTCGTCGACTTGGCTTGTGAAGACGACGTAGGCGTCGTGCGCTTCGGGGAACTCATCTTGGATGGCGCCGACTGCCGGCCGGGCCGCCGGCTGCTGGGGAGCTGGAGGCGGCGGGCCGGGAGGCGGAGGCGGCACCATCCCCTCGCCCTTGGTGATGCGGGTGAGCCAGTGGCATTTCCGTGTTGTATGGTTGGACGGCTTCGCGCCGCTATGGAACTTGCAGGGAGCATCGAGTGCTTGTTCGTAGGAGAAGGACGGCTGCCAGGGCGGCCGGCCACCCTTCTTCTTGGGAGCAGGCCGCTCTTCGGGCTGCTCGTCTTCAATGGTGGCCACCTGCCGACTGGAGGAAGTCGGCATGGGGCCCTTGCGCTTGTGGTCGTTCTGGTAGGGGCGCCGGTTAGGGTCACCAGCCGGCGTCTTGGGAGCCGGAGCGACTACTTTCCCCGAGGCGTCCACTCGGAGCTCGGTCTTCATGGAGGAGTCAGCCGTGGCATACTTGTCGGCGGTGATCAACAGCTCATCGAGGGTAGCCGGCTCGTCGCAAAGGAGTCGGTGCTTGAGGAGGGTGCCCTCTCGGCACCCGGCGGTGAAGTACTCGATGGCCTGGACCTCGTGCACTCCCTCGCAGGAGTTGCGGAGCTCGGCCCATCGCGTGAGGTAGTCGCAGGTCGACTCGTTGGGCCCTTGGATGCAGAGGGAGAGCTGGCGAGGCTTGGGAGGCCGCTTGTAGGTGCTGGTGAAGTTGCGGACGAAAACTTCGGTGAAGTCCAGCCAGCTGTTGATGTTGTGGGGCTTGAGGCTGTTGAGCCATGTGCGCGCCGTGCCTTGCAGCATCAAGGGGATGTACTTCACGGCGACGCGCCGATTGCCGTTGGCGATGCTGACGGCTGTGGAGTAGTCGATGAGCCAATCCTCCGGCTTCACCGAGCCGTTGTACTTGAGCGTGTCTCTGGGGAGCGAGAACCCTTTGGGGAAGGGCTCGTCGCGGATGCGGGGGGCAAAGCATGGCGGGCCGACATCGTCTTCTTCTTCTAACGCCAAGGATCGAGCTAGGCGGTCGATCCTGTGGCGGGCGTCGTTCTCACCGACTCCTTCCCGGCGGCCGAGTCGGTCGCCGAGAGTCGGATGGGTGACAGGCGGTGGAGTGAGGCATCTTTCTCTTCGAGGCGGGGGAGGAGGCAGGTTTCCTTGGTGTTCTACAGCTCGAGGGCGGCCCTCCGCGTCGCGCTCGATGGTAATGCAAGTCCGGCTGCGGCTGGCAGCCGGCTCCTTGTCTTTCTTCTGGTGCGCACCACTCGCAGTTGGCGAGCGGGACGTCGCGGCGTGCTCCCGGCGCGGGGGATGGCTATCAGCTCGGGCACCGGCTTCGTGCCGTTCTGCAGCCGCGTCGATCAGCTGCTGGATCCGTCTTGTCATGTAGGGGAGCTCATCGGCTCCCAGCCCAATGAGCTCTTCTGCAGCCGCCTGAGCAGCTCACAGATTCTCGAGCGGGGTGGCGTAGACGGGGCGATCTGCGCCCAGCATGCTGGCAACGGCTGCGCCGCGCTTCTGGACGAAGCCGGCTCGGCTCGGGCCGCTAGGCGGCGGTGTCCCGAAGGCAGAGCGGTCGACTTCGCGCTGGTGGGCCTCGGTGAGGCGTCTCATCGAGGCTATCTTCTTGCTCTCCGCGATGAGGGCAAGGCGGCGTGCCTCCAGGGTCTCGGCGTCGGCGTCGGCCGGGAGGGGGACGGAGAGGTCGTGCATCGCCGCATGTTGAGCGTCGCGGGCGTTCTCGCCCGAGTTGGAGACGTGGCTGATGACCAGCACTTCGGTGACAGCGCTGCTGCCGCTGTCAGCTCGAGGGAGGGGGTCGTCAAAGACCACCACGTCAGAGGGGTAGGCGTCGAGCGACGCGGTGTCGGAGTCGATGAGCATCGGGTCGGTGGAGCCGACCGACTCTATGTCCGCAGCGGGCTCACTGGAGAAGTGTGCCGTATACAACATATAGTGCCATAAGTAATTCCCGACCGTTAGCTTATCCCCACAGTTTCCCCATGTCCCCCAAATCCCTACATAGCCTCCAAATTCCCTCGCGTGGCACTGACATTGGGGGAATGCGGACGAGTGGTGTCGATGGTTTCGGTGCAGCTGCTCCTGCTCGTATCGCCGCCATGACGGCAGTCACCGCCGAGCACTTGCCTAAGGTCATCAGAAGGTAGGTGTACTATGGATCCGAATCGTCCTGTCAGGTTCCAATTTATCCCGGTCTTTTTTAGCTTGTCCAAAGTATAGCTCCTTGTTGAATCCGTCCTGAATGACACCCCCCTAAGCGATCTACCGCCAGATCCAGAGCATGACTCCAGACTCCCGCAACACGAGTTCGACTCCGAGTTTTGTGCCACCGAGAGGTACCAAAAGCCGAGGTGTTTGCACGGGCACACTCCCGCTCGACGTGTATGCACGGAGGGATTCGACATTGGCAGGCGGTTTCTCAGTTGCCCCTTAGAGGCTAGTGCTAAGTTCATCATTTTACTTCAGTTAATGCCACCGCTCATCTTGAATACTATTTTACATTGGCAGGGATATGAGGATTGTGCCTTTGTTAACTGGCTGGATGAAGAATGGCATGACAGGGCTCGGAGTGTTATCACCAAGCTCACAGAAGATAACGTAAAGCTAAAGAAGAAACTGGTTGATCTGGAATGTACAATCAGTATGATGAAGCAAGAAAGAATCAATCACAGGCAACAGATGAAAGCAAGAGACAAGAAGGAACTAGCATGTGTAGTTCTGGTTGTCACATTAGCCATGTTCTATGCGCTGTTCGCAATGATGATTAGTGGTTTTGTTTGACAGTATTGCTAATGCACATCTAGATGTGCTCTAAGTAATGCACATCTAGGTCCTATGCCATTGATGTTACGAGAAGATTCATGCATATATTTTCCTTTGTCTTTTTTTTTCTTTTCCTTTGTAGTTTGATTATTACTGGATTTATCAATAAAAAGAGCTCAATGGCTTGCCAACTGTCCTACTCCGTTTGTACTGGTACCGGTACCGGTACCAGTGCATAATCCCAAAACTCGTTCCTTCTTTTTGTCCTGAAAAAATAAACCAGCCAATAGGAGTCCTGCGCAACCCCGGGAGTTTGGAGCGACTGGGTACAAATAATTGCGGTTGATTATATCAGCGGTTAGATACGTCAGCCCCCGCTTCAATTGGCATTTCCTCTTCTCTGCATACCCCGCTTAAGTGTCCACCATCTTCATCGTCCCCGACAGGCCACGCTACACACTGGCACACACTCTGCAGACATATCGAGCAACAGCGAGGACGACAGTTCGGCCAGCAGTCTGGCCCCTGATGATAGGTCAACATCGGAATCATCCCGCTCGTCTTCCATGAGTCCAGAGTCGAGCCCAGACCTCGATTATATGCGGTTCATGTAAGGGACGCCGCCTCCGGAGTTGTCAAACGACAACCAGATGGACGAGGAGCCGACAGACGATGGAGAAGAGGACGATGATGATGAGGAGGAGGAATGGTCGAATAAGGAGGAGGACGATGACAACGGCGGCGGCAATGAAAAGCCAACCGTCAGCGGCAAGAAGCGTCCTCCCCAAGACGATGTCGCGGGGCCATCCAACAACAACAACAGCAAGAAGAAGGACTAAATTAAGAAGACTGTACATATCTCTGTTTCCATTCGCTCATATTAATTTGTTATCTCTGTTTATCCTGTCAAGCTCATCGCAGACGGTTAGTAATAAGTATTCGACATAGATCTTCTACATTATCGCCCACATGATGGTTTGTTGAACTGTGTGCCCTGACGAGCACACAATTCACAAAAAAAGTCTGTATGGGCTGTCTATAATGATCGCACACAATTCTGATTACCGACCTGTTTGCCGGGTATCACACACATCTTGTTACGCCAAATCGTTTGTGTTCACCTTGATCATCGCAAACAGTTCATCGGAGTGAACTTTATGCTGTATATCACACACACATTGATATTGATTCCCATTTCTGTTGTTTTGTCTAATCGCAAACAGTTCGTATGGATCATCCATATGCCTTGCATCACACACGCAACTAAAATCTGAACCGTGTTTGATGCATCCTCCATCGCAAACGGTTTGCACCTTTTTTGATGGTTATTTTACACCACCATTTTCCATTATTGCATCACACATAGTTTTGTCGAAGGTTCTCTAATCGTAGTGTCGCATTAGCAGCATCCTACAGTAGTGTATTTCCATCTCCACTCAATGATTCTTATCCTCTATCAGCAACTAAAGCCACTTTTGGCTAGACTTATCTCTCAAGGACCTCACTCTCTTGCTCAATGACCCTTGTTGGAAATCGATGACAAAGGGGGAGAGAAAGATACATCAAAGAAACATGAGATTTGGGGAGAGGAAGAGCAAAAAGAGAACATCAAAGAGAGAGATACATCTTAAAGAGGAGAGATTGTTACATGTTTCTAAGAGGGGAGAAACATGAGTAGTCGTTTGGCTAGCTTGTTCACCCTACCTACTCCCAATATTCAATGTCAGATTCACGGGGAGAGGAAGTTCTTTAGGGGAAGACAACTATTTCTTTTGGGGGCATGTCTGCTTCAAAGAAGTACTCACTCTGTGATAGTCTCTTCTACATGTCATCCCAATCTTGGTTTCTTGTTGGTTCTTTTATTCCATCTTGGAGAAATTATCTTGTGTTATCTAAGCTTGTTTTCTCAAGTTTATTTTTCCAGGTACTGGGTCAAGAACTTTGAGGTAAGTATATGAACCACACTCATGGGCATGACAACTTCTTGTTTTGCACATATTATTTGCAAGAAGCCCGTCATGAACATGGGAACATCTAAGTGTTACATTCTTTGCTCTGATGCATACAGCCAAGATACATGTCACATGTGTATGTTCTTCACTCTGTGCCTCTACATTTCACAAGCTATCATTTACTAGATGCACATTGTCAGGGGGAGCTCATACATGTCACATTTCTTTCTTCAAAGCTTTGATTCATTCTCATTTCTATCCTTATTTGAAGCTTTGATGTATGTTGTCATCAATTACCAAAAAGGGGGAGATTGAAAGCACACTTGCTCCCTTGGTGGTTTTGGTAATTCATGCCAACATACATGTTGTTTGACTAATGTTTTCATCTAAGTATATTTTAGGAAAGTTCAACAATGGCATGGCTAAGACAACGAGATGTGGAACCCTTCAAAGTGCTAAGGACACACATTGGCAAAAGCTCAAGACTCTTCATCTTTATTTTAGTGATCCAAGATCACATTTAGTCCATAGGAAAGCCAATACTATTAAAAGGGGATGAGGTGTTACATAATAGCTTGCTTGCTCAAAGTGCTTCGTGATATTCTCCAAAATCCTCAGCCAACTTCTCCATCTGTCGGGGTAGACAAACAGGGGCGTATGTTCCCCCTGACTTGTGCACGGACAGCAAAGCCACCAACCCGGCAGGACTACAATGACCAAGCCAAAAGGCCAATCATAAGAGGTCTACTCTTTGAAGAATCAGAGTGCAGATCGAGAAGACCAAGTCAAGCTAGAGGAGCAAGATGTCGCTAAGGGAAAAACCTCTCTTGCCGGGCAGGAGAGCCTGGCGAGGGTGAGGTTGCCCTGAAAACAAGCCTCCAGACCACCCTGGCAGGCTTGCCGAGCACAGCAAGGGCGGATTACCCCGCCAAGGCTTCATCGCTCCACCTCCCCACAACGCAAGTCATCGATCAGAGCGGTGTCAAGCCCCAAGTGACTATGTGGTTGTTTCATGCCGCATGGTAGCCACTTCCTACAGAAAACACCTCAAAATGACACCCGTCCTGAGACGTGTCAAGCAAGTAGGTGCAAAGCTGGCAAAGCAACCCGGCAAGGCTTGCCGGGCACGATGTGATATGACACTAAGCGACGCATTTAATGTGCTCTGTCTGCCTGCAGAATTTAGTATGATAGCAATGTTTGCTATCTAATCAGTACACAAAGACTGATTTGCCATTGTGGTGACCCCTTGCTCTATAAAAGGAGGCCCATGGCGATAGTAGAAAGGGTTCGGGGATTCGTCCATTCGGGCCCTCATACGCGCTTAACCACTCTCGCCCCGAGGCAACCTTCCAGGAAAGAGCGCCACACATTCCGCCATTATCCACCAATCAATCCACCAAAGCAGGAGTAGGGTTTTGTGCCTCGCGGCGGCCCGAACCTGGGTAAAACTACTTGTGTGATCTCTGCCGTGCTGTGTTGCGCTTCTCCACTCTTTGTGCAACGTGCCCATCCCCTTGCCGAACCAAAAGCGGCTCATGGACCATAGGTGGCCGTGGTTTCCCACGACACCAACCAAACTTGTCAATATCCTAAACTCAAACTCGGCCACACCGATTCTTTCTATCCACTGCCACCAAGTTCATTTGACAAAGTCAAAGCCAGATACCCTAACAGATCGGTCACACCGATACGAATTTCGGTCACACTGAGATGGTTCTGCAAATTCTCTGTTGCCTGTTATATTTATTTCGGTTTCACCAAAATGCCAATCGGTCCCACCGAGTTTTCTTTGCCAATTCTCTGTAGCCCAATTATTTTACTTTAGTCTCACCGAGATAGTGTCGGGTGGTTGGTGCGACATATGCCAAGGGATGGCTTATCATTGTGGGAGCCAATAAAACGTCGCCGGTGCCTGGAAACGGGATGAGGCGAAGACATGCACGCCGGCGAATCTTACCCAGGTTCGGGGCTCTCCGAGGAGATAACACCCCTAGTCCTGCTCTACGGGGTCTCCGCATGATCACTAGATCGATAAAGGGTAGCTAGAATCGCTCCTAGAGCTGTTGGGTTCAAGGGAGAAGAAGAACAAGGCTAGCTCTTGCTTCTCTCTATCTATGGTGTGTGTGTGTGTTGTGCTTATAAGCGAACTCTGCTGAGGTGCGAACCCTTTGCATGGGTGCTCCGGGGGGTTTATATAGGCCTACCCCCCGGGGGTACAATGGTAATCCGACTGGGATCTGGTCCCAGCCGTCAGTGTCTACGCTCGCCGGCTTCTCCGCCGGTGGCTGGGTCCCGCCGGTTGGGGGGTCCCGCCGGCTGCCGGCCACCTGGTCGACAGGCCGGCCCCACCGCCTAGGGTTTTGTCGGCGGCTGCTTACTGTAGCCGCGCCTCTGATGATGAGGGCTCTGTCGAGGTGAGCGTGGCTACAGTGAGCCGCCTCGGGGGCTATCACTGTAGCCTCACCTCGTCTTGTCTCCTTAATGGGGCTCCTGCTTCGAGGAAGGGAGTGGCCGGCCTCTGGAGGCCGGCTATACTCTTGGCCGACTAGGAAGAGCCGGGCCGCCTTCACGCCTCTCTCTGGCTGAAGGGGCCCGCAGTCCTTTGGCCGTACAGGAGTGGGTCGTGCATGACGTCGTAGCTGGCGTGGCTACAGTGCCGGGCCGCACGGGAGACATCCCCCCCCCGTACGGCCTCCTGTAGCCATGCCCGCATCGGGCTCAGGGGGTCGTGGGCCACACTGTGGCCATGCCCCATCAAGTCGTCATTATGTAGGAGTGGTTGTGATCTTGGCCGGCTTCTAGGAGTCGGCATCCTTCTTGGCCGGCTTCTTGGAGTCGGTGCGGCTGGGTCGCCTTCCGGGAGTCGGCTTTAGTGGTAGCCGGCCGGAGAAGGCGGCCCAAATGCTTGGAGTGCTTGAAGGCCCAAAGGCCTGATAAATTTTCTGAAGAGCCAGGGGTAGTCAGTTTGGCTACCCGTGGTCATTTACCCCGACAGATAGAACCACCGGCGCCACCGAGACTCAGTGTTTCCCTAGCCCTAGCACATCGGTCACACCGAGATGTTTCAGTCGGTCCCACCGAGATGCCCAACGTTCACATTATTGAACCAGTCGATCCGACCGAGTTCTTTGAATCGGCCTCACCGAGTCGGGTCAGTTGTGTGTAATGGTTGGATTTTGTGTGGAGGCTATATATACCCCTGCACCCACTCTTTCACAAGGGAGAGAGCCTTCAGATTGTGCCTACACTCATACCTACCTAGATCTGAGATAGAACCACCTGCTCATGTGTTGAGATCAAGATAACCCATTCCTACCACATAAATCTTGTTCTCTAGCCTTTCCCAAGTTGCTTTCCACTCAACTTCTTCTTCCACCATAGACAAATCTGTGAGGAGTTGTTTGAGTGGTGGGGAGACTATCATTTGAAGCATTTGAGTAAGTAGTTCGTCATCAACACATCGTTTATTACCTTTTGGAGAGTTGTGTCTCCTAGATTGGTTAGGTGTCACTTGGGAGCCTCCGACGAGATGTGGAGTTGAACCAAAGAATTTGTAAGGCAAGTAGATCGCCTACTTCGTGAAGATCTACCCGAGTGAGGTAAGTCCTTCGTGGGCGATGGCCATGGTTGGATAGACAAGGTTGCTTCTTCATGGACCCTTCGTGGGTGGAGCCCGCCGTGGACTCGCGCAGCCGTTACCCTTCGTGGATTGAAGTCTCCATCAACATGGATGTACGATAGCACCACCTATCAGAACCGTGCCAAAAATCTATGTGTCTTCATTGCGTTTGACTTCTCCAAATCCCCTCCCTTTACATTCTTGCAATTTGCATGCTTTACCTTTCCGCTTCTCATACACTCTTATCATGCTTGCTTGAAATGTAATGTTGATGCTTAACTTGTGCTAAATCTCTACCTCAACACAAAGAAATTTTAAAACTGTCAACTTTGCTTGTTAAGGGTCTAATAACCCCCCTCTGGACCCATCTTCTCGATCCTTCACCATCACAAACAT